>NC_052472.1:5434876-5442503 GCF_009730915.1 Dioscorea cayenensis subsp. rotundata | reverse complement strand
TTTCTATGTCATGAGACCATAGCATGCTTTTTTTCTTTATTATTATTATTATTTTGTGTGTATCATTTACTCTTACCAAAAACATGAGCATGCATTTTTAATGTATGCATAAGCCACGTGAAAATTTTTTAACCCCATACTCATCATTTAAATGGTGGGTCCCACTTGAGATATATGCATGCATATCTACTCGTTCATTTTTTGTATGCATGTTTCATTTTTCCTTATTTCATGCATGTATGCATGAAAAATTTTTGTTTTATGTCATGCCCATATGCATGGTAATCATGACTTCTAAATGTGTGAGTATGCATGCATGCAATTTTTTAAAGCTCCATGTGCACCTCTTTTTTTTTGGATTTATTATTTTTTTAAAAAAAACTATGCATATACCATTGCATGTTTTTATAACAACATGACGTTCTCAGCTATATGTGCATAAATGAGTCAGGTGATTTATTTTTATTTTATTTATTTATTTATTTTAAACACATTAGAAATAGAACAATTAGTTTCCAATAGCATCAATATGAAAAGTTAAACTTGACCAATGCCATTTTAAGCCAGAGACAGAGTTAAAATACAAGATTTGGCCAGCCATAATTTACAAGGAGAACCAACAATGTCAGTGGCTTTATTTAGTCATTTAGCAGAAAAATAAGGAAGCATGAACAAGTTAAACTTGAACAAACACATCATCAAGCAAAACAAAAATTTTGGAGCTCGATGGTGTTAAGTCGGAAAATTCATTTGGTTTCTGCATTTGTTGCCATAGAATAGAGAAGCTCCAGTTTTTCCTACCATCCAACACGCAGCAACTCCTCTTTTCGATATGCCCCACTGCAACATGAAGGCCTTGGCCGAGCTCACAGAGAGAGCTTTGATATCATTTTTTTTGGCAGTGGAGACCCCTCAACAAACAAATGACCATCGAGAGCTGCACTCAATCCAGTCCAACCTTCCCGCATGCCAACAGTCATTGATTCCCAAGCGTTGGTTTTTGGATCATAAACCTGCCCTCTAGGAGAAAACAAGAATGGCTATGGCCAACCTTCTGTAACAAAAGGCCTTTCATCAAGAACTGCTGAATCATACATTGGCACGTTCATGCTCATGCTCGTGATTTGCTGCCATTTACCATCAGCAGGGTTGATAACCTCAGCAGAGTTGAGCTCAAACTAGTCTGTACTATACCCCCCGGCAACATAAACTTTACCATCAATAATCCCACCGGCAAAAAAACAACGATCTAGGAACGAGCATTTGTCTCATGACAGTCCACCGGTTTTTCTTCATTTCATATTTCAACATAACATGCAACGGGTAGCCAAGATCAGGCATCATACTGCCGCAACAATAACAATACCATCTTGTGGAATAGCAATGCAGCCAAACCGATTAGGCCCAGCATGGTTACAGCCAAGCATGATGGGGATGGTATGCCAGGAGAAGTGGGTGAGGTCGAGCACATGCCATTGTATCTTTCTTGTGAACCTGTTGAAAGTGAGGACAAACATCCATGCACTACAGAGGCCCACTAACTTCCCTTCAATGAAAAAGTGGCCCTTGGTCCTTAACAAGTCATGCCACCTGCGACACGCAGCCAGGAACTTTTGGTGAGTGCTAACAGGAAAGTAGAGGAGGCAATTGAGTGCAAGGTCGTCAGGAAGACCTGAAATAAAAGGTTGTAGTCCTAGTGATGGTTCCATTTCTAGTGGCTTCGGGGACAGAGTCATCTGTGAGCTACCAAGCTTGTGGACTGGAGATTGATAGCATGTTGTATAATTCCCTTCTCAATCTCTCCTCCAAAAGACTTTTTATATGCACCAATTAACCACCAATAAACATGGGCATAAACTAAACACCCAAACAATTGCAGTCATGGAATTTATGAAGAAGGGAAGAAATTTTACTTATTTTATTATTATTTTATTTTTTGTAATGCACTTATGCATGTATATAAGGGTAATCTTTTTTATTTATTCCCAACAGAGGAAACACTAATTCGTGCATCCTCAAATTCATATATGCATTCACATCCCCTCACAATTTTACTTCAATCATGCATACCATTTCAAGAATTTTTTTTTAATTTTTATTATTATTATTTTTTTTAATACATAATGTTTGCATGTTGTTGTTACTGATCATTCAATAACTAGGATTCATTTGATCACTAAGAACCGTCAAAGAAGGGATGAAACTGGTTGGTATTTCTTAAAAAAAACAATCTCTCATTGGACCCTTGGCCTCCTGGAAGCGTCCAAATTCCATGTACACATGAACCAAACAGTGCACTGACAGGGGATCATCATCATCATCATGAGCATCATCATCAACATCATCATTGTTAGTATCATCATCGGCATCATCATCATCAGCTTTCCTTGCTTTTTTATCATATCAACACCAAATTAAGAGCAATTGCTTTCCTCAATATTACAACTTCCACGAAGCACTGCTTTGTCATTGATCTGGCCACAATCCATGGGGCCTCCGTCCATCTTGTTTTTTCTCAAACGGTGCTAAAGACGAAGAAGACGCAGCAGTATGAGCAGCAGGCTATGGAGCAACAATGGCGATGAGCGGCAGCAGCAGTGACGAGAGATGACAGCGGCATACTTGGCGGCATTATCTCAGCCATCCAAGCATGCCGTGGTGGTGAACAGCGGCAACGGCATGCTTGGCGGCATTATCTCAGCCATCCAAGCATGCCGCGGCGATGAGCAGTGGCAACGACGACGAGCGGCGGGTAAATTTTTTTTTTATATGTACGTCTATATGAATACGAGGAAAGGAAGAGATATAGACCTTCTCTTTTGTCTTCTTTTTTTTCCTTTCTCAATTCTCCCACTTTTTTTCTCTCTGATCTCTCTTTTTTTTCTTCAGCTTCCACCTTTTTTAAAAAATTTTGTCTGTCCTTATCATTATCGCCCCGATCGTCTAGTTCTTACCCTAACCCCCCTGAAATCCCAGCAAATCAAACCCATTGCAGATCAAAATCAAAATAGGATAAGATTTTCATTTTTATTTTTTCAAAATTTAAATTTATATGTATCTATTTTAATTAATTAATTAAAAAATTAATTAATTAATTAATTATTTTAATTAATTAATTAATTAAATTTTATTTTTATTATTTTTATTATTTTTTTTATTTTTTTATTTATTTCTTATTATTTTTTTATTTATTATTATTTTTTCTTATTTTGTTTTATTTTATTATTATTTTTTAATTAATTTCAAATTCGAAATTTGAAATTTAATTTTTTTTTCTTTTTAACATTTTTTTAAAAATTTTATATGTATATATTTTAATTAATTAATTAATTTTTTAAATTAATTAATTAAATTTTATTATAATAATTATTTTTTTATTATTTTTTTATCTTTTTATTTTTTTATTATTTTTATTATTTTTTTATTATTTTATTATTATTATTTTTTTCTTATTTTTTTGATTTTTATTATATTTTTTAATTAATTTGAAATTTGAAATTTGAAATTTAATTTTTTTATCATTTTTTTCATCATGTTCGTCCACTTTTTTTACTGGCGGATCCCCTCATAATCATAACCTTGACTCAATCAGAAGAAGATAAGATTTTATTTTAAAATTTTAAAAATTTAATTTTTTTTATTTTTTGAAATCCAATTTGCCTCGGGATATGTGTTTGGATGGCTCGAGATTTACACTTTCTCTAATCGCCTCGAGATCCGTTCTCGTGCCACTTAAAAATTTAGGATTGCCCTCGAGATGTGTGTTTGGGCTATCCTAAGATTTGAGATTGCCTCGAGATAGGAGTTCTCAAGGAGAATCTTGTAATTTGCCTTTATGCCTCAAGATAAATTCTCAGGTCCAATTTTGTAATTTGCACTTTGCCTCTAGACATGTTCTCAGGGGCAATCTTGTAAATTTCACATTTATGCCTCGAGATATGTTCTCAAGGGCAATTTTGTAATTTGCATTTTGTATTTAACTTGGAATTTGCATTCTAGTCCAAAATAATCAAATAATCAATTAAGATTAAGATTAGGACATTTAAATTTTAATTCTAAATATATCTATGATTAGGATATATTAGAATTTAAATTAAATTGGAATTTTGTTTCCATTAGGACATATAATTTTATTAGGACATGCTCTATATTATTTATATATAAACAAATGCCCCCTTCCTACTTGCCTCACGAAATTCTCTTTGGTGAGTTTGAGTGAGAGAAGTAGGAATCCCCAATCTTTTCTTTTGTCATGGCTAATACATCTCAACCTTTTTTGCGATATGAACCAAAATTACAATGAAGTTCCCCAAGGTCAAGCCTTCATGCGCCACACTCCTATGTTTTATTCTGAAGCCGAACCCGCAATCATATATGAAGGAGGAGAACAATCAGATGGGTGAAGCGCTATCCAAATTGTATAGCTATTGCCAAATTGTCCACAAACCGTTGGTTTGAAGACGGCCTAACTGATGCAATTTGCTTGAAACCTGAAGGAGAAGTAAAAGATTTGAAGACATTCGAAACCCTTGGATCTAGGATAATCAATCACCGTCCGGGATGGAAGGGTAGGGAGCCAATCAAAAATAGTTTGATTGATCTTCCATATTACGCAGAGTGGGCCAAATTCATAGTCAATAACTACTCCCAGGAGTTATCTGAAGCAGAATTGGTGGGCGGGGTTGTGGCTTCAGTTGGCCGCTATGATTTTGATATAAACTTTTATAAAGCATTAGTGGAACTATGGTGTCCAGAAACTAATACTTTCCACTTCTTACACGGAGAAGTTGGGATTTCATTATGGAACATCAAGAAATTGGGAGGAATTCCAATTACTGGAGACATCTATCATGAAGTCATACCTCCTAATGATACAATCTACCGAAGATATGACCCTGAACTTTCTATTTTAAGAAATCTTTTCAACATCTTTTTATGGCTGAGAAGGTCAAATTGCGTATATCCCGCAAGTGCATGGGTTTGTCGAAGTAATAATCCCGGGTGAGCGGGTATCGAATCCACAGGGAGTAGGGAATAAAAATACTTATTTCGATTCTTAGCTATGTAAAAGATCAATGATGATGAGTGTGATAATGATTCAATTCTCAACAATAAAAGAAACAAGTAAGAGAGCAAAAGTAAAGTAGGGGGGGTAAGGCAATCGATAAAGATGGGGTACCCGGATAATGCTCCGCCTAGGATAATTGTTTCAAGTGCAATAAGAAATCCTTAATTACATAGTCCCAAATCTAAGGTCAACTATGCCTAACTCTGTACATGTCCCGGAGGAGAAATCGAACAATCTCAACACCTCGCACTCGCATAGAGTTGCAATGAGCTCTAGGGATTCCAAGTGATAAATCTCTTCCTAATTATAGACCTAACCCTTTGGTCCAGGTGGAAAGTCCCTAACCACAATTGAGCCCTAGATACTAAGATCACCTCAACGCATCACTGCATTGCACACGCAACTAAGCCCCAGCGGAAGTTCATCCCTTAGACCATTCACTCTATTATGGCCGCAAAGAACTCGAGGAACGGAGGTAGAATCTATCACGCCGGAGGGGAAAGGGGACGCTCCTGTACCTCTCGACTCACCCTCTCAACCCTCTCCAACCTAGCTTTGTCTAACGCTCGTGGTGTGTCACTCACTCACAAGGTTACCAACAAGAACTCTCAACCCTAGTGTCACTCTAGGGGAAATGTTCATACAATCAAGCATTCAAGGTTGGAACTCGCAATAAACACCAATTTATTGAAAGCATAATAAAGAGGTTCAAAGAAATAAATATATCCTAGGGTTCACAATACCCGAGTACCCACTAGGGGTTTAGCTCTCCATGGAGCTCAGTACAATCAAAGAAATAGAATGTAAAAAGAATGAATCCATAAAGAAACCCCCTCGATAGTCGTGTCAATGGTCTTGTGGAAAGTCCTCTACTCGTCGTCCAAGGATTCCCTCGTCCGGTATAGGATACACCTCTACGGAAGCTCCCCTACCAACCTTCTTCCTAAGGAGTGATGATGTCGGAGCCATAGAACCTCTCCTAAACCTTGGCCAATACCCCTCAAAACCCTAGCCGAAGCCCTCTCTCAAGTTGGGGAAAAGATGGAGAAAAGAATACCAAAATCGGGGCTGAATCGGCTTTAAATAGGGCTGGAATCGGGCGACTACACAGGCATGGATGCTCCACGCGCCTGTGCGGAATTTCCACACGACCGTGGATAATTTCCACACGCCCATGTGGATTCTCTGTTTCTCTAGTTTCTTGGCCGGCTGTGAGCAGTGCTGCTACAATATATGCTACAGTGTTGCTACAGTGCTCTGCTACATTATTTGACTTGAATAGCTTCCCAATTCCATACTTTCATCGGGGTAACGCAACGGGCACACGTTCACGTCGTGGATCACTTGCTTCTTCAATGGTGTACATGTTGGTGGAGCTCTTGTTCTATGTGCATAAGTCGGAATGCTCGAATGTGACTGCCTCTGTGCCCCTCCAAATGGATGTGCCCACTCGAATACGAGGAGGTTGGCACACACTCTAGCATCTCACACCTGACCTATGTCTTCGCGTTTGAACCTTAGCAAGATTTCCTCCAAAAATAGTGCATTATGATCCACATTGGCCTATTTCCTTCATACTCGGCCTCACAACCCTACCTGCATAAAAGTAACATAAAAACACACATATTAGTGTAAAAATCTGAGAAAAGTAATGCTCAACATAAGGGATGAACGCTTCGCATTCGTATCGCACAAGCACTTATCATCCGCCTAGGATAATTGTTTCAAGTGCAAGAACCCTCTATTATGCTTCCTAATCAATGCAATGGTGAGTCGTGGAAATCCTTAATTACATAGTCCCAAATCTAAGGTTAATTATGCCTAACTCTGTACATGTCCCGGAGGAGAAATCGAACAATCTCAACACCTCGCACTCGCATGGAGTTGCAAAGAGCTCTAGGGATTCCAAGTGATAAATCTCTTCCTAATTATAGACCTAACCCTTTGGTCCAGGTGGAAAGTCCATAACCACAATTGAGCCCTAGATACTAAGATCACCTCAACGCATCACACTGCAGTACACGCAACTAAGCCCCAGCTGAAGTTCATCCCTTAGACCATTCACTCTATTATGGTCAGCAAAGAACTCGAGGAACGGAGGTAGAATCTATCACGCCGGGAGGAAAGGGGACGCCCTCTGCACTCCTCGACTCACCCTCTCAACCCTCTCAACCTAGCTTTTGTCTAACGCCTGTGGTGTGTCACTCACTCACAAGGTTACCAACAAGAACTCTCAACCCTAGTGTCACTCTAGGGAAATGTTCATACAATCAAGCATTCAAGGTTGGAACTCGCAATAAACACCAATTTATTGAAAGCATAATAAAGAGGTTCAAAGAAATAAATATATCCTAGGGTTCACAATACCCGAGTACCCACTAGGGGTTTAGCTCTCCATCGAGCTAAGTACAATCAAAGAAATAGACAGTAAAAGCAATGAATCCATAAAGAAACCCCCTGGATAGTCATGTCGATGGTCTTGTGGAAAGTCCTCTACTCGTCGTCCAAGGATTCCCTCGATCAGAGGTAGAGGATCTTGTTTCAAAGAGGTGGTTGGCG
>NC_052472.1:5327058-5433876 GCF_009730915.1 Dioscorea cayenensis subsp. rotundata | reverse complement strand
AAATAAGTAGTCAAAGTACACTAAGCAACATAGTTCAATATCTCATGGCACCGTGGAACAATTAGCCCTTCATGAATTCATTCAACTGAGAAGAATGAATGAATGCATTAAAGTGAGAAACCTTAAAGTGAGAAACCTTAATGCATTAAACTGAGAACAATTAGCCCTTTTACAAAATCTTCTTAGTTGAGCTTAAAAACCTTAATGGATGAGCTAACTCCACTTCTCTTGTACCTCCAACTCGACCTTGTTCCTCTTAGACGGTGTGGTAAAGCTTGATCATTGTCCAAGTGGAGAAGAAAACCTCTGAACAAAAGATGAAGATGAAACCCTAAATTTGGGAGTTAAAAAGGGATTTTCGGGCTCAACACGGTCTAAGCATGGTTGTGCTTAGACCGTGCTTTTATTGGGGCTTCTAAGCAAATTGGTTAAGTGTCATCCAGAGAAAATCATGAGGAGAGAACAATTTGTACTTTTCCCATGCTCAGCTTGAGCAGGCCAGTGCAAGAGGCATGGAAAGCGTACTTTCCCTAGAACTCCATTTCAGTGATAATCAAAGAGAGAAAGAATGACCGTGCTCGACCGTGCTTCCCATTGGCAGCACCCCCATGCTTGGTCAGCTGCTCAGGCTTTTTTAGGTAGTGATAATCATGTGAATAGAGCATGAATGTGTTCTGCCTGTGCCTGGCTTGGCCACTTAGAAAAATCTACATTCATCAGTTGTTTTGTCCCTTATTTTAATCCTAATTGCTTTGAAACCTAAATTTCTGTACCATGAACAAATATACTTATAATAGCATTGTATATATATATATATATATCCAAAAAGTACTAAAAGGCAAGAAAAGGCATGAATTGGGAGTAAGTAAAGCATGATATGAATTTGCACTCATCAAATACCCCCACACTTTAGTCGTTTCTTGTCCTAAAGCAATCTCACGAAGCTCAACAAAAGAAAAGATGAGTGCAACACTTTTGATCTCAAGAGAATAGAAAATTCTTAAGCATAGAGGGAATGACAGGGGTTAGAAGAAAAACATGAATGCTCAATAAAAGGCTACACTCTTACTTTAAAGATCTTATGTGTGTGAAAACCCTAAATTGTGTTCCTCATGGTCTCAATGGTCAACCAAACAAAATTGGACCTTAATTCGACCCAACACGGTGGGTAGTAGCTTCATACAAACTAGAGGTAGCCTTCTCTCTAGGTAGGTTATCAAATGTATACTTGTAATGCCCAAAATTTAACTACTCAGAGCGGCATTCACTATTCTAAAGTGGTAGCTCTTTCTACCATCTTTTAACACAAACAAATTTAAGAACGAACGGTACGACATTCCAAAGGAATCTGACTTCCTAATCTTTTTTTTTAATACAAACAATAAGACAACTTGGTCTTAAAGGGATAGGTTTTCATCCTAAAACAAGTAGCTCCACATTTAGGGCAATGTGATGAAACTTTAGGTCCTTAAAATAAGAGTGAGTCTACAATTTAGCTCCAAATAAGTAACTAACACACACGTGTCCCCCGTAGGTTTAAAAATTTCTATAAGAAACAATCATAGATCATCCTTTGTTAAGCACTCATTATTATAAAAGACATACAAATAAAACCCTCTCCCATACTTGAATAGTGCATTATCCTCAATGTACAATGATAGGCAATGAAAACAATTAATTTAGAACAAAAAGAATTAAAGGGGAGTTCATCAAACTTTCTTAAATACGGAGAGTGATGTTGCCACTCTCAACATGCTTTCTAATCATCCATTCAAATACCCAATCGTTGAACATGAAGAATGATGTTACCACTCTCAACGTGCTTTCCAACATCCATTCAACCACACAATCCTTGAGATGAGAATAGAGGCACACAAGTAAAGCTCAACATACACAACAAAATAAAATAAAAGAACAAGAATTAAAAATACAGAAAGTAAATATGTAAAGGAAACAAACCAAAATGTCAGTTTAGTAGGGGATTGCCCTTGCTAATTGAACTAAATAAGTCCAACAAACATGAAAAGAAATAAAGTACAACTCCAGAATATAAAACAAAAACAGCGAAAGCTGCAAAAGTAAGAATGGAGCACTCTCTGTCACAGAATCATCGTTAGCAGAAGCAGAGTCGGCCTCAGACTTTTCCAAGTCAACATTGTCAACCCCGATATCCTGAGGTGGTCGCATGGGGGATACATGCTCGAGAGACAGATGAATGGTGAGGTGCTCAGCAATCCTGACCACATTCCTATGTTGCCACCTGTAGACGATGAAGAACATGTGATCTGATCAATGCGGCTAGGGGAAGCGTGTGACGATAGTGGCGATCTTGGTCGAGCAGTAGTAGGTGAGGTAGAGGCATCAATAGCAGGGGTATTATCACTGGGTCATCATACCCGGTACTCAATCCCCTCAAGCGGTATGAGCACGCTGCAGCATTCTTATCGATATCAAGATCTCGAGGGAGATGGAGGTGACTTCACCTACCACTTTCATCCGAGTAGGTCCCCTCAAGGATGCCCTATGCCCCTAACAAGTTAAGTGATGTACCGACCGATAAATAAGGAACCGATCCTAGGGTTTGTCCCCAGATGAGCAATAGAAGCAGCCACCTCGTACACCAAGTGTAGCTCAAACCCGTCGAGTATGGACAATAGAAAATCAAAGTCGCGCCAGCTAATGACATCGGTGCTGTCACCACGACTTGTCAGGGTGTGGCTAAGAATGAAGTAAATGTACCTTATAGCTAGAGAGTGGAGGGTGGTAGTCTTAGACTGATGTGGGTCATAGGCATGATCGGTGATGAGTCTCCTTCTTGCATCCTCCTGAGAATCTCCAATTGGCAGGGATATCAATAATGAATCATATGTAGGAGTGATAAGTGCTTGTCTATGCATAATATTGAGAATGTTTTACTTATAATGAGTATTGCTTTTATCAGGTTTTATGGGTCATTCATGTGTATTTTGTGTTCTTTTGTGCATTCAAAGCTATGGAGGCAGTATAAGAAGAATAGAAGCGAATATTGGTCATGAATGCAGGTTTTGAGGAGTCTCTTGTATGGAACAAGTGTCAAAACATGAGCTGTGACCAAACACATGAGGATGTGTGCCAATTTCTAAGAATGTGCAATTTTATGGACAAATTGGAAGGGCACAATGCCAGTTACAAACTCATGTTCCATCTTATGTAGAGTTTTCGAGAGAATCATTTGACATGACCTATTTTATGGAACTTGGGAATGTTTAGCATTTATGAATTGAACTCTCCCTATCACTCTTGGAACTCACAAATCTAGATTACTTGAGGTCATGTACTTAGTTTTCTTGGTTTATAATGTGACCTTTTCCTCGTGGACAAGTAAAAATCTTAAGTGTGGGGGAATTTGATAAGTGTATAATTAACCACAATTTTATAATATTTTATACAATTAATTGGTATGTATTTTGGCATAACATGTGTAAAATTTGATTTTAGTTCATAGGTAGTGCATAATGAATAGGAGGAAGCCAAAAGAGGAAATGTTGAACCAAAACAAGGAAGATAGAGCTCTTGCGACATCAAGAACAAAGGAACAAGTCAGACAAAATACTTTACAGTTCTCTTAAGGCCACAAATTACGACCAAAAGACTTATTTTGAGAACCTTGCGGGCAAGCTTATACCAATAAGCAGGAGCACAACTGCCAGATAGAGACTTATAGTTATGACTTACGCCTGTAAAACTCACCCAGAAGAGTTTAGTGGGAGTACATACATGATAAGTGCTTGAATATTGATATTTGTACACATCATTTACACAACATTTAGCATGGAGTACTATGTGTTTAGTACCAAACTAGTACAAAATTTCATTCTTTCATTCACCATGATTCTAATTGGGGTTTAGAGCCAAATAAGCAAATATTGAGGCAATTTGAGGTGAATCTGACCAAAATACAATTTTTAGAACCTCACAACCACCTCATTGGACAGTGGAGAATCACATATAGTATGAGTGAGCTCCATTTTGGCAATATTCAGAAGATTTGTTGAAGCTTATACACACCCGGGTGGATTTCAGTTACCAATCACCATAGCAATGATACTATAGGAGCGATCATTGTAGATTATCACTGTAGCAAATCAATGTACTAGTGAATTTAAATCACAATGGGAGTGTTCTGATAGAGCTAGAGAGAAATTGGCTTCACAACTGGCATCACCATATCTGTGGTAAGGTTGTTGTGAACATAATGGGCATGAAACTATTCCCTGTTGGAAGCCCATGCCAGAGATTTGGAGATTCAAAAGCTCACAATGGTCACTATAATGGCCTTACAATGGCTTGTTTACAACATATGAAACCAGAACATAATGGAGCTCGACTTATGGCCCAATTCAGATCATAACGGCCTGGACAACGACCTTGGTTACCCCTGTGATGATCAAAAGTTATATGAACCTAGGGTTATTTTTTTGGAAAAAGTAAGAGGATTCTTTTGCTAAATTTGGGAGAAGCGGCTGGATTTTTGGAGACCTATGAGGCTAGAGATGATTTTCATCACTATTTCAGTAGATTTTGGTGATTTTCGCAAGGAAGATTTAACATGCATCAGTAGTGGTGAGCATGTGAAGAGACTTGGGGTTTTCTTGATGTTTTTGGGAACTTCTCAGCCTTAACCATCTATGACCATTTCAGAGGGAGTTAGTCTTGGAATTCTTTTTCTATATTTCATGTGGATTATTCTTATTCATTGATCACTACTTTTATATCCATTAGAGGACCCCAATTCGAGGGGAATTTTATGTAAATTCATCTTGATTGTTACTTGTGATTCTTTATTGGCAATTCAATATTCTTTCTAGTCTTTTGATTTATTGCATGCTTGTTTAATGATATTTTGTTTATGTGATAAGGAAGATATGGCCACACATTAGACCACCCATGCACTATTAGATCTATACATGCGCTAAGAGATTAAGTATTGTTAGATTTTCGGATTAGAGTTTTATTTGCCCTCCTAGTGGAGTTCTTGAACTTAAAGTAGACATAGGAGGCCGTGGTGGAAGAGATTTCATCTTAAGTTCCTAGTGTTTCAGACCCAGTTGCCAAAAGATTAGGACTAGTAGGCCCTTTAATTCCTTAGTCTAATACTAGATTGAATCGTCACCCCTTAACGCTATTTCATAAGTGATCATTAAGGGAATCTTCATACAATTACCCAAGCTTCTTCCAATTGAACTTAACAATCCTTAATTATATTTTATTAATCAAATTGTAGTAGTAAATCTAAGAAACACCACAGATGTTTAAGCTAATGATTTAGTGAAAAGGAAGTAATATGAGCCTCTTGCCATTCCCTGAGGAATATGACCCTCGTGCTCACCCACGAGGTATACTTGATGACTCGTGCACTTGCGATATACACAAACTAAACCCTAAACCCCAATCATCTATCAATACACCAGTTAAGGAGGTCGTAAGTTCCATCCAGAGAAATTTACAGTTACTGCACAAAAATAGGTCTTTAGTGGTGTTTTTTAAATATTTAGCGGTGTTTTCACAAAATGTCTGGAAATATGCCTGCGAAAATAACATTGGTAATGTTCTAGCAATTGGCAGCGTTTATACAAAAACTCTACTAAATTAGTGGCGTTTTTGTGACATATAGCATCGTTTTATACTGTTTTAAAAAAATAATTGATTTACCAACTAATTTAGCGGTGTTTTGTGCCCTTTAGCGGCATTCTTTAAACATAATTTTTATTTAAAAAAAGATTTTTTTTAAAACAAGGCTAATATTTTTAACCTAATTTTTAAAAATAAAAGTAAATCAACACCTCAAATTATTATTATTACTTATTTCTTTTATTTATATGTTTTTATTTTTTTGATTATTTTCTCTTTTCTCTTCCTTTTTAGTTCCTCCTCCTCCTTCTTCTTCTTCTTCTTCTTCTTCTTCTTCTTCTTCTTCTTCTTATTATTATTATTATTATTATTATTATTATTATTATTATTATTATTATTATTATTATTATTATTATTATCGCATCATTTTCATCATTTTCATCGTTCCTTCTTCCATTTTCCTGTTCTTCTTTTTCCACTTTGTCTCACTTGTCAATATCTTCCAATTAAAGAGCATTTATAGAAAAATAAAAAATGATGGTGTTTAGCCGTGTAAATTTTAAAATAAATGGTTCAAAATTCAAAATTTTCAAGATAGATGGCGTTAATTTTGAATTTGAAAAAATTCTACAATGTGGCAGAGTTTTTATGCACAAACGCTACTGACACATCCCTTGTGTGTGACCCTGCAAGTGCACGGGTTTGTCAAGTAATAAATCCCAGGTGAGTGGGGTATCGTATCCACAGATAATAAGGAATAAAAACACCAAGATTGCTACTTAACTAAGTGGAAATGAAACAATGATGGTGTGGATAAAGATCGATGCATATAAACTAAAGAAAATAAGAAAGAGGCACAATAAATGAGAGGAAAGGCAATCGATAAAAGTGGGCTACTCGGATATTGTTCCTCCTAGGATTATTACTTCAAATGCAAAACCAACAATTATGCTTTCTAATTAATGCTTAATGAGTCGTGGACATCCTTAAATACACGGTCCCAAACCTAAGGTTAACCGTGACTAACTCTAAACGATGCCTCGGTGGTGAAATCAGCCAGTCTCAACACTTCACAATGTGTAACGTTGCAAGAAGCTCTAGGTATTCCAAGTGATAAACCTTATTCCTATATGTAGATCTAACCCTTTGGTCCAGGCGAAAGACCCCTAGTCACAATTAAGCCCCAGGTGTTAAAGTCATTTCAACGCTTCACTCTGTTGCTTGAGCAACTAAGCCCTAGCGGAGTTCATCCCTTAACCCTTCATTCTATTGTGACCGCAAAGAACTCTTGGAATGTGGAGGTAGGATAAATCACACCAGAGGGGAAAGGGGACACTCCGCTACCTCTCGACTCACCCTCTCAACCCTCTCCAATCTTGCTTTGTTTGACCCTCATGGTGTGTTACTCACTCACAAGGATTACCAATGTAGACTCTCAACCCTAGCATCACTCTAAGGGAGAAATCATTCAACAAGCATTCAAGATTAGAACTCAATTAAAGACATCAATTAAGGAAAGCATAATAAAAGGTTAATGAAGCAAATACATCATAGGGTTCACAACTCCAAGTACCCACTAGGGGGTTTAGCTCTTCATGGAGCAAGATACAATAAATAATGAAATCGAAAGTAAAAACATATAATCCATAAGAAAACCCCTCGGTATTCTTGTTGATGGTCTTGTGGAGTAGCCTCTTTCTCTACAAAGGTCCCCTTGTCAAGCCTAGGGCACACTTCGCCGGATCGGTGCCGATGAAAGCTCCCCCAATAACTATCTTCCAAGAGAAACGTGGTGTTGAAGACATAGAACCACTCCAAAAGACTTTCCAAAGCCTCTCTAAACCCTAGCCGCGGCCTCCCAAAAGTTGGAGAAAAGATAGGAGAAAGGATGAAACATGGATCACCAAATCGGTACAAGTCGCGGCTTTATAAAGGGCTGGAATTGGGCATCCGCACGGGCATGTGGAATTTCCACACGCCTGTGTGGATTTCTGAAAATCTACTTTTCCGCGGGCTGTGAACAGTACATGCTACTATAAATTACTACCGTGATTTGCTACAGTAACTTGCTATAGTATTCCGCCAAAAATACTCCCGAATCCACACTTTTCATCGAGGCAACATAAACGGGCACACATCTACGCCGTAGATCACGTTGCTTCTTCAATAAAAAGTCTCGTTGGTGAAGATCTTGTTATTTTTGCATAAGTCGGGATACGTAAATGTGACTGTCTTTGTGGCCCTCCAAATCACTATAATTACTTGAGCGCATGGAGGTTGGCACACATTCACATATCTTCAATCACAACTTGTGTCTTCACATTTTTTCACTCCAAGACTTTATCAACAAAGTACAATCGCAATCCACTTTGGCTTTTTTCTTTCATATTTGGCTTCACAACCCTTCATGCACGAAAGTTCACAAATACACATGCATTAGCGCTAAATCCTGATAAAAGTAATGCTTATCGTAATAAAAGAATACTTCGTATTACTAATACACAAGCACTTATCAGCTGCTATACTTACATTTTGTAAATTTTAAATTAAAATTTTTTTATAGTTTCGCGGCGCTTTATGAGATAAAGCCATGAAAATTTAATTTTATAAATTTTAAATTAAAAAACAATTTATAATTTGGTGGTGCTTATTTAAAAATGCCGTGAAGATTTAATTTTATGAATTTTTAAATTAAAAGTTTTCTGTCATTTTGGCGCCGTTTTTTTGGAAAATGCCGCTGAATATAAATTTATGACTTTTACATTTAAAAATATCAATAATTTCATGTTGTTTCCTTAAAAAGGGTGCTAAATTTGAAAGTTTAATTTTTAGACTTTTAAAATAAAAAAAATTATATATAGCTGCGTTTAACTTCGAAACCTTGCTAAATTTTAGTACTTTAGTAGTGTTTATTGATAAAGGTCGCGAAAGTTTATGGTTTAGTGGCGTTTACTTAAAAAAAAACACAGCTAAATTGTGATTTTAGGGGCATTTATGGAAAAATGCTGTGAAAACTCTAAATATAGCAGTGTTTGTTAAAAATGACACAAAACAAATGCCACTAAAGACTCATTATGGTGTAGTGCATTTAGCACTTACGGCCGTAAGATAGACCGTAACACCAAGATAGAAGGCCTTATTGCGGAGCTTATGATCATAAGATGTTCACAAGGCATTTGATCCTTCATCTCCAGCTTCTTATGGTCTTGTTCTTATGCCTTTAAATCACACGTAAGTGGTTAGGTATAAAACATTTTACTGAGGGGTTTGGGGGAATCTTTTGGCGGTTGACTGAAGGAAGCAAAGGAGAAAGAATCTTAAGCTTCTCTCCAACAATCCAGTGACTTGGAGGCCTCATCTACCATCTAGGGAATCATTGGGGCCATTGAGGAGTGTTCTCAATAGGTTTGTGGAAGATTGGTGGGTGATTCATTGACACTTTGAGGCGGCGAAGAGATGAGGGAGTTTTCAATCACTACAAGAAATGTGGCTATTCCCTATGTTTTTTTAAGAGCTACATAACAAATTTCATAGCTAAATATGTTAAATTGTCTACAATCTCTATATTCCATAGGGGGAATAAACACTCTAAGGCACCAAGGATTTCCCACCTGGGGGAAGAACAAGGTCTATGAATGATTTTTAGTATCTATGATTTATTTTGTAGGTAAAATGGAGCCTTTTTTTTCTACAAAATATATCATAGAGAAAAGATGTTCTGATTTTCACAATAAATTGTAAAACATAGCTAAAAGTTATTTTTTTCATCTACGCAAGAAACCGTAGGCGCAAGTATGTTTCAATGTTTATGTTTTCGTCATTTCATAGGGAGAATCAATCTTTGAGATAAGGAAAACATGGAAGTTTTGTCTACAAACTGAATTTTTCATAGGGAAAAATAAATGCTTTGATGTGGCAAAAAATTTCGACCTGTGGCAAAACCAAATCTTATGAATAATTTCTAGTTGCTACAATTTTTTGTAGGCAAAACAAAGATTTTATATGTCTGCAAAAAACATATCATAGAGAAAAGAAGTTTTAATTTGACTAGAATCGTATAACATAGCCAAAAGTATGATTTTATTTTTTGTCTATGAAATATATCCTAGAGAAGAGAGAGTTTAATTTTGGCTACAAATTGGAATTCTTTTTAACTTTCCTCTATATACATTATGTAATTGTAAACCCTAATTTCTAAATAAGAAAATAAAATACTAGTGCATCCATATCAGGCTTAAACGCTGCAAGGTTATGTATGCAAAGTTACACTTCTACACAATTAACTACATGGTATCCTATAATAATACATGTAAAACATGTGAAATTCTATTATATATTTTATATGTATATATATAAATCTCTTAACATATGAGTATCAATATATTCTTATATTTTATTTTATATATTTATAAGTTATAACTATTTATAAATTGATTTGATATTTTGAAAATTTATATAACAACTATTTATAACTATTTATGTGTGAATTGTGACTCCGTTTTTGTCATCTTTTAAGACTACATACTGAAAAATATATAATTGAGTATATATGTGTAAATTTGAAGTGCAATAATTTTTATCTAATATAAAAATCCTTATTTGTCTTGAAATTTTATTTTTATAAATAATTAGTCAAACTAAATATGTTTCCCTTTTAAGATTTTAGCCCTCTTTCCTTCAATCATCCCCACTGTGCTATGCTTACTCTACAAAATCTACGGGTTTTCTTTGCACATTGAAATATAAACTAGAGCAGGCTGAGAAGTTGTTGGAGCATGGGATTCATCCAATTAGGGTCGCTGAAAGGTATGAGGTGGCATCCAAGATCTCTGTTGATCATTTGGAGCTGATCATGGGCAAGTTTGATTTCAGTGAGGCGAATATTGAGCCTCTAGTGCAGACTTGCATGACTACACTGTCTTCAAAGATGTGAGATCAAGATCTATCTTTTTCATATACTTCTTGCTTCTAAATGTTGGGTTCTTATTCAACTTTGCGTATGCTATATTTTGTCTAATGCATGAAAGTTGAGCAGTGACATTGAGATATTCATGAATTTCTTCCTTGTTTTACCCAAAAATTTTAACCGATATCATCTCTTTATGTGGGATTGTGGGAGAGTTTTTGATTTTTTTCTTCTATTTTTTTTGTTGGGTTTGTGGTAGCTTGTGGTGTTTGCGATTAAGAAATCTTGGAGTTTTTCTCTCTCTCTCCGGAGAAATTGACCACAATGAGATCCACTGATTTTTTTTTTTTTTGGTGATTATGATAGCTCAGAAAAGTTGTTTGATCTTGAGGTGAATAGGAAGGAGGAGGATTCATGGTTCCCTTGCCACATCTCTTTGAGGTCCTCTGCTCCTCTTGGATTCATCACTCGTTGAAAACTTGAGATCGATGCCATGTGTCAATTTGATTTCTTCTTTTTTTCTATTCCTCGGATGGTTTTAAGCATCATTTGGAGTTCATCTCTGCTTATGCTTGATTTACTATTAAATTACAAAATAAGAGCATGTTCAATGCATTGAATTATTTGGTTAATTGATTGGTTCCATGGTATTGATTAAATCGTTGGATTGCTGTAATTCTCCTTATACTTGTGAAAAAAATGCAATTGTTGTAGAACCCTAATCATGAATATATTAGGATGCTACCTTTTGTGTGTATATTATATTATGTGGAAAATCTTGAATATATTAGATGTTTCCTTTATTTAAAAATCATGAAGCAAGCATTGATGCTTCCTTCATTTACTTTTCTTGCATTGATAGGATTGTATGATTGTTCTTCTCTAATGGAAAACTAAACTTCTTGGTGTTTAGGCATGGATAGAACCCAGGGTTTATATTTTGATTGATATTTGTTGTAGACTTTGTAGCTTTTATATTAATTACTTGATTGCAATTTGTTGATGTTGAATTCAATAGTGTGCTTTAATTGTCTTGAATACTATTGTAGTAAAAGTCAAGAATTCATGATTGTTGTAATTGTGTGATGAATCGAAAGATCCACCTAGTATAGACATACCACAAATGAAAGAATCCTGAGTCTGCCTAGAAATAGAGCATTTGGGATTGAGATTTCTCTCCCTGTGATTATCCCAAGTGAGTTAACATAGGATTCCTAGTGCAACAATCATAGGAAGTGATTCCAAGGTGGCTTTGTATGGGATTAGGGTCAATAGCCTAGAGAGAGAGAGATTGACTACTCAGTGAGTCCTTATTTTTTTCTAGATAGAGTTCAATAAGTGTAATGTAGTCATAGGGTAGTCTGTATCACCACTGTATGGGACTAGTTATTGTTCACTTTGAGAAAGGGGACAATATGAGTTAAGAACTCTCTATGATTCAACTATATTGCAAAAATTTGTGCATGTTTTACCCGACACCCTTCTTTCATGCTTGTTTTACCGCAATTTTTGATGAGTGCAATTCATATCATGTTTTCTTACCTTCAATTCAGGCTTTTGCTTGCCTTTTAGAACATTTTTATATACATTAGGTGCTATTCTGGGTATGTTTGTTAATGATACAGAAATTGAAGAGCTTGAAGCAATTAGGAGTGAATCTAGTTACCAATCAAGTGAAAATTGAAGAAATGTCTAAGTGTTCAAGCTTAGCACAAGTAGAGCACAATCATGCTCTGTCCCCTAAATAACACAGCCTCATGTTGATCAAGTGAAAGACCTTGCAGGGGAGTGTCACCAGGGCAAACACAGCTGGAGCACTATTGTGTCACTCCGCCTGGAAATCTCAGGCTGGAGTTATTCTCTACGCAATAGGGGAAGCACACACTATATACTCCTAGCACGATCATGCTTAAGTGAAGCACAGTCCAAGCACGACCGTGCTTCCTCACACAGAAATTCGAGGAGAACACTTGGCTGATTCACTCAAGACCATTCCATGGAAACATGGGTTAAGCAATATCGTGCTTAGGTCGTGTCGAGCTCGAAGAAAGCCATTTTTACCTCCAGTTTCTAAGGTTTGCTCTTTTCTTTGTTCAGGGATTCTACTCTCCACCCGGAGGAATTTGAAGAGGATGAAGATCAGGCTTCACCACACCTTCTAAGGGGATTAAGGAAGAATTAGAGGCACAAGAGAAGTGGGGTTAAGCATACGGAGCTCGGCAAGGAGATTATCTTGAGGAGAAGGGAATCATGCCTTCTTTCTCTAGCTCTTGTTTTCCTTGTTGTACCCATCCATGAGGGGCTAACTGTCCACGGTTCCCCGGGATGTGAACTATGTTTTTTATATGCTTTGACTACTTGATTTCAATGTTTACAGAGTTCTTTTGGTTCCTTGTGTTTAATGATGTGTTTGCATAAACTTGATGTGTTTGAAATGCACAGATGCTTTGGTAATTTAGTTATCTTAGCAGACCCTTGGTGTAATTGAGAATTGTGGATGCAACATTGCTCTCGAGCACACACATGAACCTTAGAATGTACCTGGTAGGCTTTAGAATGAAGCCCGCATACTATAACTCATAGGAGTCATCCCGGGGCATTGCTCTTTTGTTGTTGAAATCACAATCCTAATCCCCCTGTCAATACCATCGTTCTCTCCTTCATTGTTAGTTTTTAGTTTGACCTTATTTCAATCTTTATTTAACTGAACATCAAAAGATAAATTAGTACTTTAAGTCCAATCCTTGTGGTTCGACAACCCTATCCCCTCGTGGGGTATCACTTTACTACTTGTGTGTGACTCGTGCACTTGCGGAGACCACATCAATTTTACTTTTTCTCTAATTCTTATTTTTTGTTTCAAATTTTTCTCCCACAACTTTGATTAGGTTAATTGACGGCTTTAGAATTAGTACATATATTTTCTAGTTCCTTGTGGATTGATAACTTTGCTTCCTAGCACTCTATACTACTTGATCGACACGTGAACTTACATTTTCATAGGTGACATTAGTCCCTATCACTACCTTATGACTGCAATATTACATGATAAGTGTCAAAATGTACGTATTTTAGTATATGTATTCTATACTTCTATCATGTGTTTTTATAAGAATTGATGCCCGTTTTATGCTTAATCGTGTATTATTTGCTTCGCAGGGCATGTAAGAGCCATGGAGGACACGAAGATACAATTTGGGCGAAAAAGAGAAGAAAACCAGGTCATGGTACTATAGCGTATTCACTGCAGCAAACTACTATAGCTGGAGTACTTTAGCAGTGGTAATGTACCATCTGCACTGTAGCAAGATCACTGTTGCTACCACAATGAGTTTTCAAGTCAGAAATTGAACCATGTCATACGTCCTCAATGTTGCCCTGGATTGAGCCAGGGATGATTACTGTAGCCAAAGAAGAGGATAATGTGTTTGAAGGTATACTGGCTCAATGAGGTGCTCATTGAGCCAGTATGGATACTATTACTTAAGCTGGAGTGCATTTTTGCCTACCCCAAACTTCCTTAATGAGGAGCTCATTGAGTCACTATACCGCCAGTATGGAGGCCATTTTGAGGGTGTTTTGAGTATATTTTGAGGGCATACGGGTTGGTTTGGAGAGGGAGTATACCGCGTGTATAAGAGGGCATTTGGAGGCCATTCTTTGGGGACTTTTGGGGAGATATGGGGCAGCCAACACTTTGGAGGGGAGAGGAGAAACGAAGACATCATCTTGAGGAGAGTTTAGCTTGAGGCTTGGAGGTGATCAAGGGCTTGAACTTCAAGGGGGGAACTTCATCATCAAGGGAGGAGGAACGTTTGGCATTCCTTGGGCTAGAGGAAGGGTCATTCTGCCCCCATTGTTCTTCTTCACCATCATTCGGACTAGGTAGTTCCATTTATGCTTTTGTTTCTTATGTTTCTTGAGTTTGTGATTCTTGTTTGTATGATGGCAAACTAGACCCCCAAGATCGGCGGATGTAGGTGAACCTTGGCGGGTTCATCATGTATTGTGGATGCTATACTTTTATTTTTGAATTCATTGGTGTGATTTATGGTTTGGCTCATTGTTCTTCATGTCTAGAACTATAAAATGGAGATATCCTTAGTTCTTTATTGAGTTGTACGTGTAGATGTGACCTAATCGCATGCACTAGATCATTAATGACCTAGAAGGGGTATTCTTGTATCGACATGCCGAGAAATTGGATGTTGGTAGCCCCTCCGAATTATAAGGATGGACTTAGGTTAAGTGTATCCTTATTGCTTGATCTTCCTTCGCTTAATGTAGTCATAGGAATGTGATTAGGGAGAGATCCTTGTCATTATTCGTATGTGATTAGGGTTTAACCACCGAGAGATTGGGGTTGAACTAATTTTGAGATCCATCGGTCTAAATCACCCTTGCCATGTTGTTTTTATGCATCCATATATCATGATGACCCCTCATGGGGATCCTCATCCCTAGGCCTAATTATCATCATCATTGCTCTTGTGATTTCTTGCTTGCCTTGGAATTGTTATACTTGTGATTTATTAGTATTGTTGCATGTATTAGAGTGAAATGCCATATTTAGGTTGTAAGGTTAGAAAGTAAGTGATGGAGGAGTAATAGGAGCTCCTTAGCCCCATGGAATACGACCCATGTGTCACTCACAGGGTATTACTTGGCGACCCCTTGCACTTGCCGAGGACTTAAGGAATTCTAGAAAACTTCTAGCTTATTGCTCTAACCATTTTTCTTTTTTTATTTCTTCTTTTCATTTCTTTTTCTTCTTTTTGAGCTTAACTTTCTTTATCTTTCTTGAATTTGCATGGTACGGTGCATGACACGAGCAAATCCATGAAACCTAGTTGCACCTGACAGTGAAATTGGAGAAAGTTTATTATGGTAGATTTGGAATTTATGCAGGGGAATGAGCGGGCTATGGTTGATATCTGGAATTATTGGGTACCACCTATACATCATTTATTCCACATACATGACAATTCGATATGCAGATTTAAGCCATGGGAAGTCACTGTTACAGCAGTTAAAGATAATTTTTGGAAAGCTATGCTTACAGACTTCATGAATTATGGAAAAGTTCCAACGAAGGAAGAAGTCAATCTTTCCACTGACTTAACTGCATTGGACATAGCAAAAATGCAAGCATGTCAGTTAAGTCCAATAGCTAAACCTAGTAGAGATCAAAGGAAAAATACTGAGGATATGTGCAACCTGTGTATGGCATCAGAGACAATTCAGATGAAAGCTCCGTATCTGCAGAAGAAGATGAACCAGAACAAAGTGATGTGATGCTGAATAAAAATCTTTCGACTTTCAATTGAGGAAGCACCTAAACTGGAATTGAAAAAGTTGCCTGGATACCTCGAATATGCATTTCTTGGGGAAGGAACTCAGCTTCCTGTCATCGTTGACTCAAAACTTACGGTCGAACAGAAGAGTGATTTGGTGAACGTCTTGAAGAAGCACAAGAAAGCAATTGCCTGGAAGATAGCTGACATCAAGGGAATAAATCCTTCGTTCTACACACACAAAATCTTGATGGAGGATGATCATAAACCCTCAGCCTTACCACAAAGAAGACTAAACCCAAACATGAAGGAAATGGTAAAGGCTGAAGTCATCAAACTTCTTGATGCGGGCATGATCTATCCAATTTCTGATAGTGAATGGGTAAGCCCGGTGCAAGTAGTTCCTAAAAAGGGGGGGATCACTGTGATCACCAATGCGAAGAATGAGTTGATTCCTACTCGAACAATCACAGGGTGGCGTGTCTACATTGACTACAGGAAATTGAACGATGCCACCCGAAAGGACCATTTCCCACTGCCATTTATTGATCAGATGCTTGAGAGGATTGCTGGGCATTTATATTACTGTTTTCTGGATGGCTTTTCAAGATATTTTCAAATCCCCATTGCTCCAGATGACCAAGAAAAAACCACATTCACATGCCCTTATGGAACATTTGCATATCGCCGAATGCCATTTGGCCTGTGTAACGCCCCCGCCACTTTTCAGAGATGCATGTTGGCAATTTTTGAGGATATGGTGGAAAACTTCATGGAGGTGTTCATGGATGATTTTTTTGTGTTTGGTGACTCCTTTGAATTATGTCTTAGGAATCTTGAGCGTGTTCTTACTCGATGTGAGGAGACCAACCTTGTACTCAGTTGGGAGAAATGCCACTTCTTGAAGTTCTGGGTCACAAAATTTCCAAGGAGGGAATTGAGGTAGACAAAGCAAAAATTTCCGTTATAGAGAAATTACCTCCCCCAACTTCAGTAAAAGGTATCAGGAGTTTTCTTGGGCATGCAGGTTTTTATAGAAGGTTTATCAGGTACTTCGCCAAAATCGCCAGACCTTTAACGAAATTGCTGGAAAAAGATGTACCATTCAAGTTTGACAATGATTGCATGGAAGCTTTTATCACACTCAAAGAAAAACTCACTTAAGCACCCATAATGGTAGCTCCAGATTGGGATTCTCCATTTGAATTTTTGTGTGATGTAAGTGACTTTGCAGTGGATGCAGTTCTTGGGCAGCGACGAGACAAACATTTCCATCCTATATACTATGCTAGCAAAACATTGACAGATGCCCAGGAGAACTATACCACAACAAAAAAAGAGTTACTTGCCGTCGTGTTCACATTTGATAAATTCAGATCATATCTAGTTCTATCCAAGGTAGTGGTATACACTGATTATTCTGCTTTGCGATATCTACTTAGCAAGTCTGATGCCAAGCCACGCTTGATTATACGGGTCCTATTGCTCCAGGAATTTGATTTGGAGATTAAGGACAAGAGAGGGGCCGAAAACCTCATAGCAGATCATCTATCCCGATTAGAGAATCCCAATCTTGATACTTTGAGGGAGAAAGATATCAATGATTAATTTCCTGAGGAACAGTTGTACAGTATTCAAATAGTAGAAGAGTGTGAACCACCATGGTTTGCCGATTTTGCCAACTATTTAGCCGGGGGTGTCATCCCAAAATGGTTTACACATCAACAACAAATTTTTTTTTTGAAGCACTATGTGTGGGAAGACCCTTACCTTTTTAGGATTTGTTTAGACTAGGTTGTTCGAAGATGTGTATCGCAAGCTGAGGGTCTAAGTATCTTGAAACAGTGTCATTCAGGACCAACTGGGGGCCATTACAATGCAAATCGAACTGAAAAGAAGATTCTTGATTCAGGTTTCTATTGGCAGTCATTATTTCAAGACACCAAAAAGTTCATACAATCTTGTGATAGATGTCAGAGGGTGGGTAACATTTCTCGCCGAGATGAGATGCCCCAGAATTGGAATTAAGCTTGTGAAATTTTTGACGTGTGGGGGATTGACTTCATGGGGCCATTCCCAAGCTCACATGGTTGCAAGTTCATTCTCGTGGCAGTCGATTACATGTCTAAATGGGTGGAAGCTCAGGCCCTACCAACAAGCGACACAAGAGCAGTGGTAAAATTCTTAAATAAACTTTTCTCCAGGTTTGGAACACCACAGGCAATAATTAGCGATCGAGGCACTCACTTTTGTAATGCTCAGTTTGCAAAAATTCTAAAGCGCTACAATGTTTAGCACAAACTAGCAACGCCATATCATCCATAAACTAACGGGCAAGTGAAAGTTTCCAACGGGGATTTAAAAAGAATCTCGGAGAAAAATGTTGCTCAGAATAGAAGAGACTGGGAAGATCACTTGGATGACGCTCTCTGGGCATATAGAACTGCATATAAGACTCCTATAGGGACCACTCCATATAGATTAGTCTATGGAAAAGCCTGCCACTTACCTGTTGAACTTGAACACAAATCTTATTGGGCTATTAAATTTCTAAATCTTGATTCCACTCTTGCTAGTGAGAAGAGGAAGCTTCAACTGAATGAATTGGATGAATGGCGCGCCATGGCATACGAAAATTCCAAACTTTACAAAGAAGGGGTGAAGGAGTACCATGATAGGCATATCAAGCACCCTAAACAATTTCAAGTGGGAGACCAAGTTTTACTATTCAACTCCAGGCTAAGACTATTCCCAGGAAAGCTTATCTCACGTTGGTCTGGTCCATATATGGTCACTCAAGTTTCTCCACACGGAGCAGTTGAAGTAACTCACCCTAAAAAAGGCACTTTTAAGGTGAATGGATAGAGGTTGAAGCTATATTTTAATAACAATAATTCGAAGATGACCAGGGGAAATTTCAAATTATTTGAACCCCTGTGAGGTAAGTTAAAAGGTACATCAGGCTCATGACATTAAACAAGCGTTTCTTGGGAGGCAACCCAAGCATTCGGGAGTTTATTTTGATGTTCGTGTGTTCTTTGTGTTCATGTTATTGTTATTTTTAGCATTCTCTTGGAGTTATTAATTTGTATAAGTCCATGCTCTCATTATTTTGTGTATCATGATCATTGTCCATGTGGTTGTTTACTTATTTTTATTGTTGAGTAGCACTTGTTTGAGCTATCATTTCATGCATTAGATCAAAATTTTGAACCATTATTTCATGTTGGAGATGATTTTAGAACACTTTGTAGCCATGCCCATGTGTTTGGAGTAGCATTAAAAGCCTTAAAGCTTAATTTTAACTTCAAACGGCCTCAATGAGGTGCTCATTGAGTCCGTTTGGAAATTCCAGAAAGTTTGGCTTGTGCCAAACGGCCCTAATGAGGTGCTCATTGAGGTCGTTCGGAAATTCCAGAAACTTTGGCTTACTCCAAACGGCCTCAATGAGGACCTCATTGAGGCCGTTTGGGGTCTAGTTTTTCACGAAAACATTGCCACCTTCTCTCTTTCTTCATTCTTCTTCTTCTCTAAACGAACCCTAACCTTCATTATCCATAAAACCATGGCTAAATCTCACCATTTCTTGTTCTAATTCATCTCCTCATATCCTTGGGAAGTAGATCTAGTGTTCTTCTTCAAACTAAACTCAAGTGCTCTAAAGCTTTTGTTGGTAAGAAACTTGATGAGAAAAATTTATTCTATTCTTTTCTTCTTGCTTTCTTGAGGTTTTTTGTGGATTGTTTCAAGCTTTTAGCTTGTATTGTGTGGTATGAGCATCATGTCTTTGAATTTTCTTGAAAATATGTACAAATTTTTCGAATTCATGATTGATGGGAACCTCTTGTAAATTGAATAGTATCCATACGCGCTCCATATGCCCGTATGGATCCTATTCTCTTGGGTTTCTTTATGTTTTTATCCATTTTCATGGCACATTATGCATCCTCTTGGATTCCTTTAATTCTTACTTGAATTATTATTGATGTAGGGATGCCGAACATCAAGTTGCTCGCCTCCAATGTCCAAGAAACACAATACCAACCCCGAAGAACCCACTTTAATCATGCTCATTACACGGTGAAGTATGAAGTTTTGAAGGCCAAACCTTTTGAGCACATTTCACCACATAGAATGGGGTATTTTGGAAACACTTGGGATCTATGAGCAAGTTAAGGAACTACTTTCATATGGTTGTTGGCGAATTTGTTTGAAATCGAAGATCCTACCTATCGCTAACTAACCTTGGAGGTTTTGAGCACTTTCGAAGCACACCAAGACCACCACATCGACAATGTCTAGCGAGGACTAGTTTGACATTTGAGCATGGACACTTGCTTTATTTCTTTAGTTGTTGTTTTGCTTTACTTTTTGCATGTTTGTTTGATTTTAATAAGTTGGGAAGGGGATGCCCTACCAACCATGTGTAGAACTTTGATTTCTTTCATCTAGTATGTGTGTGTTTGGCTACTCCCTAGTAATTTTATTTTTACAATCTTAATTTTTGTTTGGAATGATGATGCTCTTTTATGCCTTGCAGGGCATTAAGGGAGCTTGGTGAGTCTCTCCACATTCCATGGAAGCCAGACCCAACATGGAAAGCTTGCAACACCTTTTGTTCGGGTCACATCTCGCCGTGTGCACAAGAATAAACCGGGGAAGTTTGTTCCACCCTCCTCCATTGTTTTCATTGCATATATTATTATGTTTTTCATGATTAGTGTACATTGGGGACAATGTACAACACTAGGTGTGGGGATGGGTGTATTGTATGTACTAGGGTTATTATTTGAATGCTAATGTTACCCATGATGGCTTGTTCATTATTGTAAGACTCTTCTAGCATGGATTAATGATTGATTTGAGTTACATATTTGTTATTGTGCTCTATTGAATCTTGTTTCACCTCTAGTATTGTCTTGTGCACTGAATCTTGTGTTGATGCCTTGGGAATAGCCACTTGACTACTCTAACTCTCTTGTATGCTTAACACACAACTTTGAGTATTTGGTCTTAGAGTATTAAGTTCTTTCATTCAATGAACTCTTAAGAACTTCTAAGTCTTGTTAAGCTAGCCCTAGTTTTGTGGCATTTAGAGTAGTCTAAAGATGTGATCTAGGGTTAATGTAAAAAAAAAGGAAAAGAGAAAAAGAAAAATGAGTCTATTTCAGTATTCATTTGCTAATGAAGCATGAATGCATCAATGTAGACTGTAATCGAGTAGTTGGGTGGCTCTTGTGCCTAACTAGCATGTTCACCCTCCAGAAAGATTTCTTTGTGCAGTCTATGTTAGCTGGACTCGAAAAAAAAATTTTGATGAAATGAAGTAAAAAAATAAAAGCCCTAGTGATCTTGTTGACTACCTACTAGAGGCTTTGAAAAGGAAAAGGGATTTAGTTCGAGTTCAGGACTTGGACGGATCTTACTTGTTCATTGAAGTAGCGCTTAGCATTTTAGGACTTAGTTATCTTTGCATGTGGAGTGATTAGCATCTAGAGCTGTACTGATTGAAGTCAGTAGGCTAGACCAGGTCAGGGTAGATGAAATACAAGATTCACACACATGGCACAAACATATAAGAGGTAAGACAGGATCTTTTTGTTGTGCTTAATGTTTTGTAACTCATTATCTAGTTATTATTTTCCAATGCTTGTACAGTCTTTTATTTATTTGAGCCGTTGGTAATACATTTAGTCACTTATCATTATCTTTGTTTTTCATGATGTATTTTGCTTGGGGACAAGCAAATGCTTAGGTGTAAGGATATTTGATAAGTGTCTAAATGTACGTATTTTAGTAATATATTCTAAACTTCTAGCATGTGTTTTTATAAGAATTGATGCCCGTTTTATGCTTAATCATGTATTATTTGCTTCGCAGGGCATGTAAGAGCCATGGAGGACACGGAGATACAATTTGGGCAAAAAAGAGAAGAAAACTAGGTCGCGGTACTGTAGTGTATTCAGTGTAGCAAAACTGTAGCTGGAGTACTGTAGCATTGGCACTGTAGATTCCACTATAGCACCTGGAGAGTTTTCAAGTCAGAAATTGAACCATGGCATATGGCCTCAATGCTGCCCTGGATTGAGCCCGGGATGATTACTGTAGCCAAAGAAGAGGATAATGTGTTTGAAGGCATACTGGCTCAATGAGCATCTCATTAAGCCAGTATGGATACTATTACTTGAGCTGGAGTGCATTTTTGCCTACCCCAAACGACCTCAATCAGGAGCTCATTGAGCTACTATACCGCCAGTATGGTGGCCATTTTGAGGGTGTTTTGAGTCTATTTTGAGGGCATATGGGCTGGTTTGGAGAGGGAGTATACCGGGTGTATAAGAGGGCATTTGGAGGCCATTCTTTGGGGACTTTTGGGGAGATATGGGGCAGCCAACAATTTGGAGGAGAGAGGAGAAATGAAGACATCATCTTGAAGAGAGTTTAGCTTGAGGCTTGGAGGTGATCAAGGGCTTGAACTTCAAGGGGGGAACTTCATCATCAAGGGAGGAGGAACATTTGCCATTCCTTGGGCTAGAGGAAGCGTCATTCTGCCGGCATTGTTCTTCTTCACTATCATTCAAACTAGGCAGTGCCATTTATGCTTTTGTTTCTTATGTTTCTTGAGTTTGTGATTCTTGTTTGTATGATGGCACACTAGACCCCCAAGACCGGCGGATGTAGGTGAACCTTGGGGGGTTCATCATGTATTGTGGATGCTATACTTTTATTTTTGAATTCATTGGTGTGATTTATGGTTTGGCTCATTATTCTTCATGTCTTGAACTATAAAATGGAGAGATCCTTAGTTCTTTATTGAGTTGTACGTGTAGATGTGACCTAATCGCATATACTAGATCATTAATGACCTAGAAGAGGTATTCTTGTATCGACATGCCGAGAAATTGGATGTTGGTAGCCCCTCCGAATTATAAGGATGGACTTAGGTTAAGTGTATCCTTATTGCTTGATCTTCCTTCGCTTAATGTAGTCATAGGAATGTGATTAGGGAGAGATCCTTGTCCTTATTCGTATGTGATTAGGGTTTAACCACCGAGAGATTGGGGTTGAACTAATTTTGAGATCCATCGGTCTAAATCACCCTTGCCATGTTGTTTTTATGCATCCATATATCATGATGACCCCTCATGGGGATCCTCATCCCTAGGCCTAATTATCATCATCATTGCTCTTGTGATTTCTTGCTTGCCTTGGAATTGTTATACTTGTGATTTATTAGTATTGTTGCATGTATTAGAGTGGAATACTATGTTTAAGTTGTAAGGTTAGAAAGTAAGTGATGGAGGAGTAATAGGAGCTCCTTAGCCCCGTGGAATATGACCCATATGTCACTCACAGGGTATTACTTGGCAACCCCGTATACTTGTGGGAAAGCACACCATTACACTCAGTGAATTCTATCTTGAAAAAAACACGATTCAATGAGTAGCCAATCTTCTTGAGCCTATTGACTGAAACCTCATACAAAGGTAGGTTGGAATCTCTTCCTAATTCTTGCTCTCTTTGATTGCATTACGATTGGAATTCTATGTCAACTCACTCCGAAGAATCACAAGGGGAGAAACTTTGATCGTGAAGTGCCTTATTTTTAGGCGGACTCGTGATTCCCTTTAATTGTGGTATGTCTTTACCAAGTGAATCTCTTAATTCATCACACTAGTATATCAATCATGAATGCTCGACTTTCTCTACAAGAGAATTTAATGCAAATAATACCACACAATCGAATTTAGCATCAATGTATTGCAATAGATCAATCGATACATTATTCAAGGTCCACGACTAATGTCATTAAAAAATAAAACCCTAGGCTCTATTGATGTCCAAATGCCAAGAAGTTTAGTTCTCCATTAGAGGAGAACAATTATACAATCTAATCAATGCAAAGAATGTAAATAAAAACATTAAAACTTCTTCTATGCTTCACTGCCTTGGAGTGCTTGGAAAACTTCCACCGAGAACTCTCCCCGATGGCTCTAATGATGCCCTAGATCGTGGATATAACCCTCCAAGTCGCTGGATTGTTGGAGAAAGGTCTAGGGTTCTTTCTCCCCTCCTTTCCTTAGCTCGGCAGAACCAAAATATTTTCCTAAAAATCCTTAGTAAATTTTTTTATACCTAACATTTTATGGGCAGCTAACATGTATAAGAACAAGGCCATAAGGAGCTAGAGATGGTGGACATCTTACAGCCATAAGTTTGACTTGTAAGATCTTTCTGTTTTGGTATTATTATCTAACTTACGACCATAATTGTTGTACCATAAACTTTTTTAAATGGTGCTTGCGACTACCATTACAAGTGTCTATAGCTACATGTAGCTCCTTTGACAAAAAAAGTCTATCTTGTCATGAATTCTTTAAATGTGAGAAAGAAAAATGTAGAGATTTCTCTATTATACATAGTTATTTTCTCAGGATATATACAAAATAAATGTATTGTATTATCACCACTAATGATAGATGAATAAAAGGCCAAAAATCAAGAATGTTTTAAACAATTTCAGTGAAAAATGCACATGATACAAGAAAAAGATGAGAAAATATAAATTATTGTTATGGAAAACAAATATAAACCAATTCGGCCTTATAGCCACACCCCACATCACCAAGTGATTTTGCATGAAATGAACTTTCAATTCCCAATCTATCGACATGCTCTTTCGACGAATTACAATTAATCCTAGAACAAATTTCTCATTTATGAAATCTATATTAATTTAAATACAACAATTAAAAGGACACAAATAAAGATGAGCCAACTCAAAATTAGTGATTTGTGAGATCTAACTCTAAAATATTTGTTGTAGATTGAAAGAAAGAAGTAATATTACACCAAATAAGAGATCGATAAGTACTACATTATTTGGCACATAATATTAGAAGTGGCATTTTTTTTGCAATAATTAATTTGTTTTTTATTCTTTATTAAAGGTAAGTGATACACCTTGCGTATCCGCAAGTGCACAGGTCATATAAGTAGTAAAATTTACCCAATAGGATCAGGTAGTCAAATCCACAGGGACTGGTATAGCTCTCAATACTTGCTCGTTTTCCAATATCTAGCTGGTTCAAAGATTAGGATTGAATTAACTAAGCTACTAAAGAATAGAATAATAGAGAAGGAAGAAGAGATGAGGTTTGGGTCGAAGAGATAGCAGTGGGAAGGACAGTGCCCCGGATTTATCCCCTTGATAAATGCAATGACTAGGCAGTGATTCAAGAGTTCTCTTAGACCATGGTGAACACCACGGAGGGTTTGGTAACGTACGTCCTTGCCCATAGCTTGGAGCAGACTCAACCCTTTCCTGATGTGTACCCTAACTAGATGAGTATCATCCTCTAGACAGCAAATCAATCTAAGGTTAAATAGCAACTTCAAATGCAATGGAAACCCAATGAGGAAAATAGCAAAGAAAATTCATGCATACGCGGCTAGTCAGCAAGTCCCTCGCTAAGCTAGCAACATACAAGCACCATGGCAAGAAACACATAGAATGATAAGCAATATGAACAACAGGAAGACCACAAGGAAACTCAAAGAATTAATTTCATTAAAATCAAAGCATAGAAGACAAGGTTAATAATCCAAGGCACCAAAAGACGGTTAGCGCCTCATTGTCTTAGAAAAAAACCCATAGGAAAACAACAAGAGAAATAGAAAAAATCCATTAAACTCCTTTCATGCTTCATTATCACGTTGGAGAAAATTTGACAATAGTTGTAGACGATGATCCTCCTTTTCCACACTTATCTTCCCTCAAGATCTAGGCCCTGAATGATGCCGAAGACTGCCCTAATCTGCGCCTCCAAAAAGAGAGAAGAAGATCCCCTTGAAGTCTAACTTTAGGGCTTAAATAACCTTTTCCGGATGTAAGCACGCCTGTGCTAACAGGCATGTTAATGACCGTGCTTGGCTCCAAATCCTAGGGATTAATTTTTGTGCAAATCTAGTAAATTGCATGGGGGATAAGCATGCTCATGCTTACTACCCTTACTTGGAGAGCACCCTCGTGAAAGGAGCACAGTGACCCTACTGATCTTCTCATGAAACTTCCAGTAAAATGCATTGTGGTAAGCATGCCCGTGCTTATCGACCATGCTCCCTTAGCACGATGGTGCTAGGGGTAGTGAAACCATGCTTCTGATTATGTGGAGACTCCAGTAAAATGTACGCGGGTTCAACACACCTATGCTTCCGACCTTGCTTACAAGCAGATCCATGCTTGGGACCCTACTTATCCTGAAACTTGTATTCCAACGCTGTTTTGCATCAAAATTCATTTTTTCCCCTTTTGGTCCAAAATCCAATTATCTGCACAATTTCGCAAATATAGCTCAAGTAGCATCAGTTTATAACAAAATCATGATAAAAGGACAAGTAAAATATACAACAGGGTATATAAAATATCTATATAAAATGCACTCATCAGTAAGGATTTTAGCATAATAGAAAAGATTTTAAAAAAACAAAAAATAAAACAACAATGCTTACTAACAAGAATTTATTATATTTATCCATATCACTCTATAGAAAATAAAACATTATATTGTTAAACATTATAAGATACCAAACACAATGCTTATTCAGCAAACAATATATATGAAAGCAACATAGAAAAATTTGCATTTAAATAAAACATGTACCAAGCACAAACATAAGGTTAATTAGTCACTTAGCAAGTATCAAATTGCAAATAATTTAAGAACAATAAAAAAAAATTGAATAATTTTTTTAGTAATGTTGTAACATTTGAATGCAGGCTAGCAGCTTAGGAACATCCGCCATCCGACGGGTAAATTAAATGACAACTTAGGCTAGCCAATATAATAAACGAACACCATTAATCTAATGAAATAATTTAAAATGAGAACATTTAGAATGGTTTTATTATACGAATACTCACTTTGTAAAAATACTGTTTAAATTCATCAAGTACATGACATTTAAAATTTATAATTTTAGTTTTTAAGTAAGATTAAACACTCGGTTTTCGATTTAGAAAGAATATAAAATGACACTCATATTAGCAGGGGCGGAGCCACCTATACGAGAAGGGGGGCAATTGTCTCCCTTTAGTTTTGAAAAAAATTATTTTCTTTTAGAGTTTTTTTTATCATGTTATATAATATATAATTTTTTAATATTTCATTTACCCCCCTTCTATTTTTATTTATTATAAGTTATGATAGGAATATTTGTATTTTCACCCCTATAAAAATATATAATTATATATAAGCTCTTATAAAATTATATTTATATGTTCATCCTCACAAGTCACAAAACATAAATATTTATCAGTTACCCTTTACTTTTATCTTTGACAGTCTTTGGAAGAGAAAGCCAACGAAGTCATGCTCTCGTCTCATCCATAGGAATCTTTGGGCATTTGTTTCTTATCTTCACCTTGATTTCTCACCCTCATCAGTCATCACCACCAAGCTTCGGCGGTCCGGCCTCTGGGAGTTAGTAAGCTATCTCCCTCACTTTTGTCTTCAATTAGGGTTAAGAATAAGGTTCTCATCTTCAATTAGTCACACTCTCATCTCATCTCATCCATAGGAATCTTTGGGCATTTGTTTCTCATCTTCACCTTGACTACTAGCCCTCATCCCTCCTGATCAGTCATCACCACCGAGCTCCGGCCTCCGGGATTTGGTACATTATTTCTCATTCTCTCATTTTTGTCTTCAATTAGGGTTAAGAACAAGGTTTTTTTTTCATTATTTAGATTTTAGGGGTCTCATCATTAGATTCTTTCACACCTTTCTAATTATTCTTTGATCTTGTGTTTGATTTGGGTTAATTGAAATTTAAGAATAGGAATTCTGTGTTGAGATATTTCAAAATATGAAAACTCGTAGATGTCAATTATGAATTTGTTCTTGTTAATGTTTTATACTAGTTGTTTATGTAAAAAACTTTCATTAGTTATGATATTTAACTTGTGTTATTATATAATTTTAATTGTATTCAAAATTTGATTTACAAGATTTTATTTGACCCCTTATAAAATATTTCTAGCTCTGCCACTGCTTATTAGAGTGGTAGTGATTACATGAGATTAGGGTTATATAAAAATTTGTTTCAAAAGTAATTTTGAATATTTTTAAAATATATGATATTTTAATATAGTGTTTTATGGCTTTTTTTTATGAATTATAGTATCTATTTATATTTACCACACAAAAATAATAAAATTTTTAGGGTTTAGGGTTTAGAAGGCGTTTAAATTACATCAATGATTACAATCGTTGCTTGCCCAAATGTATACCCATATTTAAGCATGTATATTGGGTAATAAGATACTATCCGTTGGTCCCATTACACACTTACATACTCCCCAAACTATATTTATAATAACAATAGTGTAATATATTAATTAAATATAAATATATTTAATAGTAAAATAATTAATATTTAATGACAATAAGATTATAATAATATAATAACTATTACATATTAAATAAATATTTATTTCAAACACAACTCATAAATTTAAATAATATATTATAATAATTAGGGTGAAGTGATATTTTTGCCTTTGATGATTATTTAATTAAATAAAATAGTAAATCTAAATAATAATAGTAATAATTAAAACGAATAATGATATTTAAAATATTTTTATAAAAAAATAAATTCATTTCTTTATGTTAAGGTTGTTTACTACAAATCTTTCCATTACTTTTCTCATTCCTAATAAATTTCTTGTCCAAGTAAACACAATTTTTATTCTCATTATTCTCATTACTATTACCCCTTCCCATTCTCATTCCGATTCTAGCATTCTTAATCCATCAAACCAAACACACCTTTTGATTAATGTTTGGAATTATGATGTTTTGGTTGATGAGTGTAGATGTCCATGTATTTCATAACATTTTGTGCACTCAATCGGCATGTATTAGAACCATATTGTGAAATTCAATGCTAAATATAATTTGCTTCGCATTAACAGGTTTAGGGCAGCGATTCAAGATGAGAGAGAGCCCAAAGGAAGCATTTTAGACCTAAAACAATGAAGGTGAAGCTCTCTCGGCATCATTAGAACAAGGACAAGGCAAACTGTGTGGTTTACGGGTAGCTTACAACTGTAAGTAGATTCCAGAGAACCTTCCGGGCATGCTTATACCCATAAGAAGGATTCAAAGCCAATTCAGAGGACATTACAGGCAGGCATATGCTCGTAAGGACCATCTAAAGGAGCTTATGACCACAACATATGCCCGTAAGTGCAGTCGCAAGGAGCAACATAGTGAAGTTTACGATCCAGCGCTTATGGTCGTAGGCTAGACCATAACACAAACAGAGGACCTTACAGACATGACTTATGGCCGTAAGTGGTCCTGTAAGACTCCCTTAAGCAGCCTGTAAGCAATCAGGTATAAATAGGCCTGATGAGGATTATTAGGGCTAGAGAAGATAAGAGGAGAATCTCTAGCACCTATGAAGCAATTTCAAAGGGGATTTGGCTCAACATTCAAGGTGATTGAAGATCGTAGCCGTCACGCTCACCTTTGTGCCGTGCGTGGAAGCTTCTCAAGGGGTTTCTTCGGCGATTCTTCATTGGCAAAATTGAAAATGAGGGTTTTCATGGATTTCATGTTTCCTCCTATTATTTGTATCTTGGATGTTTACACTACACTAATGGAGGGCTAATTTGTAGATGTTTGGGCATAGTTGAACTCTAAGGCTTACTTCTTTGACATTGGTTGTCGGATCTTCAATGCTTTAAATTGTTTTCTTAATGGCAATCATATCTATTTGAATCAAATTGCGTATTTGAATGCTTGGTTGCTAAAGAGGTGAAAGCCCTAGCTATCATATTCGATGTACTACGTGACGAGTAGAAATACCCACCTAGCATAAACAAACCGTGATTAGAGGGAATTGTGAGCTTGGGTACCCTCAATTCTCCCCAGTGAGTTATTGGCAATCTCCGTGACCTTTGCAATCATGTGGAGTGAATTTTAGGAGAAATTGCATTTTTGCTCTGTATTCAGATTAGAGGTAATCTCTCTCTTCAGGAAGATTACCTACTTAAGAGATTGCCATTAGCTCATAATGAGGTTTCATAGAGTGTTATTGTGATTGTGTGAATGTCTGTATCAGCTCTGCAGCTATTCAATTACACTTCACCTAAGAAATCGGAGTTTAGTATAATTCTGGAAACCTCTCGGTTCAAATAGGATTGCATACTTAAACAACCTTTGTCCAATACTTCATAACCCTAGACGGATACTATGCCCGGACATTACTTTCTTCCTTGACTTCTCTCCTATTATTTCTTGTATTTTTTTATTCTTGCTTACTCTTGTTCACACACACACACACACACACATCATTTGATCATTTAGGCTATTTTTCAGGTTTAGAGTTTTTACTAGTATTCACTTTATTACGCACCATAGCGTTTATGACTATTTAAGCTATTAAGCCATACGCTTTAACTAAAATATTTTCTATACTTATTTTTAATTAATTAATAAGGATATATATTTATATATGAGAATTAGTCATCTAGAGACGCCCCTAGATTTAAAATCTAGGGTTGTGCCAGTCGTGGCTGTTGGATCATCATCTAGTTGTCATGAGTCTTTCCCCTTTTTCTATACATGACATCTTCAAAGCTCGCTACACATCCCATATCTTCCGTCCTCTACCTAACTTCCAAGTAGGAACTCCTTGTCACCGTCGCTGTGGCTACCAAATATGACTTCAAAATCTAGCTCACCAGCATTAATATCAAAATCAATCCCTCTCAAAGAATAGTCACAATGGACGCTAGAGGTGTTCTCAAGGAGTTCATCAATTTGTTGGAGGCTACCAAAATGAGTTTGGTTGCGATGCTGTACTTGGACGGGGTGAATATTGGAAGGCTGGTGAGCATAGGGTCGCATAGCCTGGCAGTGTGGGATGGGCTTTGGGGAAAGGCTTATTATGTGGAAATAGAAAAATACATCAAGGAAAAGCCGGATAAAGATCACAACCATTAGATAAGGATCCAATGGATGTGATAGGAATGCCCTAAGAGTTGATAACTAGGGCGTTCCTAAATAACGTATAGCCTCTTTATATATATATATATTGAGTAATTTTAATAATAGAACTGCTTGCTATAGGACTTTATAATGCTTTTGAAAACTTGGACTTAATAAAGTCATGTGTTTTAATTTTACGGGGTAAAATCTTATGTGGGTACTATATAATTGTCAAATTTCATTTTGAGCATTGAACTTAAATTTTTATTATTTTGGTCACTTAACATTAATTTATTTTCATTGGGAGGGTATCAAAAGAATTCGGGGGATAATTTGCTGACATGCATGCCGGATTTGCCACATCAACACTAGTTCATTGTGTCATCTGTACACACAGACATGCCATGGCTTTCTTTGATGTGTGACATGTTTTTGTATGCATATGACACAACAGACTAGTGTTGGCATGGTAAATTGGGTAAATATGTTATCAAATTCTCCATGGAATCCCCTTAATACCCTCCTAGGAAACACAAATTAAAATTAGATGACCAAAATGATATAAATTGAAATTCGATGCCCAAAATAAAAAATGATGTACCCACATAAAAAAAAAAGTTTACCCTTAATTTTGCACACCAAGCACCATGAGCTGGGTCATGGGCTTCATATTTATTATTTGGGCCGGCCCGGCTCTACCCAAATTATTCATGAGGCTCGTTGGATTTGGGCTCGGGCTGGGCTAAAATCTAAATTTTTTGGGTAGGTTATGGTATGGTATGACATTTGCTTATTTTTAAAAAAAATAATAATAATTTTGTATTTAATTCAATTATTTAAATTTTTTTTACTTGAATAATCATGTAAGATATCACATGAGTATCTCCCCACCGATGGTTGCGTAGCATTTACCAATTTTAACACTGCAAAAAATGCGAGCTGAGTTTAACAAGGCATCAAAATAAAATTATAATTCTATATCATTTTCACTGCAGTAAAAGGAAAAAAATAGAAATGAAAGCTAGGGTTTGCATTTCTGTAAAAAATAAGCTATAGAAAAAGTAAAAGATCCATAATGCCGTCTTGAATGCATGCATGCATGCATGCTTGCAGGCTTTTATTTCTTTTTGGACGTTGACGTTTTCTCAAAACAAAACTAGCAATAAAGACAACAAAAAGATGTGAAGATCACAATAAGAAAACTCCATGTGGCTCTTTTTCGCTTGCTTCCATCTGAATCTTTCCAAGCTTTACTCATTGGAAACATCTTCGAGACATGGAGGCTTCCTCCAAACTTACGTACTGCACGTAAGCATTAATCATGCCGTCTTTAGCCGGCCAAAGAGGAGATTAAACATGAAATCTTAGCATTAGACCTGTATATATATACATGTCTAATACTCTACATTAACCAATCAATTCATCAAAGCAACAAGAACTTTTATTGAGCTCTCTCCACGCCACACTTGATCATATATCTTTGATACATACTAATTTGGAGAGAGAGCTCCAAATGGCTTCTAAACAAATGCTTGTTGTTTTGGCCATTGTCGCCACCATTCTCCCTGTGATTACCACTGCGACGGTGTTTACCGTCGGAGATGAAGTTGGATGGAGTCTGAAGGGAAACTACACTGCTTGGGCTATGGGGAAAGAATTCAAAATTGGTGACTCTCTTGGTATGTAAAATTAAAACTTCCTTTTATATAGGTTTATTAAGTAAATTTTGATTTTTGAAAATAACTAGTATTTTTTTGTGTATATATATTGAATCGAGATGATAAAATATCTGTTGACGTCCATGTAGTTTTCAACTATACTAAAAATAAGCACAACGTACTAAAGATCAGTGGAGACGGGTTCAAAGCATGTGATCCAAGCAAAGCTGCGGAAACCTTAAACACCGGCATGGATGTGATAACACTTGCAAAGCCAGGAAAGAAGTGGTATATTTGTGGGTTTTCAGATCACTGCAGTAAAGGGATGAAGCTTGTTATCAATGTTGGTGGAGATTTGTTGGCTCCTACCTCCCCTCCTACTGCACCAGCTCCTGCTTCATTTGCACACATGGAGGCATTGTCCTTTTCTTCAAAGCTAGTCATGGTGGCGTTGTCTCTAGGGATGGTGTTCATCCTGTTCTGAGAGGGAAATGATGATTGATTTCTCTAAATAACTTGAGCTTCATTTGGAGGTTTCATTCTTATGTTTGTTTGATAATAAGCACTTGCTCTTTGAGTGAGATGCAGATAATTGAATGAGTTAATTGTGTTTGAGTTTGTTTGTTTGTCGGTGAATATATATGAATGGATTTCTTGAGTTTGTTTCATCTAATTTATACTATACATGAAATAAAGAAACAAGAAGCATATGTATAGAAGTTGCATATATGAATGGTGGTAACTGCCAACCAGTAATTTCCAAATCCACATATGTTTTTGTGGCCTGTAGGTGTGGGTTCATATAAACCAGGTGAAGTGAGTTTTGGAAGATACTTGTCATGTTAAATTTACAAAAGTTTAATTTCATTAATGTACTCAGAGGTTGTTTCTTATTTTTTTCAGCTAATATTTAAATTATGCTAATCCATTAAAATTACATAAGCTGTTCATAATCTCTACATGAAATGTCTCATGTCTCTGCTCCAGGTTCACACTGGTTTCTTTTTTAAAATAATGTTTTTAAATTAATTACCGAAATATGCATTTCCATAATTATTTACGGAACCGCACATTTTTTATTTTTTTAATAGTTTTTTAAAAGTTTGAATCTCATTATTTTTTAATATTAAAATTTAATTTTTTTTAAAAATTGTGGATCCTAATAGTTTTTTAATATTAAAATTTTATTTTATTTTTTAAAAAAACGGTGGATCCTACTAGTTTTTTTTTTTAATTAAAAAACAGTTTTACATTTAAACTCTTATCATTTCATAAGATTTTTTTTAAAACTTGTTTTATTCCCACTTCTACTATCCTATTTCTACTTTCACTAATTTTAATAGATAAACATTATGGGTAATATTCCGTTAAAATTTTAGTAGATAAAAATTACCGTGGTAACAAATGTTAATTGATAAAAATTAAAATTATCTTCAAATATTAGAATAGTCAAACATGCAACTGTTGGGGTAGGTGGAGAGCATTATTGGGAGTTGATGGGATGAATTATTAGTGGCTGGTGGCACTTAACCCATTCACGAGTGCCATTGGATCAAATTGATCCTAACTATCCATTTGTTAGGTGGAGGCCTATATAAACCCTCCAAGTCCTTTTTGTAAAAACACACGAGCATTATTGTAAAAAAGATTATCAATATAAAGAGAGGTTCTCCTTTAAAACTTATGTCATTCTATTTTCTTTATTTTCTTGCAATGTTATTTTATCTCTTTTACATTCAAGCTAGAAAAATTCATATTCTTGTCATACCGAACGAAGGAGTCTACTTTGGTCGAGAGGAACACCAACCAAGGGCCTCACGGACTCCTGACGAAAGAACAAGCTCGTGACATGTAGTATTCTAATCCTAATATTGACGCTTTCTCGAGGAAGAAAAAAAATTTCACTACGATTGCTAACTACTCAATCTTGATCAATGGGCTTAGGTAGAAATGGGAATAAAACAATTTATAAGAAAATATTATAAAATTAAAAGGGTTGAGTGTAAAACTGTTTTTTAATTTAAAAAACTAATAGGACCGAGTGGTTTTTTAAAAAAAAATTAAAATTTTAATATTAAAAAACTAGTGGCACCCACAACCTTTTTTTAAAAAAAACTAAAATATAATATTAAAAAAAATAAAAAATGAGCATTTCCGTAAATAATTACAGAAATATGTATTTCAATAATTAATTTAAAAAAATAATATTTTTTTAAAAAAAATCGTTCACACTTAATTCACATTTGGATGGATTAGGAAATTGTATTAAACATGACAAAATGAAGGATAGTAACCATAAATGGTGAAGTGAGCTATCAAGAAATTTAAGAACCATTGGTTTTATCCAACCGATGGAAGCGGAAACAAATGATATGATTATATATATATATATAATTATGTTGAAAGTCCCTGGTTGCTCCATAATTTCAGATTCCATAATCTATTGTTTATTTTTGTTTTTAACCAAACCAAAATATTTAACAATCACATGTTCATCCCAAGATTCATTGACATCCGGTGGCCTTGCGGATTAATTAAACATAAACTCAAAATCACAAAGAAAAAGCATGACAAAGAACAAGAGAATCATGTCTAAACTCCCTCATTGATGAAGATTTATTTTTATATATATATCTATATATATATATATACACACATATCTAGACTAGGAATAATCAAGTGATTATAAAAACAATTCAATAGACTATGATCCCCACTACACGTAAAATATCAACACATTTATATTCACCTAATAGATTCGGTGATTAAGGAGATGTATACAAAACACAAAAACAAATTATATTCAAGAGTATACTTGCACAACTAAAGATATTCTTTCTAATTTATTTAATTATATCATTTATTTTAAACAAATGATATTTTTTCTTATTTATTAGATTTATTAATTTTGTCAATGGTACGTATAAATTGTATGAGACTTATACATTATTTGCACAAATGCACCTGTTTTAAAAAAAAACTGTTGCATATCATAATATATATGCAACAGTTATTAAGAACCGTTTCATATCATAACCAATGCGCATCGATATTAGAAACAACTGCATTGCAATGCATAAGTAGCGGTTTATGAACCACTATTTTTTTTAAGCAATTGTAGCGATTGTATAAACCACTGCATATCTATCTTAATATGCAACGGTTTTTGCAACAGATTGAGTTAAATGTAATACTTGTTTGAAAAATTATCTTCAATGATATGAAATTGTTACAAAACAACTAGAATAGATAGCCTATTGTAGCAATTTTATAACCGCTGTAAGTTAATCGCTACATAAGTGTAGTTATGTAGTAGGAAGATGATAATGAGGAGAGAAGAACGCCGAAAACACCCAAGAACGCCGCCCTGATTCCAACAAAAATGTGGCTCCCTTCAAAGATACTTGCTCTCTAGTGTTAGATTGTGGTAATTCAACTTTTTCATATACACATATATATATGCATATTCTTTTTCCTTCATGTTTTGATGTGTTTTCTTGAGTAATTTTCATGTGTGAGTGTGCTAAAGAGTGTCCCAAGTCGTTAGAAACAAAAGTGAGGTCAATCGGACACCAATTGAGTTGTTTAGAGCCATTTTAGTATAGGCTGAATGGGCATACTGTGGTCCATACGGGCTAGATACACCTTGGTATGAAAATTCCAAAAACTTTCTTCTAGGATAGACGGGCCGTATGGGGCCGTATGGGGGTCGATTCAGGGTGTAAATTTAGAGTTTAAAAGCCCTTTTTCTCATCTTTTCCTCATTCTTTTTACATCTTTCCTTGAGACCTTTTCTCTTCCACTTTCCTCCTCCTCTAGAACCTTCATCCCCACTTCTCAAACCCATCATCCCTTGCCTTGAATCAAGAAGAAACTCGAAAATCCCTTTTTCCTCTCTTGAGAAGTGCTTTTCCTTAGGGTTTTGTGAAGCTTTGAGGTAAAGATGTGTTTTATTTGATCTTCTTCTTCTCCCTTTCTCTTATTTCGATTTTCTTTGAAGTTATTGGTGGATAATCATGGGATTTGTTTTGATTTGAAGAATATCAAAAGATTGAAGTTGTATAACCATGAATCCATTGAGATTTGAGAAAGATCTTTCATGTTCTAAATTAGGGTTACTGTAGCTCCGAACCAAGTTTGGTTTCTTTTGCTTTCCTTGTTAGTTTTGAAGGTTGTGAGAGTTTTATTCTTTCTAGATCTTCTTGCTAGAGTGTTTAGTAAACCCTAGAAGCACTTATTTTGCCATTTTGAGCATTGTTCTGTATTTCAATTAATCAAAGTCATTCATGAGGTTTCATTGCTTGTTTTGGTTGTTTAAATGCTTCTAGGAGGTGAGACTTTAATCAAGGGGAAAGAACCGGTAGAGAAGTAACACTAGGGTGTTTTAGCTCGCCAAGTTTGTGAGTGGGATTTACTAAATTATGGGCTATAAATCATGCATGCTTGCTAGTACTTAAATTGCTTACCTTTGAAATGATAAACTTTTTGTTGTTAAAACATTTGAAATGTTTTCCACAGGATCTAGAAATCTTGATGATTTATGACTTGGCTTATTTCATGATTGTTGGTAAAGATTATATATATATTATTTGTGCTTTGGAAACCCTATGCTTTGAAATATATGTTTTCAAGTTTTGTATTTCGAAAGACTTGATATTCTTCTTATAATGATTAAAAAGGCATGTATGAACCGAAATGAATTTCCTTGTGATGATGCTATATTCGAAATATATTTTCAAAGATTACACTTGTATGATGTTCATGATGAAAATGGTTTTAAAGAAGATGTTATAATCAAGTTATTAACTCTTGGGGTGAAAGTTGGTTACATGAAAACTTGTGATCTCTTGATGAGACTTATGTTATCATATTGATGTATATATTGAGCCTAGGGGCTGGATTGTGATTTAAATGTTTTGATGGTGACATGAAAAGATCCCCAATGCCTACTGCAGTAAGGGTTAGAGTTTCCACGGGCTGACCTTGTTGGGGTAGCGTGGAGTACTCAAATGAGGTTTCACCCTTTCAGGGGGCGCGTAGAGAGCCTGAAAGGTGTGCAGGATTGGGTGCCCGGAGTCACCACATGGTTCCCAATGGCCAACACCAAGATATGCGCATTTTGGTGGCTCCTGACCTAACCGAGGCCACGATTAGCGAATGGAGGGTTTTTGAGGCTAGTTGTGATACTGTTGATTAATCTAAATTGTTGATTTATTTATTTCTAAACATTTTGAGCTATGAGTTATTAAAGAAATGTTTAATTTGGATTTCTTACTTGTATAGATTGCGTGATGATGTGAAAGGTGTTTTTTGTGCATTTCTTATGATATCCTTGCTATCTTAAGTATTTTAAATATTTTGAGAATTAAAGCATATTTTGGCATTTTATTTTTATTCAATCATGTATGAGATGTAGTTCCACGTTTAACCCCTCACTGAGTAACTTATTTACTCATCCCTTCTTCTTTTTCCTCCCAGGTGATAGCACAGCAGCGAAGTAAAAGCGTGAAGTGCTTGGCAGAGTTTATTTTGTGATTTTCTTAAGCTATGTATGATACTTAAAACATTTTGGCATGTATTAGAAGGATCCACTAAGATGTTATACCTTCATATTTGGTTTTACTTCTCTTGGATATTCCTAATTGTGTCAGTCAGGACTATGTGATGTATGAGAGTTATACCCAGTGTTTGGGGGATGTTATCCTTATGGTTATGGCTTTCTGTGTTGTGATTATCCATGTTTTATTCTTGTGTTTCAATGTTGTTCTTGTGTAGTAATATTGTTGTTTGTCCTCATTGTTAAATCATTTCTTGTTGTTATAGAATATTGTACAGGGAACATGTTAGCCTTACGGCGATCTAGAGTTGAGGCAGGTGTTGGGCCTCCCCTGGGTTATCGTTGTGGTATGTCATGTGTGGGACACGCGGGATGGGGTGTGACATAGATCTTCAAGATTCAACCTCTCCCTATCGTGATCATGCCTAAATCTCCTCTAAACAATGAGAAACTCCCTCCAAGAGGTACCGGCAGCTATAGCTTATAAGGTTCTCCTCAGAAGACATTAAAATGCATACTTATAGTCTGATAAGTGCGAGGCCCCATGTGGACACATGGGATTCTACAAGGAGTGCTGAAACTCGAATCTGGAAAGCCCGATGATGCATGCGGCCTTCCATGATGGCACAAGTGCCTGTCCACCTTTTAGCTTGTTATGTGCAGGCCCCATGAAATTACGTGTTGTGCTATAGTATTGCTTGTCCTCAAACAAAAAAAAATCATTAAAAACAAAAGAGAATGATGAGTGGCTAAATGCATAACCTCAAGCTCAAGTAGTAGAGAATTTCAATAACAAAATAATAACGAATTTGAAATGTCAATTTTCATGAAACCATCTAATACGGTCTCATCTTACTCAGAGTGTCTCTTGTCATGTGTGAGTGTCAAATCTCCCATCTCTCCCTCCTTAACCCGGATCATTCTAGTGACACTATGGAGTAGAACTCTAGATGCTAATCGCACCCTCAATGGGCTTTTGATGCCCCTCTAGCTCTAAACATTGAAACTATAGCCTAAGTTCAACAGGTAGTAGAAAGTCTAGAAGGTCATTTTTTTTTTATTTGAAACTTATTTCAGACTAACATAGACTACATATTGTCTTTTGGAAGGGCGAACATGTTGATTAGGCACAAAGACACTCAACTACTCAGTCAATTACATGTCTATATGAACACATTCATGTTTGATTGGATGTTGGCTTGATGAACACCTTGGTTAGGGGCCTGGACCTTAAGCTACTTAGATACAATAAGAAATTGCCCCTTTCCTTTTTTTATCGCCTGCCTACATTATATCTCTTAGACTATATGTCATGAAATCAATCAATGATAAAGTTCACATTAGATCTGTAAGTCCTTAAAAACCCATTGAAAAATAAAACTTAACTGTCTAAGGCATGGGATAAAAAATAAAGGGTTAGCATCAACTAGAATTAAAATGGTCACATAGACTTACTCTTGATGCCCAGAGTGCTTAATAAGGAAATCATGTGCATAAGTGCATGGAAAACATTAAGAGTAGAGCAAGACTTCAATTTGAGCATAAATAGAAGAAGGATTGACATCTAACATAGATCCATGCTATGAAATCTTGACATGAAAATCATGGCCATCATAGGTACACTACCATGCATAACAATCCAACACGTACAAAATTTCCAAAAAAACATAAAAAGTGCAATGTACCCCGTCCCCACACTTAAAATTGTATATTTTCCTCAATATAACGATAAATAAACGTAAGGGGGAAGGTGAAGATGAACTTCCATGGTTCATTGATGAATTTTCCCATCTTATCGCTTGAACACGGGGTGGTCATCCTCTTGGTAAATAGAGGAAGTACACGGCCAGTCCCATGTCTAGAGGCTAGCCACCAAAACATGGACTGGAGAAGGCTCATCCTATTCCCTTTACGCCCTATAAGGTAAAAGGGATCATCACATCTGAAGATAACAACATCGGGGAAACAAACACAAAACTAAAACAACAAAACAAAAAAGATGGGCATGACATCTCTAAGCTGCATGCCAAGAGAACAAACCAATGATAAGCGAGGTACTACATTAAAATAAACAAACACCCTTTGAAAACAAGTTGAGTGGACTTAAAAATGAGGTTCGGAGGTTTTCTAATGGAATGAGGCAGAGAAGATGCAGAAATGGAAAATGTAGCTTTTGTAACTTACCATATTACTTACATTATTGTAGCATTACCATTTGATATTGTAGCATATCTAATGTATCGAATTCACTGTAACACTAAACACAAATTTTTGTATAGATTACTGTGCTAGCATATAGTAGTCTGCACAACACGCTAGCTATGTTGTGCGAGCAACTGTGAGTGCTCACAGAAGGCCGCATAGCGTGTAGAAAACCTCACGCGGCCACTTATGTGACCCCACAAGTGGACGCACGCCTATTTGGGTGGTCCGTGCGACCAAATGTATAGGCTCACATCTGGGCAGATGATACAAACCTTTTTACAATGGTTTCTCTTTTACTAAATTAGTCATATAAAGTGTACAAAATTTAAACCATCGATTCTTTACAAAAATAACACCCTAACAACATACAAAAATGTGGAAAGTAACTTGAAATGAAAGATAACCATCATTTCATTGGAGATCAAACAAATTTGAAAATAACACAAAACAAAGCAAACAAGAACACATAACCAAACAAATGGAAAACTATGAAATTTCAAAGCTTGGGCTATCTCCCAAGAAGCATTTGTTTTACTTCTCGAGTTTGATGTACCTTTTTTTACCTTCAAGGTGGCTTGAAAATAATGCATTTCTCTGGGCTACAACTTGCATAGTTTCCTCAAAAAATAAAGAATGTTTGTTTGAGCTTACCAGGCAATTCCTTAAGCCGGGAGTTAATTAACTCCACAATATATGATTTAGTCGGAGGAAATGGTTTCAACTTTTTTCCTTTTACCACGAATAATAGCCTTGTGCACCATTTTCTTAATCTTTTTAACTGTGGAGTGCTTGAACGATTTACACTTAAGCCTCCAAGGGAATAATTTAGGATGGGAGCTGTCCAATTTAAGTACAAATTGATCCTTAGATAATTTCAACCTTATTGCACTATTTTTATCAACCCCCTCAAACACTCTCTTTTGATAGACCAATTCATCATCTTCATGAGACATTTCTTCATCTTTCACTTTACATTTTGACGTGTCCTCCAGACATTGACTCAACATAATTAAGCCATTTAGCTTTTTGTCATGTGTGAGGCAAGGCTCTTTAATTTCTGCACCTTTGTTCTTCTCTTCCCTTGTGTTTAAATGGCCACCAAAAGAGAGAGGGTATGCTTCCTTGTCTTCGACAATAATAGGAATTTACCACTGAATTTGTTCATTACCGCCTCTATGGCAACAGACTTCACCTATTTGCAAAAACCTATTGAATACTATGTCTATAGTATTGCCTTCCTCAAGGGATCCTTCACAAAAGTGCATAAATCTATCAAGCATCTTCTTCTAACTTGGCTCCTTTCATTCTGTTATATAACCCCCATGGTTCATCATGGAGCACAGTGATTGATGTTTGAAATTCATTCTATACTCATGTGGAAAGGATTCTTACTTATCTTGTGTTGAGGGATGATGGACATGCCAACCATGAATCCCGTAGAACATGTTTTCCATAAAGGTTGGCATATAGGGGCAGCTTCCAATGTTTTGCCCCATTCTTGTTACAACTACCCCCAACTTATACATATACTCAACAGGAGTCAAAAAATCTTTGGGCATTTGCCAATGTGGCCATCATCCATATAACTACAAAAGGTTCCTATAGTAGCTATCATAGTTTTGGTATGATGCCATGAGAATGATTCATCAAAAAGTTCCTTGTACAAAAACAAATACACCAATCAAAGGTAATGAAATCAAATAAAGTTGAAGTAAATACAAAAAGAATAAAGAATAATATAGCCAATTAATAAGCTACAAGTTTTTTCCTAATATTAATTGTTGTCCCTGGCAACATCACCAAAAACATGATGGTTGCCCATAGTAAGCACATGGGTCGTCAAGTAATATCTCATACAAAAGCACGAGGATCTAATTCAACTGATCCAAGAAAATACTATTGCTCACTCTTCACATATTATTTAGCCTTAATGACTTAAGGGTTGTTTTGAATCTATACTAACTAAGACAACTAAGAAATAGAACCTTCAAGCTAAGGCACAATCTCTAGAGGGAATATCGATGGGAGATGATGGCTCCCGGATATGGATCCCCTTAGGGCTATGATAAGTGTACATTTGTGCATTATTTAAAATTATTTTGTACACTTATGTGGGTGTATTAGAGTATTGTTCAGGAAAATGGTGCTAAACATGGTGAAAATTATATTCTCAAGTATCGGGCAGTGCTTAAGGATGAAAGAGAGCCAAAACAAGCAATCAAGAGCTAAATCGAGGGAGATGGAGCTTTATCGGCATTAATAACTGAAAAACATGCTAGACAAAATTACTTACGGGCACCTTATGGCTATGCTTATGGCCATAAACCCTAGGTAGAATCCTACTAGCATACTTATACCAGTAAGGAAAGTATAAGGATCAATAGAGGGACTTACAGGCATGACTTATGCTCGTAAGTCAAGCCATAAGGACTGTCCCAAGGAGCTTGATAAGTGCTTGTGTGATAAGAATATGAAGTGTTCTTTCCTTATGATAAGTATTACTTTTATCGGGTTTTAACGTTAATATGTGTGCATTTATGTTACTTTCATGCATATAGGGTTGTGAAGCCGAATGTTAGAGAAAGAAGCCAATGTAGATCGTGAATGCACCATTTGGAGGTAATCTTGAGAAGGTTCAAACGCGAAGATATAAGTCGGATTCAAGATGTGAGAATGTGTGCCAACCTCCTTCTATTCAAGTTAGCACATCGATTTGGAGGGGTACAAGGACAGTCACATTCAAGCATTCCGGCTTGTGCACGTATAGCAAGATCTCCACCAATGTGTTCGTTTATTGAAGAAGCAAAGCGATCTACGGCGTAAACGTGTGCCCGTTTACGTTACCTCGATGAAAGCATGGATTCGGGAGTGTTTTGGGCCGGCAATGTAGCAGGTACGGTAGCAAATACTGTAGTAAAACATTATAGCAGGTGTTGTTCACAGCCGACCGAAGAAGGATGAAAACAGAGAATCCACACGGGCGTGTGTTAATTCCACACGCCCGTGCGAAAAATCCACATGGGCACCCACATGGGCGTGTGGATTCCCGATTCTAGCCCTATTTAAAGCCGATTTCAGCCCCGATTTCGGGATCCTTTTATCCATCTTTTCCCCAACTTGAGAGAGGGCGGCGGCTAGGGTTTTGAGAGGTATTGGCTAGGGATTGGGAGAGGTTCTATGGCTCCGACATCATGCTCGGTTTGGAAGAAGGTTAGTGGGAGAGATTTTATCGGCACCGATCCGGCGAGGTGTATCCTAAGCCGGACAAAGGGACCCTTTGACGAGTAGAGGACTTTTCACAAGACCATCGCCACGACTATCGAGGGGGTTTTCTATAGATTCTTTGCTTTTATATTTGATTTCATTGATTGTAATTAGCTCCATGGAGAGCTAAACCCCCTAGTGGGTACTTGGGTATTTGTGAACCCTATGATGTATTTATTTCATTGAACCTCTTTATTATGCTTTTCAATTAATTGATGTTTTATTTGAGTTCCAATCTTGAATGCTTGATTGTATGAATACTCCTTTAGAGTGACACTAGGGTTGAGAGTTCTTGTTGGTAACCCTTGTGAGGGAGTGACACACCACGAGAGTTAGACAAAGCTAGATTGGAGAGGGTTGAGAGGGTGAGTCGAGGGGTAGTGGAGCGTCCCCTTTCCCCTCTGGTGTGATTTATTCTACCTCCATTTCCTCAAGTTCTTTGCGGTCAGAGTACAGTTAATGGGCTAAAGGATGACCTTCCGCTAGGGCTTAGGTGCAGGTGCAACGGAGTGAAGCGTTGAAGTGATTTTAGCACCTAGGGCTTAATTGTGGCTAGGGACCTTCCACCTGGACCAATGGGTTAGGTCTACATCTAGGAAGAGAATTTATCACTTGGAATCCCTAGAATCTATTGCAATTCTTTACGAGTGCGAGGTTAAGAGGTTATTCAATTTCTCCTCTGGGACATGTATAGAGTTAGGCATGGTTGACCTTAGAATTTGGGATCGTGGATTTAAGGATCTCCACGAATCATTTTTGCATTAGTTAGAAAGCATATTAGAGGGTTCTTGTACTTGAAATGATTGTCCTAGGTGTAACAATATCCAGGTACCCCATTTATATCAATTGCCTTACCTTCTCCTTTACTTGTGCTCTCTTTCCTGTTCTTTTACTTTTGTTATTTCACATCTTGTCACACATATCAGTATTCATCTTTTACTTAGTTAAGAATTAATTTAAGTGCTTTTATTCCATACTCCCTATGGATACGATATCCCACTCATCTGAGATTTTATTACTTCGACAAACCCGTGCACTTGCGGGACATACGAAGGGTCATTGTCAAGTTTTTGACACCATTGCCGGGGAGTAGGTGTTTAGAGATACTTTGCACTTTGATTTCTTAGCTATTCATTCATTTATTCAGCTCCAGGTTATGACCCAAGGGAACCCCTCAATATTGATTGAAGGAGATCTCGAGCTTGAACGTACAGTTAGAAGAAAAGGGAAAGAACTTGTGTAAGAATTGTCTAATCTAGCTGATTTGGAAGTAGAAGAATCTAAAAACATGGAAGACCAGAATGAGCAACAGTGGACATTATCCAATTATGCCAGACCTTCAATATTGGGGACACAATCGAGTATTGTATGTCCCCCGATTACAGCTCAGAACTTTGATCTAAAGCCGGCATTCGTCCACATGTTGTAGCAATTCGCACAGTTCAATAGTTTGGCCGATGAGGATCTAAATAGTAATATAGAGAACTTTCTCGAGGTGTGTGATATGCTTAAGATAAATGGGGTGACGGATGATACCATCAAGTTGAGAGTATTCCCATTTTCCTTAAAGGGGAGAGTGAAGCAATGGCTACACTCATTACCTAGAGCATCGATTATCACATATGAGGAGCTGGTAGAAGCTTTTCTGGCCTGCTATTTCCCTCCCGAAAAATCTGCAAAGCTTAGGAATGAGATCTCAGCCTTTATAAAGTCAGAATTGGAGTCTTTATTTGAAACATGGGAAAGGTTCAAGGAGCTCCTGAGAAAGTGCCCGCAACACGGATTCCCGGAGTGGATGATTGTTCAAACCTTTTACAACGGGTTGAATTCGAGTACAAGGCAACTCTTGGATACGGCAGCAGGAGGTACTTTAGGTAGCAAGATCCCCGGTGAGGCACGTCAACTAATTGAAGAAATGGGGCTAAATAGCTACCAATGGAATGCTAGGGAGAAGAAAAAGGTGGCCGGGCTCCATGAGATATATGTAGTAACTTCATTGGCGGCTCAAGTGGAATCATTGAGTAAGAAGTTAGATCTTGTAACTTCGAATAGAGTGGCGGCTATGACTACTTGCACCAGGTGTGATGGAGGACATGCTCCCTCCGATTGCCCGATCACTATTGGTGATGCATCTTCGGTTGAGAATGTCGAATTTTGTGAGTAATGCAATGAGGAACCAAGGGAATCCATATAGCAACACCTACAATCCGGTTTGGAAGAATCATTCCAATTTTTTGTGGAGCAACCAAGGTCCACAAAAGGCCATGGGCCACTCGGTTTCCAACAACAACAAGCCCCAAACATGGAGAACCGAGTTTCCGGCTTGGAGACCTGTATGACCGATTTGGAGAAGGCCTTGACTAGGTTTGTCCAGTCGTCGGATACAAGGTTTCAATCAATTGAGGCTACACTTCGCAACCACACCGCTTCTTTGCACAATCTTGAAAATCAAGTGGGGCAGATTGCGAAAGTCTCTATCGGAGAGACAACAAAGAAGCTTGCCGAGTAATACCGAGACCAATCCTAGAGAGCATGTCAAGGCGATCACTTTAAGAAGTGGTCGAGAGGTTGAAGGTAGGTTTCCGAGTGAGAAAGTCCAATGAACACCCACCCGAGGTCATAGAGGTTGAAGAGGGAACAAGCAAAGAGAAGGAGGTGGCACCTCTACCTTTCAAGCCAAGAATCCCTTATCCCTATAGGTTGAAGAATGACCAAGGGGATGAACAGTACAAGAAGTTCCTGAGTTTGTTCAAGTAACTCCACATCAATATTCTCAAATGCCTAAGTATGCAAAATTCTTGAAGGACTAGTTGACTAACAAGAGGAAGTTGGAGGAGAGTGCTTCAGTGATCTTAGATGCTTCTTGCTCGGCGGTGTTGCAAAAGAACATTCGAACAAGAAAAAAGACCCGGGCAGCTTCATCATTCCATGTAATATTAGCAATTTGGGTGAAGAAATGACATTGGCGGACTCAGGGGCTAGTATCAACGTCATGCCATACACCTTCTTTCAGAAGTTAGGCTTGGGAGAGCCTAGGCCCACTCGGATGATGTTGCAGTTGGCGGATCGAATGGTGAGATATCCAAGGGGTATCATTAAAGATGTGCTTGTCAAGGTGGACAAGTACATTTTTTCGATTGACTTTGTAGTGCTAGACGTCGATGAGGATGCGGATGTACCTTTGATAGTTGGGATGCTGTTCTTGCAGACTTCCAAGGCATTGATTGACATAGACGACGGGGATCTAACATTGAGAGTTGGAGATGACAAGCTCACATACCGCCTTGCTGAAGCCATGCGGCATTCTCTTGATTTTGATGATGCTTTGTATTTTCTCGACACTATTAATGAGATCATTGATGAATACATGAAGGAAATGTTCAATCCGGATCCATACGAAGGCTTGTTTGACAAAGAGGTGGAAAATGAAGAAGTTATGATGCTTGGTTCAACTGAAGAAGTACCATCTACTTCGGGGATCTTGAAGAAAGTGCTCCGGAAGATGAAGAGGGCGAGGAGGCGCCACCGGAAACACTCCAAGGCTGTTGGAGATGGGCATGAACTGAACAAATTGGATGTACCATTGCTAGGTGGTCCCAATCCCGACAACTCCCCCTCTTCCTTCAAGAATCTCTGTTCATCATGCTTTCAAGTTATGGGTAAGAGGGCAACCTTCATCTATGAACCCCCGTGAGGTAAGACAAGGTACGTCAAGCTTATTGACGTAAAACAAGCACTTCTTGGGAGGCAACCCAAGATTTTCTTAGTTGAGTAGTGTAGTATTTGTATGAATAAAATGTTAAGTGCTGGTGTCTTGATTTTTAGATGCTTTTGCAGTGTTTGATCGTGGGTTTTTAATGTCATCGTGTGTTTTCATGTGGATTTGGCGAAGTTTAGGTTGTTTGAGCTTTTTTTTTGTGCTTTCTTTGGTTAAAGTTGCCTTGTAAAGCAGGCTTTGAGTATATAGTTGTGTTCAAAAATTTTCTGTAGTGCTTGCAATAGTTTTCTAAGTGTCCAGAGAAGACACACGCTTGTGTGGAATTTTCGCACAGGCGTGCGTTTTTGTTTAGAGCTCATCCAGAGATGACACAGGGGCGTGGACACTCCCTTGTGAGCGATCTTGTGATGGTCTATCCCCGTTGGTAATTTCCGCATGGGCGTGTGCCTTCTTGCAGAGACTTAGCAAATTATCCCGAGAGCACATAGGGGCGCGGACTCACCCCTATGGGTGATCTTGTGACAAACGCACGGGCGTGGGTATTTTTCACACGCCCGTGCGGGTCTCTGCGGAAGAGCTCTCTCCATCCCGAGAAGACACATGGGTGTGTGCGTGCCCCTGTGAGTTGGGCCTGTGCATGTCCACACCTGTGCGGAATTTTTGCACGAGCATGTAGGACACTTAGCGATTTCTCTCGGTTATACAGAGAAGCCACAGGGGCGTGCGGCTACCCCTGTGGGTCGGGCAAACGGGCGTGGGTATTTTCCACACGCCCGTGCGAGAGCATTCAAAGACAGTGAGGGTTTTCCGGAGAGTGCGCAAGGGTGTGTACTTGCCCCTGTGAAGCTCTCCTGTGGAGGCGCACGGGCGTGGTAATTTCTGCACGCCCATGTGGATGTACAGAATGCCAAGAGGCGTGAGTTTTTTTTGTTAAAATGATGACTGTTCTTCTTCATCCTCACATTCTCCAGTCATCCAAGAGCACTCTCACACATTTTCCCAGCCTCATAGTGCCAATTTGGAGGGATTTTTTGTTTGGTTTTCCGGCCGATTCAAATTTTTCCCATTTCACATCGTCGGTAAGCCCTATCGTTTGTTTTCTTCATCAATTCATGATTTTAATCGATGAAACTGGTGAATAATGCTTCATTTCTGCAATTAAAATGATTATGCATGTTTATAATGAAATTAGAAGAAATCTAACAGTGTATTTTTGGATTTTTTAGGCGCAGCCGTGCGTTTTTCACGCCCCGTGGATCCACACGGGCGTGCAGGAATTCCACACGACCATGTGGATTTCTACAGCATGTGAGTTATCCCTCGAGTCCGAGGGCATGAGATTTGCTATTCCCGAGCACCAGGTGCGTTTTGAGCGTTTGTTGGGACTTCGGTTCGGACAAACTCGATTCCTGGACACGAGCATATTAAGAGATCTACAGTAGCTAGATGAATTCGCAGATGAGGTCGATGATATCGTTTCAGCGGGAGGTTGAAGGCAGTTATTGTCGACTAGGGATCCAGCCATTCGTGAGCTTACACTTGAGATTATGCGAGATTCAAGGATCTCCACAACTCATTTTTACATCAGTTAGAAAGCATATTAGAGGGTTCTTGCACTTGAAAAGATTGTCCTAGGTGGAACAATATCCGGGTATCCCATTATATCGATTGCCTTACCTTCTCCTTTACTTGTGTTCTCTTTCCTGTTCTTTTACTTTTGTTATTTCGAATCTTGTCACACATATCACTATTCATCTTTCATTTAGTTAAGAAACAATTTAAGTGTTTTTATTCCATACTCCCTGTAGATACGATACACCACTTATCTGGGATTTTATTACTTTGACAAACCCGTGCACTTGCGTGACATACGCAAAGGGCGTTGTCACTATTCATTCATTCATTATATTTTACATCTTCTTTTCTATCATCGTTCTGATTTTATTTTCTTTCTTTTGCTGCAGCTCCATGTTATGACCCGATGGAACCCTTTGATATTGATTGAAGGAGATCCTGAACTTGAACGTACACTCAGAAGAAGGGGAAAGGAACCTGTACAAGAACCGTCTAATCAAGCTAAGGTAGAAGTGAAAGGTCAGATAATATGGCAGAACAGAATAAGCAACAGAGGACACTTTCTGATTATGCTAGACCCTCAGTTTTGGGCACACAATCGAGTATTGTGCGACCCCAATTACAGTTCCGAACTTCGAGCTAAAGCTAGCATTCATCCAAATGATTCAGCAAACAGCGCAGTTCAATGGTTTGGCCGATGAAGATCCCAACAACCATATAGAGAACTTGTTGGAAGTTTATGATATGCTGAAGATTAATGGTGTATTGGATGATGCTATCAGATTGAGGGCTTTCCCATTCTCTCTCAAGAGAAGAGCCAAGCAGTGGCTACATTCTTTCCGCAAGGTCTCCATCACCACGTAGAATGAGATGGTCGAAGCTTTTCTTGCTAGATACTTGCCTCCGGGGAAGTCGACCAAGCTTCACAATGAGATTTCATCGTTTGTATAGATGGAGTTGGAGTCATTGTTTGAGACATGGGAGCGCTTCAAAGATCTTCTGCAGAGGTGTCCATAGCACGGATTTCCCGAGTGGATGATTATTCAGACTTTCTACAATGGGTTGAATCCGAGTATAAGGCAATTGTTAGATATCATCGCAAGAGGTACAATGGGGAGTAAAACCCCGGAAGAAGCCCTAACAGTTAGTGGAAGACATGGCCATGAACAGTTATCAGTGGAATGCATGGGAAAGGAAAAAACCGCTCGGGCTCCATGAAATAGATGCAGTAACTTCATTGGTGGCTCAAGTCGAATCGTTGAGTAAGAAGTTATATCTTCTAACTTCAAATAGAGTGGCGGCCGTGACTACTTGCACCGGGTGTGGTGGAGGACATGCTCCCTTTGATTTCCCGATTTCCATTGGTGATGCATCTTCGGTTGAGAAGGTTAATTTTGTGGGTAATGCAATGAGGAACCAAGGGAATCCATATAGCAACACCTACAATCCGGGTTGGAAGAGTCATCCCAATTTCTCGTGGAGCAACCAAAGTCCACAAAAAGACATGACACCACCGGGTTTCCAACAACAACAAGCCCCAAACATGGAGAATCGAGTTTCAAGTTTGGAGACCCGAATGACCGATTTGGAGAAGGCCTTGACAAGGTTTGTGCAATCGCCGGATACAAGGTTTCAATCAGTTGAGGCTACACTTCACAACCACACCGCTTCTTTGCACAATCTTGAAAATTAAGTGGGATAAATTGCGAAATCTCTATCGGAGAGACCACAAGGGAGCTTGCGAGTAACACTGAGACCAATCCTAGAGAGCATGTGAAGGCAATCATTTTGAGAAGTGGTTGTGAGGTGGAAGGTAGGCTTCCAAGTTAGAAGCCCAATGAACACGCACCCGAGGTCATAGAGGTCAAGAAGGGAACAAGCAAAGAGAAGGAGGTGGCACCCCCACCTTTCAAGCCAAGAATCCCTTATCCTTCTTGATTGAAGAATGACGAAGGGGATGAACAATACAGGAAGTTCCTGAGTTTGTTCAAGCAACTCCACATCAATATTCCTTTTGTTGAGGCATTGGCTCAAATGGCTAAGTATGCAAAATTCTTGAAGGACTTGTTAACTAACAAGAGGAAATTGGAGGAGAGTGGTTCAATGATCTTAGATGCTCCTTACTCGGTGGTGTTGCAAAAGAATATGCCGAACAAGAAGAAAGACCCGGGAAGCTTCATCATTCCGTGTAGTATTGACAATTTGGGTGAAGAAATGGCATTAGCGGACTCAGGGGGCCAGTATCGACGTCATGCCATACACCTTCTTTTAGAAGCTAGGCTTAGGAGAGCCTAAACCCACCTGGATGACTTTGCAATTGGTGGACCGAACGGTGAGACATCCGAGGGCATCATTGAAGACGTGCTTCTCAAGGTGGGCAAGTACATTTTTTTGGTTGACTTTGTAGTGTTGGATGTCGATGGGGATGGGGATGTACCTTTGATACTTGGGAGGTCATTCCTGCTCACTTCTAAGGCATTAATTGACATGGACAATGGGGAGCTGACACTGAGGGTTGGAGATGATAAGCTCACATACCGCCTCACTGAAGCTATGCGCCATTCTCTCGATTTCGATGATACTTTGTATTTTGTAGACACTACTGATGAGATTGTTGATGAATACATGCAGGAAATGTTCAACCCAGATCCATACGAGGGTTTGTTTGACCAAGAGGTGGACAATGAAGAAGTAATGATGCTTGGTCCAACAGAAGAAGTACTATCTACTCCGCGGATCATGAAGAAGGTGCTCCAGAAGATGAAGAGGGCTAGGAGACGCCACCGAAAATGATCCAAGGCTGTTGGAGATGGGCGTGAACTGAACAAATTGGATGAACCTTGGCTAGGTGGTCCGAAACCCGATAATTCACCCTCTACCTTCAAGAGACTTTGCTCATCATGCTTTCAAATTATGGGTAAGAGGAAAACCTTCATCTATGAACCCCCGTGAGGTAAGACAAGGCACATCAAGCTTAGTGAAATTAAACAAGCGCTTCTTGGGAGGCAACCCAAGTGTTTACTGTTTTCTTAGTTGAGTAGTTTAGTGTTTGCATGAATAAAGTGTTGAGTGTTGGTGTCTTGATTTTTAGATGCTTTTTCTATGTTTTATTGTGGGTTTTTAATGTTATCGTGTGTTTTCATGTGGATTTTGCGAAGTTTTGGTCGCTTGAGCTAGTTTCTCATGTTTTTCACTTGTATAGTTTGCATAATAGGGCAGGCTCCGAGTGTGTAAACATGTTCAGGATTTTTTGTAGAGCCTGCAGAGTTTTTAAGGAATCCAGAGAAAATGCACGAGCGTGTAAAATTTCCGCACGCCCGTGGATTTGTACAGTGATCTCATCCAGAGAAGACACAGGGGCGTGGACATGCCCTTGTGAGCGACCTTGTGATTTTCGCACGCCCATGGGTAATTTTCGCATGGGTGTTTGGGCGTTGTCAGAGCTTACAAGGTGCAACATATGCCCATAATGGTGGTCGCAAGCACAATCCAGAAAAGATTAATACCCAATTCTTATGGCTGTTAGCTGGATAATAACACCAAGATCAAAGGCCTTACAAGTGGGACTTACAGTCATAAGGTAGCCAGTAAGACAAGCGGCTCATCATCTCCAGCCACTTACGGCCTTGTTCTTATACTCATAAGCAACCTATATGTGGCTAGGTATAAAAGATTATGATGAGGGTTTTGAAACAATCTTTTAACAACCAAGCTTTTGGAAAAAGGGGAGTTTTCTGCAGATCTCAAAGGGTGAATCATCAAGGGGAAGAGGCTTACGCACCTTTAAGAAAGAATATTGAAGCTATCAAAGAGTACCTTAACGATGTTCGTGGAAGGAAAAAGGGGAAGTTTTTCGGCAATCTCAAAGAGACACAATTGAAAAGGGGGTTTTAATACTTTCAATAATTCTTGTTGTCACTTGTGAATTGCATGATTGTTCTCCCTTGATGAAGAGCTAATTTTTTAGTTGTTTGGGCATAGATGAACTCTAGGGTTAGATTTGATTAACTTAGGTTGTGGACCTTTCATGCTTTACATTGATTTCTAATTGCAATCCTTTACTTTTGAATTCAATCACCTATTCTTACTGTCTTGGAATGTTGTTGATGCGAAAGCCATAGTTTTATATTTGATGTGCTTGTGTGACGAGTCGAGAGACAGTAGAGAGTTCTCCTCCCAGAATCTTTCAGAGTGAATTTGTAAGTAATTTCATGCTTTATACAATCATAGAGAGTAGATCTAGAGAGAGATCTCATTTCTACTTTTTATGGGATTAGGGCCAATCACTTTGAGAGAAGGATTGTCTACACTTTGAATTCTTCTTAATTTTTGTTAAGAATTCACAGTGTACATTGTGATGGTGGGGTTGCCTGTATCAGCATTGTACCAAATCAATTACTATTCACACTGAGAAAAGGGATAGTATACTTTAGGATTTCTCTCATTTTTAGAAGGATTGTTAAAATTATAACCTTTGTCTTGGACTTACGAAACCTAGAGGGAGTCTATACTCGAGCACCCAGTTTCCCTTGCTTGTTTGACCATATTTGCTTTAGTGCTTTTGATTTCTGCTTTCTTTTTATTATTTTTTACCACATGACATAATTTCATGTAAGCTAGTTTTCAGACTAAGGATTAGTACTAGTAGACTCTATTTTCTTGAGGATTGACACCTTGCTCTTTAGCACATACACTTGCATCCCTATCAAGTTTTTGGTGCTATTGACAGGGGGAATTTCAAGATATTAAAAACACTTCTTGTATGCCGTCGCATTAGCCATTTATTTTTCTTTTGCTTTATTATTTCTTTTATTTCTTTTGTTTATTTTGATTTGTGTTCTTGTGTTCATTTGTAGTACCTAGTAAGGGGTTCAAGATTAAATTCCAACCATGTCTTTTATGATTTGAGCATTAACTAAACAGTTAGCAGTTATGAATGCAAGAATGGACAACATTACACATCAAGAACATCATATAGGATTTGATTGTTTCACAAGATAGTTGTTTCAAAGTGAAACCCATCTTACTTTAGAAGAGGCACTGGACCACTTTGTGAAATCTCTCGATGAGCAAGTTACACAAGATGGACAACAAGCAAGGGAGATTTAGATTTCGTTAATTTTGGAATTACAATATGTAACGTAGGTGTTGATGTAAGATTGAAAGGAATTACAAGATGGCCGAGATGACTCCTCCGTCTTTGTGGATGAGAAGGATCTAATAAATGGTGATGACATGGAGTCACTATTAGACATGGAACAACCACAACAAGACATTAGAATGGAGATCCATGCTAGGGAAAAGAAGTTGAAGCCATTGGTTGAAGAACCCCGAGAGCTTGAACTTAAGTTAATGGATCACTTTGAGTATGCCTTCCTAGCTGAAGGCTCTAAGTTGCCAGTGATTATATCCACTAGGTTATAAGATGACCAAAAGTGGAAGCTGTGGAGGTACTTAAGTAGCATAGTGGAGCAATCGCTTAGAAGATCATTGATATCAAGGGAATTAACCCCTCTTTTTGTACTCATAAAACTTCAAACCAGTGGTACAACCATAGAGAAGACTGAATACGAATATGAAAGTCGTAGTGAAAGAAAAGGTGATCAAGTGGGTTGATGTTGGGGTGATATACCCGATATCCGATAGCGCATGGGTCAATCCTAATCAGGTGGTGTCAAAAAAATTTGAGGGGGTATGAAAGTGGTTACAAATAAGAGGAATGAGTTGATTCTAATTAGGGCCATCACTAGTTCGAGAGGATGCATTGATTACAAATGGTTGAATGATGCTACTAAGCAAAAAACAAGTTCCCTCTCCATGTTATCGATTTGATGTTGGAAAGATCATTCTGGCATATGTTTTATTTCTTCCTAGATGAGTTGTTATAGGGTACTTTAAATTCCTATTGGTTCGGAGGACCAAGAGAAAACTACTTTTATTTTTCATTATGATACTTTTGTGTATCGTCGCATGTCATTTAGGTTATGCAATGCTCCTACTATCTTTCAGAGGTGCATGCCCACTATCTTTGATGATTTGATTGAAGATCTTATGGAAGTATTCATTGATAAATTTTCCATCTTTAGGTATTCTTAAAAAAATATGTTCTTGAAACATCCATTTTTTACAATGACCGTAGAGCTTGATCCATGTATACCTTTTGTAGGATGATATATGTTTGGATGGTGTAAAAATTGTCCAACCAAACGGATGGTGAATTTTGTTCATGTGGTTATTCAGTAGTTTAGAAGCTGACATTTTATTGTAATTATTTGAAGTTTATAAGAAAATTTCTATAGGTGAGCAATGAGAAGTGAAAATAGATTTGTATTTGTTTTGTGTAATGAGTTCTTTTTTCTAGAATGTGCTTATGAAAGGGATACCAAAAAAAAAACGTTTTTGCATAATGATGACAATAACAAGATTGTCACCTTGAATTCACTTTGGATTGTATTGAAAAAGTGAGAAAAAATGGGGAAAAACGTAATTGAATTCACGATTTAGAAAGACTTGTCTCATAATTTAATGATGAGGTTTTAAGTTGTTGCTACTTTAGTATGGAAGCATGTGTCACCACAATACAACCTTCTCTTAAAAGCATACAATTTGAGATAATTATCATATTTGTCTTTAAATTAAATTTTGTAGAAAACAAATATAATGAGTAAAATTATTAAGGGTGCCAAACGTTGGTCAATTATCATTTTGGGGTCCAAAGTTTAATTTGAATCAAAAAGGGCACCCCACTTTGATTGTGTTCACCGGTTAGTTACCCGGATTTCTCTAGCCCAAATTTAATGTCGTGGCGGCCGGAGCAGCCTCATCAGCAATCTGAATCTCAACCATGTGTTTCCACATTAGCAGGCCTGGTCGAGTCAGCCCCCTCACATGATGGCATAAACCCTTGGTCACGTGTTGGACAAGCCTTTCTTCAATGGTAGCATCGGTTGTAGCTTCTTTCCCACCAACCCATCGAGAAACGAAGGGAGAAGAGGGGGTTTTCAGTGAAGAGAAGAGGGTTTCTTAGGGTTTCTTAGGGTTTCAGCACCGACGAGAGGGTTTCACGCAGAGAAAAGGGTTTTCTCAACGAAGAGGTTTTCTTAGAGGGTTGAAGTGGCCAGAAGATTGTTTTAGTGTAGAGAAAAAGGGTCTATTGGAGGGTTGAAGTGCCGAAAAGAGGGTTTCTTCAGTATAGAGAGTGAAAAATTGGGTGCTACTGAGGGAGGTGTAGGCAAAATGGCGGTTAACTGGGAATGACGACAAGAAGGAGAAGATGCACCAGAATACTGTGAGTGCTCTCTTCGAAAGCCCCGATTCCTTCGAAAGCCCTTTGCTATAAAAATGATGCAAATGTTTTTTTTTCCATCAAAAGTTGATATGAAATATGGCTTTAAATCCCTTTTTTGTTTGCATTGGCATGCTCTGGAAAGGCTCTGCATAACATCATGCTTCTAAGTATGAATTTAGTTATAATTTATTGTTTTTCATTCGAGCATGCTTCTAAGTTAATTTTTTGTATTGTTTAATTTTTTTCTCATGTTTATTGCAAATATTCCTATACTTGGATTTAATTTTTTTTCTTATAACTAACTTCATATGTGCCTCTTATCATACCTATACTTGGATTTAAATTTTTTATCATGTTTGTTTCTCCCATTGATTGACATCACTTATATATGGAATGCTAATATGGTTGAGGTTTTTGGCTCCCATTTAAAGTTAATTTGAAACTTAAAGTATGTTGTTATGCTTCTTTTATTTTCAGTGTCAACTATAGAACTTAAAATATGATGCAAATGTTTTTTTTTCATATGAAGTCGATACAAAATATGGCTTTAAATCCCTTTTTTTCTGCATTGGCATGCTCTGGAAAGGCTTTGCATAACAACATTCTTCTAAGTATGAATTTAGTTATGATTTATTGTTTTTCATTCGAGCATGCTTCTAAGTTAATTTTTGCATTGTTTAAATTTTTTTCTCATGTTTATTGCAAATATGCTTGTACTTGGATTTAATTTTTTCCTTATAACTAACTTCATATGTGCCTCTTATAAAGCATGCCTATACTTGGATTTAAATTTTTTATCATGTTTATTTCTCCCATTGATTGACATCACATGTATATGGAATGCTAATATGGTTGAGGTTTTTGCCTCCCATTTAAAGTTAATATGAAACTTAAAATATGTTGTTATGATTCTTTTATTTTCAGTGCCAATTGCAGAATTGTTTTCAATACGTCTACACTATATGGTTGGTGAAATTGAGGGCATAGCAGCGTACATAGATTACTGTTGTGCTGATATGATGTCTAAAATTGAACTCCTTCAAATGGCCAAAGAATTTGACTTAAATGTTCAGGGTTGTAGTGTGTGGTGGTTAGATGAAATTGGTGAGGATAAGGGGGTAAAGGAGATAAAGTCTGATTTGGATGTACTTAAAATGTCAATGTCTGTCGAGCCTAGTAAGGAAGTATGTGTGTACATTAGACTATCAAGTATTGGATGTGTTGCTGGGATTAATGTTGGAGCCTGTAATGAGGATTTTGTGGAGCCAGAAAAAGTAGATGAGGTTGTAGAGGATGTTGACCTAGAAGACATGTTGGTAGGGGGGAGGACAAGGTGGATCAATAGATGAGGAAGATAAGTTTCAAGACTCTGATTATAGTCTAGATGGGGACACAGATGTTGAAGATGGCAAGAATACTACAAGGCCTGGGGTTGAGGTGGGAATAGAAGAGGAAACTGGACAATTAAAAAATGATGATGAAGTAGAATCTGACTATGCAAACTTAGATGAGCTACAATCATGCTCTTCTACAGACGAGGAGAATTTGGTGCCTACAAGAGCTATATATGCTGAGTTCAATGAGGAAGTCGATATGAAGAACCCACAATTTAAAATATATGAAATTCAAGAGTTTTAAACAATTCAAGGAGGTTGTTAGAAACTATGGAATTAGAAATCGTTATGTCTTGAAGTTTAAACCTAATAACAAACAAAAAAAAATGCAAGGCATTCTGTCAAAGTGGCTACCCTTTCTACCTGTGGACATCCCTTACAGTGAAGGATAGGAGCACTATACAAATCAAAACTGGAAATTTGGTGCATGAGTGCACAAAAGACCATGTTAATCGGCACGTCAACACAGAATGGATAGCAAGGAACTATTTAGAACAATTTCGAGCTGATCCATCTTGGAAAAATTGCTGGGATCATAAGTGTGGTGAGGACAAATCAAGAAGTTGATATTAACCGACTTAAAGCCTACAGAGCAAAACGCATAGCATTGAGGTAATTTGAGCTCTCCTTAATTTTTTTCTATGTAATGTCATAAGTTTGCTACTACTGTACAATGAGTACACAATTTTAATTTACTCTTACTTTGTTTTGAAATTTCCTTTGGAATTCCAAAAAGAATCATTGATGGCGATGAAGCATCTCAGATGGCCAAGTTGCATGATTACATGTTGGGGCTACTGAAGACCCATCTTTGGTCCACCATCATTGTAACCCAAAATGATGATGGTGTGTTTAAAGGCTTGTATGTCTATCTAGCTCCATTGAGGGCAAGCTTTTTGGCAGGTTGCAGGCAGCTTATTTCTTTAGATTGATGCTTTTTGAAGGGTACGTATGGTAGCCAACTGTTATGTGCTATTGGGATAGATGCAAATGATTGCATCTATCCCATATGTTGGGCTATGGTAAAGAAAGAGAACAAGGAGAACTGGAAGTAGTTCCTTCAGGTGCTGAAGTTAAATTACATTCGTTAATTATATGGTGTCAACTATTTCCTTATTTTCCTTATGTACTTATTCTTGTGCAGGTATTGGCTCAAGATTTGTGTATAACTGACAGCAAACAATGGGCATTTATGTCAGACAGACAAAAGGTGAACAGAATGTTAATTAATTGAGTTGTATGCATTGTATATTTACCATTTATTCTTTCACTGATTGTTGTTAGCCCATTTGTTTGACACTCTTCTTTCTATCTGGTTATAATTGGTGATGTGGGCTATATTAAAATGAATTAGGGTTTAATGCCTACCATTTATGAATTATTTCCATTTTCTAAACATAGATATTGTGTGCGCCACATCCATACAAACTTCGAAAAGACATTTAGGGGTAAAGCACTCAAGGACCAGGTGTAGGGCTTGTGCTAGGTCATCTTATCTTTCTGCATTTGAAAGAGAAATGGAAATTCTAAAAGGAATGTCTGTAGGTGCCTATGATTATATGAAAAAAATTAAGCCTAAACACTGGAGTAAGTTACACTTCCAAAGTCAGTTTAAATGTGACATTCTCCTTAACAATCTATCTGAATGTTTTAATAGCCTCATCCTAGAAGCTAGAATAAAAGGAGTGATCACCATGAATGAGTTGATTAAGGCACAACTGATGAAAAGAATTCAGAGAAGAAGGGATTCCATGCAAAAAATACCTACATTACATTGCCCTAAAATACTTAAGAAGCTTGACAAATTCAAACATCAAAGTTGGTTTTATACAACAACCTGGTCAGGAGGAGATAAATATCAAGTTGTTGGTCCCGAAGGGACAATTTATGGTTGACAAAAAACAATGTAGCTGTAGTTGTAGAAGATGACAATTGAGTGGGTACAACAAAGGGAAAGTCAGCAGGCAAGGAGGGAAGATGAAATGCAGTGTATGTGGTAAATTTGGGCACAACAAGAGGTACCACAGAGTTCAGCTAGCAAGTAGAGAAGATGATATGCATTTTAGTTAATTTTTATGTTGATTTTATATGTTCACAAGTACTAATTTATTTTTTTTATGCAATGTGGCAAGATGAACAAAGATTTTTCAATTGTGCAAATGCATAGAGAAACATCTCAATTTATCAATGTAGAAGTTCATGGGACAACCACTCCAAGCTCACTTACTGAATTAAGGTTGAGCATAGAGGAGAGCCACAAGAGTGTGCCACCTACAACAACAAATACATCTTCAGGAGCTAATACAGGGATTATGCATCCAGTGGCACAAGTTGGATAGCTAATTTTTTCTAAAGTTTAGTATTTAATTTTAGTCTTGTAGTTTAGTGCCACTGACTGAATTAAGTTTTCTACTTTAACAATGTAGGCCAACACAGATACTTTGCATACAGTTAATCTAGAACAACCATCAGGAGGGACTCAACTCAAAATTCCAAAACTGCCGACAGGGGGTGTGAAAAAATTTACAAATACTAGCAACAAGGAGACATAGAATCGATCAAATGTGGAACAAAGGAAGGCCAAGGATATTGCTAGAGTAGGAGGTGCTGACAAGAGAAGGAGGGTATGGCTACCACCAGGAAGTGGAGCCTCTGCAGGTCAGCTATGAATGTCCAAGGGTGCTGCTATGAAAATGTTTCATTTTTGTTATTTTGGTTTTTTGATCAGCTGTGAATGTTAGCTGTGAACTAGTGGAAGTGAATGTATTGAAGCTATAAAAGTTCTCAAATTGTCAAGCATTTTACTTAAGCAGCGTTTTGTAAAACTTACTACTTACTAGTATTGTAGCAAAGATCACTATTTTTTTGTGAAGAACATCGCCAAATTTTTAGAATATAGTATTCATAATACAGAATTCATAATAGCAGATTTTATTCCAATATAATATTCATAATACAGAATTCATAATATCAGATTTTATTCCAATATAGTATTCATAATACAGATTTCATAATACAGAATTCATAATATCAAATTTTATTCCAATACAATATTCATAATACAGTGTACAAAAAAAACCTAAGAATGTGTATATGACAACCAGAGAGCATACATAATTTTCGGCAAAGTAAAGGTCTTCAAAACTTTCTTTAACCAAAACTGCCAACTGCACTCTTTCACCTTGTCTGCAGTCTCAACTAAACCCTCAAACAACAAACATTTACCCAATTGAGAATCTGACAAACAATTCACTGATTCAGAGATGTAGAGGCACATCTCAAATCATTCATTGAAAAACAGATGAAAATTTGAGATTTCTTGGAGGTGATGAATGATTCCTTCAACAGACCCTTCAAATCAGCGATTGAACAGTTCGATGAGATCAAAACCCTCATCAATTGCCAATCAACACACGGGACTTCGATAAATTGCTCCATAACAAACAAATTATATACACACAATACATAAAAGAAAAAAAAAATTGGAAAAAAAAATAGGGCATCATCCAAGCTTGCTTGCATCCGCTTACTACTGCCGTCTTCAAGATGTGACGTGAATGAAACACGAGATCCTTCTAACTTATGCTTCCTCACCGGTGCTCCCTTTAGCGAGGACGATCATTGGGCCCTCTCTTTCTCCCATCCCTCTCTTGGCTTTCTCACGATTTATGTGACACGAGAGGAGGTTAACGTGTCTCTATCGAGATGACTCGACCAGGCCTGCTGATGTGGAAACACATGGTTGACATTCAGATTGCTGACGAGGCTGCTCTGGCCGCCACGTCATTAAATGTGGGCTGGAGAAATCTGGGTGACCAACCGGTGAAAGACAATTAAAGTGGGGTACCCTTTTTGATTCAAATTAAACTTTGGACCCCAAAATGATAATTGACCAAAGTTTGGTACCCCCTAAAAATTTTACTCCAAATATAACATATGCAATTATATATAAAAATATTTGCCTCCAATTGATATAGATTTGTTTAATTAGAATAGTATAATTAATCTAATTATTAATTGAGGATATTTTGATATTCTTAATTGCTTCTAATAATATTGGTACTGCTAGCAGGCAAGTTAATATTTTTAGAGGCAAATTAATATATCATTAGAGATTTTCTTTGAAGAGCTTTTAGAAGCAAACTTAGCGATTATTAGAAACCTTATGTAAAGGCCTCTAATTAAAGATTTTTTACAGGTAAATTTGAAATTATTAGAGACATTTATTTGGGCTCTGTTACAGGGCTTTTAGAGGTACAAAACTATCATAATTAATTATTAATTATATAATGAAAATAAATATAGCCATCTAGTTTCTTTTTCCTTCTAGCAGCTTTTCAACTTGGGAGAGAATAAGAAAGACTCAAATCCTTTGGCGCTTAAGCAATTTTGATTTTCACAGCCTTACCTATTTTTTTTATATATATAAAATACTAAACATACACTATAACTTGGAACTCAAGTCTAACTATTGTCCAACAACTAAGAAATATGAACAAAATTTTTTTAATTAAAAACTAAATTCAATATCATTGTCTTTTTAATTATTATAATTAAATATTTTAATCAAATAATTTAATTTAATTATTATAAAAAAACAGGAGAAAGGAGAATAAAGACACCCCTAAAATAGCCCTTTGACATTGCCTTTTCTTAATCCCCAAATTCACAAATGGGAGCTCGAATTTGGGTTTGATCCCTTGTTACGTTATTCCCAAATACAGTAAAAGTTGGGGGACCATTGTTAATGCTCATCCGAGCCAACAGTAGAGTATTTCCAAAATTTGAGGGATTAGATTTATATATATATATAATAATGGGAAAATTACTGTTTATCCCTCATGATTTTCAAAAATTCTTAAAAAACCCCCTCCAATTTTTGCACATCCTGGACAGCCCTTATGGTATAATTTAAATTCCCTTTTTCCCCTATCATGACCTTCAAGTGGGTCCATGTTATAAAATTTCATTTTTTCCCTTGCAAATGGTGGAAAAAATACCGCCCAATTACATCATGTCCGACCTTTATGCATACAATTTTGCTGCCTTCCTGCTTGCTTTTTGTCAAACAAAGTTTAGAAGGTTCATTACATCTTCTTCTTCTTCTCCTCATTTGGTTTGTTGAATTTGAGTTCTGCCGGTTTTCCGATAAGATGAGAATTTTTTCGTTGCTCTCACTTTGATTATTCTGCGGGGAGGGAGTAACAATTTATAAAAATATAAGGCTATTATGAAGAGTTTTTGTGCTATTGCTAGATACAACAGGGATAGACGAGTGCTAATGTTCACGGCGCTGACTTCTTGGGAATCAGTATTAGCTGAGATATGTGAGCGACCATGTCAGGGTGAAGTTTATCACTCCCGATGGACATAAAATATTTTGTTCAATAGAAAGCGAGGTTGACTTCGGCGCATGTGTCACGTGTACTCCATCTTCAAAAGCTTTGTAGTCAATCTTTTTGTTGATACAGATGATGTGCCATCGTATCCTACTAAAAATGAGTTCTTCTTGTTGTAAGTTTCCTCTCTTTTATGTTTATCTAGTTGTAGAAATTAATTATTGTTTAATTATCCCAGTTTCTGTTTAACTATATCAAGTCTCCATTTAAAAACTGTCTTCTCCGCTTAAATTATTCTATTTTTGTTTAAATATTTGTTTTAACCTTTAAATTTTATAGTTATCATTTAACAATTTTATGTTTCTGCTTAAAATCTTGATCGTTTTTCGTTTAAACTAAAGTGTTGGCAGGAATTCAGATTATGGAAGCGCTTATGTTCCACCTCATGGCGACCCTAACTGTGTGGCATGCCTTCCTTCCTCGTTAGATCAATCTGAAGTATTGTCATTGGATATTGGACAATGTTTACAAGGCGTTAAACATTTCAGAGACACACTTTGGAATTTTACAATCAAACGGAATTTTGACTTTAAATTCTTAAAGAACAAAAAACACCGGGTGACTATGGAATGCGCTGCCGATGGTTGTGAATGGCGCCTTCATGCATCAAAGGAATATAATAAAAATACTTTCAAAATCAAGACGAAGCACCCGTCACACTCTTGCGGTGGTGGAATTGGATCGGCGTCACATCTAAAAGTGTCCAAAAAATGGACAAACGCATGAGTGATTTAGAAGCTCAAGGACCGGCCCTTATACAAGGCCATCGACATTCAGAAGGACATGTTGTGGGAACATAGTGTCCACATTCCATACAAGCAAGCTTAGTTGGGAAAGGAGCATGCCCGGGTGATCCTCGACGATAGTAACATCTCCATTTACAATTTATTGATTTGGTACATGGATAAGGTGGTTGAGACAAACCCTAGCAGCATTGCGATTGTGGAAAGAGAAGGTGAGCGTTTTAAACGTGCATTTTTTTCCTTTCAATGCGTGTATTGTAGGATTCAAGAGGGCTTGCAGGCCGTTGTTGTTTGTCGATGGTACCCACCTCCTTAGAAAATATCGGGGTTCTCTACTGGTACCACAGGTAAAGATGGAAACAATGGTTTTTTCCATGTCTCCTTCGGTATAGTTAGGTGATGCTTTATACGATGAAGGAGATTATCAAGAGATAATTACATTCGTCTTGAATAGGTCTAAAGGCCTTGTGAATGCTACTACAAGAGTCTTTCTCTTCTTCCCCACATGCATACTTTCTTTGACACTTGGAGGCCAATTTTATGAAAGCCAATGTCAAACTTGGGAAGGTATTGAGGGAGGAGTGATGGTCCATAAAATTTCGTATTGCTTGGGCATCCATGGCTAAAGAATTCGATGATGCCGTGAATGAACTGCAGGCCACATCAACCAAACCCCATCGGTGGTTGATTCATAAATCAGATATGTCACATTGGTCAAATTATTTATTCAGAGGTGAACACTGGGGTGAAATGTATTCAAATGTCGCCGAGTCATTTAATGCATGGATCAAAGAAGCTCGGCATTTACCGGTGACGAAAATGGTCGACTCCATAAGGTATTCGAATGTTGATTTTATTTAACACGTAAAAATTGTTCTTATCCTTTAAAACTTTTCCTTACCGTTCAAATATCATTGTTTGTGTTTAACTATCTCGATCTTCGTTTAATTTATTATCCTACTATTTAAAAACATTTTTGTTTCTGCTTTAAATATCAATGTCTTTGCTTAACCTTTTTTAAGTTTTAGTGTTCTACGCTGTACAGGTTCAATTTGATGCGCATGTTATGCTACCGCCGTGAGTAAGCTTTAACAAATGGGAGACCCTACTTTATGCCCGGACATACATTCAAGGTAGAGATACTTATTGAGGAAAGCTGAAGTCTTCATGTTGGTTGTTGTGTCGATGATCGTTATAAAGTGATTGACTAGTACAGCAGCTCTATAGATCTTGCCAATAGAACTTGTTCATGTTGCAGATGGCAAGTTTATGGTATCCTGTGCAAACACGCTTACACTGCAATAATGCAGACAGACACCAACGTTCATCAATTTATTAGCGGCTACTTCACCGTTGATAATTATAAACTGGCGTATAAGGAAGCTATATTCCCCATACTCGACAATGGCAAGCCTACGGATAGAAATTGCGAATTGCGTTTGTGAACGTCTGTGACGAGAAAGCAACCTGGGCATCCTAGACGAAAGAGGATCGAGTGAGGTCCGTGAGTTACATTGCAGCCGCTGCCACGTGTTCGGTCACAATCATAGATCTTGCAATGAAATTGTCGCCAACTAGGCATTGTAAATAAACAAATTTTTAAAAAGAAACAAACTTATTTAAGTGTCAACTTTTTATATTTAAACAAAAAAAATCTAATTTCCTTGTCATTCTTTGTTATTTAAATGTAGACACTAAAAGTTAAATAGAAACGCATATTGTTAAACGTTAACACATATATTTAAATAGAGATATTGTTGTTTAAACAGAGAATACTTCATTTAAAAAAAACACTGATATTTAAACATTGAAAACTTTGAAAACAATGAACTGAATTTAAATTAATAACGATAAAACTATTTTATATTTGAAAACAAACAATATCAGGTCAACTCTGTTTCCCCGCAGTCGAAGACCCTCCTTTCTCAGTGATGCCAGCTGCACTCCCTTCCATAAGTATGCGGGCAATATACTTTAATCTCAAATAAGGGACATCCGCTTGCGGTAGCCGTAGCTGTTCATTGTTGAGTAATTGCTCGATAAACCGCATGATATAGACGGCACTATCGACACTTCCTTTTTTTGTCGTGGGATTTCATGTCGTGAACTAACGGGTACCTTACGGTCACCGTATTGCCGAACTCTATATTGATTTTGAAGTCTAATAGTCTCCACAGTCGAGGTATACAATTTGAGATTGGAATATCGATTATTTATCAAACTCTATTAATCAAACTCTAATTATCAAAGAACTCACCATTTCGAATGCGTCGTTATCATACTCGTCACTTTGGCATCAAGATAATGTATGTATTCTTGTTTGTTATTGTCAAGGACCACAACATGGAAGTGGCCATTCATGATTATCGGGAGGATGACAATGTCAACATCATGCAGGTTGGGCGCGGTATCTCCGATCATAGCGAACTTTGTGTCAATCACATCTTCCTGCTTTGACATAAACAGTGCTAGTGGTTGTGTAATGGAGGTGCGCTTCTTATAAGGATACGGTACTCTGGTTAGAGGATTTTGTATTATGCATACGAAAGCGTCCATCACATCATTTGTCACCATCTCCTTCCCGTTAAGCAGCGTGAATAGTCTGGCCCGTGTGGTGCTGAAAGAGTCATTCTTCCACACGACAGTCCTGTAGTTAAACGGTAACAGATATAATTAAACAAAAACACATAATCTTAAGTGGAAAATATATATTTTTAAAGGATAATGTAAATATTTAAATGGTAACTGACAAGGTTAAACAGTAAAACAATCTTTTAAATGATAACGCTAATATTTAAACGGAAACTACATAACTTAAATGGGAATATATATATTTAAACAATAACATAAAAACTTCATACTTACATGTCCATAGAGCAGTTGAGAAAGATCCTTATAAACTCCTGCTCGAATTTGTTAAGGCGCGATTGTCCAAGGTATCTTTTATTATTTGGAATAAAGTCTTTCCGAACTTCTTCATATTGTTGGTTGGCAAGGATCTCATCTTTCATTTCTTTTTCTGTGACGTTCCCTTGCCCCTCGTTAACAGCTTTTTTGGGATCATCATGCGACACTGTTGTTGACGGTTGTTGGTGTTCAGCACTAGCCGCATCTTCCTTCAATGCTGGCATGATGACAACATCAACCGGAGACACATCCTTAGATGCTTCTTGTTGTTGTGGGATTGCGTCTACCTTCTATGCGGCACTGTCAGCCCCTGGTTCCACCGTGACTTGGATTTCTTTGACAACAGAGTCAACGATCTTGTCAACCGCAGCCATGGAAATAGCATCAACGAGAGACACACTCTTAGCCAGTTCTTATTCTTCAGGGATTGTGTCCACCTTCGATGCGGCATTGAAGGCCACCGATTCCACCGTGACGGGGATTTCGTTGATAATAGGGTTAACGATATTCTCAACCACGACCATGGCAACAACATCAACGGGAGACATATCCTTTGCTGCTTCTTATTATTTAGGGATTGTGTCTACCTTCGATGCGACATTGTCGGTCGCCGGTTCCACTATGACAAGCATGTCATCAATGGCAATAAACTTAATAACAGCATCAGCCACCGATGGTGCTGTTATTATTTCATCATCAATATCTGGCATGCCTGCAGAAGAGTTGCAGTGACATTGTCGCCTATTACTGTCGGGGGGGCTGCCGGGTCGGGAGGCTGTGGCGATCGGGGGAACTGTTGTGGTAGAGAACTGTTAAATGCTAAATACTATATTTAAACATTAACTACTATTATTAACCACATTGTTCATTATTTATTACCTCTTTTCCTTCGAGAGATGACAAACTAGTTTCTATCGACGCTTGCTTCCAGTAACTATTTTCACTGTAGCACAGCATCTTTGGGGTCTTGCCAAAATGGACTTTCTTTCCAATTCCGGTCAGCTCGTAAAACCAGATATTCAGTGCACCGGATCAATCCTTAATGTAACCCCGTGTTGGTCTTCTTCCCCGAGCATCTAGCTAGCACTCAAGCGGCAGCTTGCGGAACGTCCTCCATAAGCCACTTGTGTGTCGCTTGCGCCAGTGCGTATCGCTACATACCAGGTAGATCATCGACATAATCAAGGATCCAATTTGGAACCGAGCATGAGGTATTTGGGAAGAGGATTGTACCCATAAGGTATAATATCAGGAGTTTGACAAAATTTTTCTTCTTCTCCCCTCTGTCGAACAAGTTGCTCAAAAGTTCTCTTAATGGAGTCTCTGTGTCTCTCATAGGTTTTTGATAAATACCTCTCTTCGAAAGCTGAGAGTGTTTTCTTCTTTTGAAACAAGACTGTGTCTCATCGCAACGCAGACCAAGAACGTGAGCCACATCTTCAAGCCTGAAACTCAGCAGGCTTGCCCTAATCATAAATTTATTGGTGCGGCTATCGTACCTTTGCAACAGAAAATCAAGAAGGGCCCTCTCTTGGAATACAACTTCCAGCTCAGTGAATGCTGTAAATGGTGTCCTTCGGATGATCTCCCAGTGTCGAGGGGTCATGTCAACTATCAATTCAGCGAAGGTCTCCATATTCAGCGGTATTCACAAATTTTTAAGCGAAAAGATAAGGTTTTAAACGGAAACCTCTAATCTTAAACAGAGATATCACTTGTTAAATAGAGACATTACTTGTTAAACAGAGACCTAGTTTATTAAACAGAAACCACAATATTTAAACCAAGACATAATGTTTTAAACTAAAACTAATTTCTCAAATGGAAACCTCATTTGTAAAACTGCAACCATATCAAATGAATGGGGAAACATACATTATAAGTATTACACAAATCATAACAATCGAAAAACTCTTTCGATCATGTATACAGATGAAAATATAAAACAAAAAAAAACCCTAGCAGAGAAATCTCTTTGCAGACTAACAAACCCCTAGCCGAGAAATCCTTTTGCATATTTCAATATCTTCCAATAAAAATGAAACCACAAAACAAAACCGAAAATCTCTCTTTATAACAGAATAGTTAAAATAAAATCATAATCACAACTTCTTCAATACCTTAGACTGCAAACTGATGAAATGCTGAATACTTGCGCAGGACTTCTCCTTTGAGACACCGGTGGAAAGGGAAAAGCTGAAATTACAAAGGATGTCCAGGCAGAGACAACTTCGGAAAAGGAAAAGCTGAAGAGGCAAGTTGAGAAATAAAACGTATACGGCTCCAGTAAAGGTCGTCACTGAGGATTACCCTAAGAAAAATCCCTCACTTCCTCTCAAACCGATGAAATGATTGTAGTGCCACGACTTCCCATACAAAGGGCACTTTCGTCCATAAAATTCAAAAATGACTCTGTTAACCACCGTTACATGCTATAGGGGTTTAAAAAACATTGTGTTTAAAAGGAAGGGGTTTTTAGGGATTGCCAAATTAAGAGGGTATTTTTGACAATATTGCAAACTTAGGGGTTTTTTTGGCAATTTCCAGTAAAATAATATTAATATCCAATTTTTTTATGGACTATTTAGGCATTAAAAAGTAAACATAAATAATTCTCTACTTTTTTTCAAATGTTTTTTTATTTCAATCAACTAGCTTTTAAAAAAATTATAATTTAACCCCTAAATTTAATTTTTTTGTTATAAACGATGTATACTCCCTCTTGGTCTTTTTTACTTGTCACATTTACCCAATTCACACCATGAAGAATAGTTGGTTGAAGTTAATTGGTTACCTATATTTTATAAAAAAAAATCTCTTACTTTCCAAAATTACCCTTATTTAAAACTCCACTAAGGGTGTGTTTGTTCTAGCGGGGATATAAAACTACATGTAATTGTAATTACAAAAAAAACTTCAAAAATCGGTGTTTGTTTGGTTGGATTTGAGAATTTGAAAGTAGTTAGAAATGCAATGTAGATGGATTTGGTTGGTTTTCAAACTACGTCCAAATCTGCCGTAGTTTAATCTCCGCACTTGGGATTTCCATAGAAAGTCACGTGAGACTTTCTAATAAATTTATATATAAATAAAATAAAAATAAAATCATGATATTATTTTATCTTAGTAATAAATGGTTACTATTATATTTTTATCAATATAAAAAATTATAAATAGTGTCATATATTTTTTATAATTATAAAAAATAACAATAATTTGTAATGAAGACATAAATTTATATTAAATTAAGCAATTATATGCATAATTATTTTGGTTACTATTAATAACAATTAATTGTGTATTTATAATTAATTAAATTTAATAATGACTAAGGTGGAGTATCCTTAACAAGGGTGTTTATATCCTACAAATACATCCAACCAAACACATGTTTTCAAAATCGAGATTTACAAATCCTCCCAAACAAACACAAAATTTTGAAATCCAGCATTTTCAATTACAGTCAACCAAACACCAAAATTTGACTCTCCTGCATTTTCAACTCCAGAATTTACAACTACACTGTGATTGAAAATCTACTGTATTTTCAACTACATCTAACCAAACGCTAAATGGAGTATATAATTTAATATATAGTTAATTGTGATTTATTAAAAATTATACAAGTGGATAAATTTTGAAAACAAATTATTTAATGATGTACAAAATTTCTAATATGACAAGTAAAAAAGAACAAAGAAGAACTCCAAAACATGATAAGTAGAAAGGAACCGAAGGAGTATTTGTTAAAACCGGTGTTATTGTAACAAAAATTAAATATATGAAATCAAATTGTAATTTTTTTTTATGCCAGGTGATCGAAATAAAATAGGCGAACAAGCAAAGAGTAGGTTGTTTACCAAAAACAGGAAATATAAAATAATTTTAACTAATTATAAAATAAGAAAATTAAATTGTTGTTCAAGATCTATGCAGACGAAAGGTTTGATTTTTGTATTATCTCGAGCTTCTTCGTCAGTGGTTCTAGCATGAGAAGGTCCACCTTCTCCCTCCTCTCCTCCATCTCCAAGCTCACCATTTCTCCTCGATTTCTCCATTCTCCGAGCTCGTCCCTTCTCCTTCCTCTTCTCCATCACCACCACCACCACTACCACCACTCCTTCCAACCATGCGAGTCACGTTCCATTCAGGCATTTTCACAAACATCTTCCGTGCATCACCATATCTTCGACTCCGCCACCTCAACGAAGCAACTCCTCGAGGCCTTCAACGCCATGGAAACCACTTCGGATGAGAATGACAAGCGCCTTGGCCTCGCTTGTCTAGAAGTTGGTGAGCGCTTGCACTCTGATAGCTCTGAAACCCCTGAGAAAGCCCTTACCTTTGCTGTCAGAGCGTTTAGGATTTTGGAGAAAGATGGTGGGGATTCGCTGTCTCTTGCCAAAGCTCTGCTCTTATTGGGGAAGATTGGTTATAGGATGAAGAGATTTGATGATAGTTTGAAGTCGCTGAACACTGCTGAGCAGGTGCTTGATGGAATGCCAAGCCGAGGTTGTGGTGATTCTGGAGATGCGCGAGTGCGTGTTGCAGTGCAGGCACAGATTGCTGATACAAAAGATACTTATGGGGAGAAGATATGAGGCTTTGGTTAATCTCAGAAGGTGTTTTTGAGCTGAAAAGTTTGATCTTTGCTGCTGGTTCCAGGGAAATGGGTGATTCTTATAAGGATTTGGCAGAGTTTTATACTTCGGTGTTGGAGTTTCAAGAGGCTTTGCCACTTGCTCTGAAGGCCTTGGATATATATGAGGAGAGATTGGGGTCTGATTCTATGGAGGTGATTCAAGTTCGACGGCTTCTTGGAGTTGTTTATACTAGTCTTGGGGAGAATGAGGAAGCTTTGAAGCAAAATGAGATGGCAAGAAGTGTTTTGGAGGATTTGCATTTGAACGAGGAATTGTTTTATGTGGAGATTGAGAAGGCAAATATGCAGATTTCTCTTGGGAGGTTGGATAATGCCATTGATACACTTAAGGGGGTGATTGCACAAGCAGAGAAGGAGAGTGACATTCGGGCAGTGGTGTTTGTTTCGATGGCAAAAGCATTGTTCAACCAGGACAAGTTTGGAGATTCAAAGAGGTGTTTGGAGATTGCTTGTGGGATTCTTGATAAGAAAAAATTAGTCTCACCTGACAAGGTTGCAGAGACATATGCAGAGACATCGTTGTTGTATGAGGCCATGAATGACTTTGAAATTGCTATGTCTTTGATGAAGCGGACGTTGGCAATAATTGAGAAGCTCCCACAACAACTGCATTTGGCTGGGAGTATCTCAGCAAGGCTGGGGTGGTTGCTTCTCTTGACAAGGAGAGTCTCTGATGCTGTTCCTTTGCTTGAGGCTGCAGTTGAGCAGCTGAAGGGGAGCTTTGGGCCAATGCATTTTGGATTGGGATTTGTATATAAGCATTTGGGGCAGACATATTTGGAAATGAATCAGCCACAGGAAGCATTAAGAATGCTGCTCCTTGGGAAGAAAATAATAGAGAAAACTTTTGGCGAAGACCACGAGGATTCTATAGATACATGCCAGTGCATTGCTAATTCTTATGGGGCAATGGAAAGGTATATTTACACTCTTTTTTCCCTTGATCAATTGTCAAATATTATACGTTTGTATAAGTCATGTGTCATTATGTTTTCTTGATTTTTAGCATTATAAGCTGGCCATTTGTTTTGTGAGAGATATATCTTGAACCATTAAGGCCATCTCTTCGAAGGAATATGATCCTCATGACCAAAGGATTTCTTGATATATTGGTTTCAATGCCTTCTGCACATGCACCATAGGCCCACCGTTTGTTTGAATTGATGCTTATTAAGTTACAAAGTCTTGAATTTTCCTTGATTAGGTTTGTAAATTTTTTAATGTGAGTTCATTAGATTTCAAACCTCTCATGGAAGGAAGGAACAAGGTTCATTTCTCTTATTTTCATGTCTTCAACAGGCGGTAAATAAGATTAAGTTGCATGGGTAAATGCTCTATGGTTTAATTGCAAAGTTGCTAATGTTATCAAGTAGCGGTTTTGTAGGTACATTAACATAAATTATACCTTGCGTACGGTATGTTTTATTCATGGTTTTTAAAAGCGAATGAGGCGTGCTCCTTGAGGCTCGCCTTGAGGGGCAAGAGAACAGCCTCAAGGCGCACGCCTTGAGGTTGAAAACTGAGGCTTAAGCCTCACTGTCAAGAGGCGCACGCACTGAGGCGCACCGCCTCAATGCGCGTGAGGCTTAAGCCTCAAAAATCCTGATTTTTGTAATATCATTTTAATTTTTAAAGCAAATAAAAAATATTTATATGTATATACTTTCATTAATAAAAACTTATATATGTAAAATTCAATGAAAAAACTCATCAACACCTATGGTTTTGCAAGTAGAACGTACCAATTTAATTTTTTAGATTATGTAAAAATGACAAAAATTATCAAGATAAACTATTTTTTTAGATTTAATGATAATTATCAAGATAACTATTTTTTTTAGTTTTAACTAAGATAAGTTATCAATAAGATAAGTCATAATATTATTAATTTTTGAAAACAAAACAAAAAGTCTTTTTTTTATTATTTAAAAATAAAAATAAAAATTATATAGTTTAATCAGATAAGTTCTCTCACGTTTAAGATAAATTTTAAAAAATATTTATTTTATTAATAAAAATAATAAAATCTAATGACATCTTAGCCTCTCGTTTCCTTGTACTTCAAGAGTGATGTTTTTTAATATATGGTTAACTTTTTGCATAGTTTGTGTATGGATGAATTATTATGTTTTGAATTTGGAATTATAATTTGCTAGTTTTTGTTGTTTTAGTGATTTTGACTATAGAATTATGGAAATTAGGAATAATTGATAATATTTTTATTACTTTTGTATTTGATAGACAATTTTATTATTGTTTTTTCCAAAAAAAATTGAGGCTTACACCTCAAAACGCCTTGAGGCTTACGCCTCGCCTCATGGTTGAGAAGCGCCTCGAAACCCGCCTTGGGTTTTTAAAAACCTTGGTTTTATTAAAAGTAGAGAAATATATATTCCCTTTAAGTTTTAGCTATATTTTGTAGGATTGGATCATAGGCTTGAAAGTTATATTTCAGTGTGCATATATGCTTATCTGACAGTGTAGAACCCTGTTGGTTGCAAAGGATAAGGAATGGGGAACTGCTTAGAGAGTAGTTATTAGGACCTTGCTTGCTTTTAGCTCAGAAAATTGCCAATTTTTAAATTAGGCACTGGAACTTGGTAAAGAAGAAATGATGATTGTGACAAGAAAGCGAATATAGTTATCTGAATGTCTACATAGGAATGGAAAACATGTGTAGATGGATGGTTCTGTAATTTGTGGAAATATTTAGAACTTCTGATTATGGAGTTAAAGAGGTACTTTAAGTTCATGGTTATTGTAGTGGCTGTTGAAATTTAAATATGGAAGATTTAGTTTTGCTTTATTGCAATTTGAGAGGTCACTGGTAGTAATAGCTCGAAGGAGTACTCATCAAATCTTTTAATCACCACTTGCTAAAGAAGAATCACTATTTAGATTCAATGTTATGAAATATCTTTCTCTAGGCATCTTTGTTTGGCAGAAATTTTGTAAGCTTATCATACAAATTTCTTGTTGCAAAATGGAGCATGAGAAACATAATCACTGAACTTTCCATCCAAAGGTTGTAAACATGAGGATGTTGACTGCTTTAGTTCATCTTTTGACAAGCAGATCGTTATTGTTATTATTATTATTATTCATTCTAATCAGGTATGATTCAATGCTTTTGGCGTTAGATGTGTTTTAGTGATGGTATCTTCTCCTTATGGAAATGATTCATCCTTATATAACACTGTACAATTTGGTAGGCAACCGTGCATCATCTTCAGGTGTTTTTCAATATTATCTTGCAGATACATGCCAAAATAATTTCTGAAATCTTTTAACTTTGCATCATGCCATATCAGGACTTTTACAACTATCAGTAAACTCACTCATTTATACTATAATTTTGAAGTCTTGCATTTTCAATACCATCCTTTTTGTGGAATGCAGTTATGCCCTCGCATTAGAGTTCCAAAAGCATGTTATTGACTCATGGGAAAGACATGGGCCTAATGCAAGTGATGAGTTAAGAGAAGCTCATCGTCTGCTTGAGCAGTTAAAGAAGAAGGCACAAGGATCTCCGTCTGCTGTTTTTCCTGCAAACACATTGCCACTGTCACGGCATAATTGATCTGGCTGCAGAAGTCATACAAAATGGTCATCAAGGTTAGTCCTGATTTTAGAATCTTCATCCCCAGTTTTGATTCTAGCAATAGGATTGTAGTATCTATTTTCTTTTACTCACATAAAATACTTTAAATCATTTTTCTCTTTATATTTTGTGAAACAAGATTCTCAGTTGAAGGCATAACTCCAGTATATTTTAATCCCATGTAATAATTTTTTTTTCACAAATAGCAAAAGTACATGTTGAATTTAGTCTTTGTATAATGAAGGCAATATTATTGTCAAGGTTCGCTGCAGTCAGTCCTCCCCTAGTATCTTTATGATTGATAGTAGTTTGAGCTGCCATCCTCTGGAGTTGGTACCTTGAATCCTAGTAGTTGGCTCTCCATAATCATATTCTCCTCTGCTTTGGACAGCTTTGATTGCCACTCCGCAACTATTCTAATAGTATGGATGTTTGCGTGACACCTTACATAATCCAATTTTAGTTATGAAAATATGATTGGGTCTATATATAAAAATTCACAAAATTCTCTACTTAGTTTTAGACACACATGGTTTATATATGTACTCCCACTTCAGAATAGAATATCATTTGATTTTAGCATTAGTTTTCTTCAATACAATCACCGACAAACAATGCAGCTTACCAAACTACAGTAAACAAAATTGAAAATCTTTTATTTCAAAATCAAGGCAGGTAAGTAACCTTACTTTCATTTCTCATCATGCGTTATATTTCTTCAAACCTATCTGCATTATATAAAAAAACATAGTCTGTGCCACTTAAATGTGTGATTCGAGGTATACCATTGAAATTACAATGTACTGCAGATTCCAACAAAGTTTGTAAAGAGCTGGTGATGAACTTTGCCTTAAACCTGTTGTTCAATGTTTCTCAAACTCATCAAGTATGCAGGAATTTAACTATTCCTGGTGTTCCCAAGAGAGGTCAGCACTCTGTACACATTAGTATATACATTGCATATCCTGCCAGCGCATCTAATTTTTATCCAAACCCGACCCATTTGATTGTCATTAGGCCCAGGCCCAGCCCGACCCGACCCAAAAAATAATTAATTTTTTTATGAAATAATTGAAATAACTAAATAAAAACTACTACTATAACCCCTAAAAATTTTTTTCAAACATTTAAAAATACAACACAAAGTCTTATAAATGTTTACTCTTTTCAAGCTCTATTACTATTATATGTATATAATTATATATATTATAAATAATATATGATACATATATTATTTATTTATTCGAGTCGGGCGGGTCGGGTCGGGTCAAAATTCATCTGACCCAAACCCAACCCGAAATTCAATCGACTAAAACATTTGAGCTCAACCTGGGTTTTTGGGCAACTTTCTAAACCAGCGCCAGTATTTTTTTAGATTTGGGTTCGGGCGATCCCATGGGTCGTCCGGCCCATGTCCACCCCTATCTGACACCATGTTACTTACATCTGCAATTCCAACGTGAACAGCTTTAATTACTCGCTTAAGAGATGCATGTTGTAATTTATTTATTTAATTCTTTATTTTCTTTCCTATATATTTTGAAAAGAATCACATGAAAGATTCAGAAGAAAAGTTCTTAGATTGAAGTAATCCAAGCAGTGGCGGTCCTGATGAACTGCTGCTCTGAGTAGGGGTGGACATGGGCCGGACTGGGTCGGGACTGGGCTGGGCTAGACTCAAATATGCAACCCATATATTCGGGTTGAGTGGGTCGAGCCATGTTCGGGCTAAATTGCTTTTGATCCAAAGCCCGACCCATTTGATTGTCATTAAGCCCTGGGCCCAAAGTCAACCCGACCCAAAAAAATAAATAATTTTTTTATGAAATAATTGAAATAACTAAATAAAAACTACTACTACAACCCCTAAAAATTTTTTCAAACATTTAAAAAAATACTAACATGAAAGTATTATAAATGCTACTCTTTTCAAACCCTTTATTACTAATATATATATATATAATTATATATATTATAAATAATAATGATATATATATATATAATTATATATATATATATATTATTTATTTATTCGGGTCGGGTAGGGTCCGGGTCGGGTCAAAATCATCCGACCCTAAACCCAGCTCAAAAATTCAATCAGTAAAACATTTGAGTCCCCAGCTTTAGCATTTCTAAACCCTAGCTCTGTATTTTTTAAGCTGGGTTCAGGCACTCATGGGTCGTCCGGCCCATGTCCACCCCTAGCTCTGAGATGACATGTTGACTTAGGTGAACCCCCTTTTTTATCAAAAAAGGAAAGACAGAGAAGCTCTTGTTTCATGGCTTGGTCAGTGTGTTGTGTTTGAGAATATTCAAAGTAGGGACACTATGAAGGACTTTCTTAGGATGTGGACAGACTTGGACACATGGACATGGTCATCTTTCTCCAGTAATGACAACTGCATTCATACTGTTATCATCTCTAATAAAACCCTGAACTTGGTCATTTATATGTTATTAAATAACCATATTTCTGGGAAGAGAGAGAAAAAGTGGAAGTGGTGAACTTGATGGCAAACAAGAAGAAAAACAAGAGCATGTGCTGAACTGCAAGTCAAAAGAGAGTTGTGAACAAGAACAGGAACAACAATATTGCCTTCTCTGACCGTTTTATTTCATTCTAACATGGACTGCTCGCCATGCCTGCTCCTTATTCAACTCTTTTCTTAGTTCTATTTACTACTTTTTGTTATGTTTTTTACCGTTCCGTCTTTCCACTCCCTTTGAGTATTCTTTTTCACTTTTTATTGAAATATATATCCTTGATTTTTTTTTTATCAGCATGTGTTTATCATTGATATCATTTGAAAAAATTTATAAATTTAGTAATGTATTTAAAGTAGTTGTATAATCTATTTGGAGAGGTTTTTAAGGAGGATTTTTTAATTTTTTTAAAGAATTTTTCCTCTTGCATTTATGTGTTTGTTTTGTTTGCATTAAAAGCAGTGGGATATGTTTAATACCGTTTATTTTTTTTGGGTTAAATATTTCATTAAATATTTCAAATTATAATTATTAAAAATGTATTTTTATTTTGTAAAAAAAATATACCAAGTTTAGTTATCAGAATGAGCTCAAATATCAAACTCTTATAGGTTTGGAGTCTCAAGTAAATGGTTTAATCATCGAGTCATTCGAATAGATGTTAAGGGGTTGTTTAGCATTGTTGTCAATTTTTGTTTTTTGTTTTCAATTTCATGTTTTGGAAACAAAACTAAAAAAACATGTTTGATAACACTTTGTTTTTGTTTTCAAAAATTTTGACAACAAGCCTCATGTTTCCAAAAAAAAAAAAATAGAAAACAACAATTTTTATATTTTTCAATTGTTTTGAAAAATGTTTTTCAAAACTCTTCCTCCCACCTACGAAAAACCTTCCTCTTTTTACTCATCTCTCTTTTTTTAATTTTTTTAATTCTTTTTAATTTTTTTAAAAATATCAAAAATTTTTTACAAATTAATATTAACAATTTTAAAAAAAATATATATTAAGAAAAATATTTAAAAAATATATATTTATAAAAATTTATTGTTTTGGGTTGATTTTTACAAATTAGTTTATATAGTATAAAAATTGTATTTTTAAAAATTATTTGTGAAAATTATTGTTTGATCATTAATTTTTATAAATTATGATATAACATATAATATATATATATATATATATTTGAAAAAATATTTGTAAAAACCTATTGTTTGACTACGTCTCTAAATTGCCCCTCCTCTCCCATTTTTTTTTTAAATGGGTTGGATCTAATTTTAATATGTATGTATATATATATATAAAATTTTTTAAGGCAAACACTACAATATTTTTTGGTTTTAGAAGGTGTAATTTTTGTAAGATATTTTTTACCCATATAATACCAGTCTATGCTATTAATTTTATTTATTAATATTATCAAGTAAACTAATATGAAAAATAAACTTTTATAAAAAAATTTTAAAAATATGAATTTGAAAAAACGATAAAAAAAAGCGTTACCAAACATGTTTATATTTACATCTTTTTAAAATACACAATAGTTAGTATATCCAAACATGTTTTGTTCTCAAAAATTGAAAATAAAATGAAAACAAAGTAAAAACAAAACAAAAGCAAAACAATAACAACAAAAAAAAAGAAAGAAAACGATGCCAAATGATCCGATTAGTAAAAATATTTTTAAATATTATTTATAATTATGAACTATTTTTTAATTATCTGATATGGAATATATCTATATATATAATAATATTCAAAACGATGCCAAACGACCTGGTTAGTAAAAATATTTTTAAATATTATTTATAATTATGAACTATTTTTTAATTATATAATATGGAATATATCTATATATATAATATTCATTAATATTTGTTAGTTATAAAATAAATAATTTTTTAAAAAAGAGCACATTGATAATTAATTTTTATTTATATTAAATATGATATTAATAATTAAAAAGATTTAATTACACTTATTTTGTTTGTGCTATAAATATTCATGAGATTTTTTCAAAACTGGATATGCCAATAGTTTCCATTCTAAAAAGTACATCAAAATCAAAGCATTTTAGAATTAAATATTAAAATTTGAAAGCAAAGTTCAACATCAAGAATATATATATATATATATATCTTAATCTGAAGATGAAGCATAATTTCCATTGTATATTTATATCCAACATTGACTCAAAATTCTCAAAATTATAAAAACCCAATGCAAAGCAAGGAAATTCCCCTAGTGTAAGGTTTGTCTCATAATTAAAAACAAGCACATTTTTATAATCAAATGTTTAGATCTAATTTAAAAGCTTGCTTTATCTTTAATATAGTGCTGCCTTTTATTTTCTAAGATGGAATAAGTTATTTTTATTTTTATTTTTATTTTTTTATAATTCATGTTGACACGAGCACCATGCAACTGATTAACAGTAATAAATACATGTTTATAAAAATAATAATAATCTATCCAAATATCAAGATATCATTGTATAATATAAATGTACGTTAAATTTGATATAATGACAAAATTTTAACTATTATTTTTTTTATTTTACATTTCAATACGTTATACAAATCAAGGCTATTATAACACAAACATTTATATATTTCAGCTCTGCGTGCTAATTAATTAGCACTTTGGTATAATTTGACACCATCTTTAATATTTTCATGTACAAAAAAACCCTCTAAATTTATGCACATAACTATTTCCATTCCCAATCACAAAACATCATTCACCATTTCTTGATTTAAAAATAAATAAATAAAAAATTAAAAAACAAGAAGAAAAACAAAATGTGAATCAAACATCAGATCTTTCAAAACAAAAGTTAAAAAAAAAAAACGGCACCTCAATTTGCACATCACTCTCCCTCGAAATTCGTTTTTACAAACTAATCTAATTACCAATCTGTAATTCTATTAACTCAATTCATTACTTAAAAAAATCATAAAATTCCGAATTATATAAACTAAAAACAAAACAAATAAACCATGTTTTCCATCGGCAGGGTTCACATCTTAACCTCGTCATCCTCCTGCTTCTGTTGCTAGAAATGGTGGAAAAGCCCTTAAGCCAAAGCATGAGCGTGCATTTTGAAGCACGAGCGTGCACTTTGAAGCACGGGCATGTTTTACCCACTACAGTAGCATTGCTACAGCAAAAGGTCTCTAGTATCATAGTTATTTCTTAAATAAATCTAGCATAATGTGGAGTTACGACAAAACGGGAAATTGATAGTGAAAAATGTTGCTGACACAAAACAACAATTGCTTCAATATTTCCATGGTTTAGCCATTGAAGGTCATTCTGAAGTTCTCGCAACCACACAAACCCCTGCTGGAGATGTTTATTGGAAAGGGCTGCAGAAGGATGTGAGGGACTAAATTTGGGAGTGCAACACTTGCCAACTCTACAAGCCAGAATATATCTCTACAGCTGGCTTATTACAACCATTGCCTACTCAGGAAAGGGCTTTCATGGATATTACTATGGATTTGTGTAAGGTCATCCGAGGTTTCACTTCAAGAATGCTATCATGGTAGTAGTGGTTCGCTTCACCAAATACGAACACTTCATCACTCTTTCACATCCATACTTGGTCCATTTGATCGGTCAGGTTTTTTTAGACTTTGTCTACAAACTCCATGCGTTGCCGAATATCATTACTTTAGACCACGATCCCATCTTTATCAGTGAGTTTTGGTGAGAATTATTCAAGTTTTAGTGGGTGGGTTTGCAATTATCTTCTGCCTTACACCATTAGATAGTTGGATAGACTTAAATGGTGAGTAGATGCCTTGAGAATTGCTTGAGCCCCCAACAATCGATGAAATCATTGCATTAGCAAAATTTTGGTACGATACCATTTTTCATAGGTCCATCAAGATGATTTCGTTTGAAGCTTTGTATAGCTATGAGCCCTACTGCAGTTTTTCTGTCTTTTGTGAGATTCTAGGAACATGGCAGTGGACTAGTTATTACTTGAAAGAAGAATCGATTAATCAACTCCTTAAAAAAATGTTCGATTGAAGCCCAACACAAAATAAAGCAAATGGCTGATAGAAAAAGATCTGAGAGGGGTTTCAATATGGGGGACTAAGTTTTACTCAAGCTTCAAGCATATAAGCAGATTACAACCCACAAAGGCAATCAGAAGATGTAGTGTCACGCCCCGAACCCGGCTCGCCAGGCCCAGTGCACTGACAAACGGCCACACACCTACAAGGCCGAAACCAAGTAGGCATGCAAGGCCTCGAAACCTGGTCCAAAGCAGGACAAACAATATAACAAAGCTGTAAAATCAAAAGTCAAAAACAGAAATTCACAAGGTTCAAAATTCCAACTATCAAGTACAAGATGGTGCTCTATAAATAAAACACATACTCACACAGACAGAACAACAACTCAAACTTATAAAGGATCAAGATCACAATCTCTCGCTAGTTCACTAGATGTCTGTTGTACTATTCACTCCTGAACTGAAAAAAAAAACTCAACAACAAGATTATGAGCTTGAGAGCCCAGTAAGTAACCACTAAAAATATCGGGATCACAAAATGTTCAATAATCTTTAAAACATACAAAATGTAATATAATGAAATAAATATCAAAATGAACCCATAAATCAGAAATGGTTCAAAACAGATTTAATTTACCAAAATAACGAGCGTATAAGTCCCCCAAATAACTAATGGCAAAACAAAATATCATAACTCATTTATTTAAACTCGGTGACCCGAGTCGGATTTCAGAACTCATAGGTTTACCCTCGGTGACCCGATCCAGAATATCAAAAGCCGTTATTCTTCACCGACGGAATGGTGCGAAACTATAGTTTCTATGTCAGAAGTACGTGTCGACACGGTCAGTGTTTAACCCCCAGTGACAGGGTTATTGCATTGTTAATTAGGGACTACGAATTTCTATACAAAAATATACCAGTACATCCAAAATTATTGTTAATGCAGAAACACTGAAATTCTGTGATCCCGTTTTCTAATGAAAATAATTCCAATTATTTCAAAATAATATAATGCTAATGTCTAACAACAATATTTAGAAATTTAATCAATCATTTGACAACAATAATTAAAATATAAGTAATCCATACTGAATACATAATTAACATATTAATCATGTAATGCTCTCTAGAGATAGTAAGGGCATCATGTACCTTTCGATTGGAATTTTGGTGGTTTACCTCCGCTCCCGACATGGAAACCCTAGAGCTCATTGCAATCGTGCGAGGGTAGGAGTAGGAGAGATTCACTTCAACCTTTAGCATAGGATTAGACACTAGAGAGTTTTGAGAGAGTGCTTGGCATGATTTGTTTTACTTCATTTTGGTTACCTAAGGTTTCAATCTCTTTTAAACTGCAATCATCTTAATCTTTAATCTCCCAAGTGAAATCGATTTGGGCACTACTTTATTCATTGTGTTTAGTTTCTTGTTTTCTTTGATTTGGCCTCTTGCTTGTTTTTATTGTTTTTTTTTTAATTCTGAGAGTTAACTTGATCCTTGTTTTAATTAGCTAACGAAGATACTTCTATTATCTAGTCTCTATGGATTCAACCTTGCTATTGCATGCATTACTTCGATTGACACGGTCGCTTGTGTGCATATACTTTTTGTCGATCACTAGTTCTTCTTTCTCCAAGAGTTTTTATTTTATGGACCATGTCCTCACTATTCATAGAATACTTGGAGCTTTGGATTCCAAACGAACCCTCTTGCTTTTCTCAAGTCCATACAAACCGGTGATGAAGCCTTGTTTTTAGTTTTTGTTGCCATTTGTTATTGAGCTAGCCTTATAGGGAGTCAATAGCAACCCCTTCTTCTACCCATCTTCTCAGAGAGAAAGAGAGAGAGAGCTATAATTCCTGAACCCAAAAACCTTCGAACCTCCAACAAGGAACTTGTAGTTGTCGCAATAGTAAAGACTTCTTAGCCTCATCTTGTAACTCTTCCAAGTAATTTTATAGCCTTTTTATCTAAAATTTAAATATTGTGGTTGGTGTAAATAGTTGGAGGAAGGTTGTCCTTGATGCTTTAGTAGTAGTTTTATGATAAGTGCTTGTGTATAAGTATTACGAACTATACTTTCTTATATTGAGCATTACTTTTATCAGATTTTATGTCTCATTCATGTGTATTTGTGTTCTTTTGTGCATTTAGGGTTGTGGAGATAAGTTTGGAAGAAAGGAAGAAAAAATAGATTATGAACACAATTGTTGAGGGAACTCTTGGACCAAACAAGGATGAAGGCACAAGTTGGACTCGTAGACATGTGAGTGTGTGCCAACCTCCAAAATGTTCAAGTAAATACACAAATTGGAGGGGCACAAAGGCAGTCACACTCATATGTTCCAACTTGTGTAACATTGTTAAGAGCTTCATCAATATGCTAGAAAGCAAAATGCGACGTGATCTACCGCATGGTTTTGTGCCCAACTTGGCAACCTCAATGAAGAAAATGAAGTTGGAGCACCGTAGTAAAAGGAATGTAGTAGTTTACTATAGCAAATCATTGTAGAGTGCAGCTAGGGTTTGGAGAGGTTATTGTTGGGATTTCAGCCCTATATATACCGCTTTGAGAGTTTGATTTGGGGATCTTCTTCTTATTTTTTACCCATATTTTGCGGAGAGCGCGGCTAGGGTTTGGAGAGGTTTTTGCTGGGATTTTGGAGCGTTTGTACGACCTTCGACATTGAATTCCTTCGGACGAGAGTTATTGTAGGAGCTTCTGACAGCTTGGATTTGGCAGGGTGTACCCTAGGCTTGACTTTGTTTGCACTTACTTTTGATTTCATCTTTGACTTTGTATTGCTCCATGGAGAGCTAAACCCCTAGTGGGTGCTTGAACTTGTAAACCTTAGGATGATTTTGTTTAATTGACTTCTATTATGCTTCTTTAATTGATGTTTTAATTGAGTTTCAATCTTGTGTGTTTATTGATTTGATTTTCCCTTAGAGTGACACTAGGGTTGAGAATCTATCTAGGTAACCTTTTGAAGCGGTGACAACTTCACTTGGGTTAGACTTAGCAAGATTGAAGAGGGTTTAGAGGGTGAGTCGAGAGGTAGCGGAATGTCCCCTTTCCCCTCCGGCGTGATTTATCCTACCTCCATGTTCCAAGATTTATTTGTGATCATAATAGAGTGAAGTGCTAAAATACCTTCTCAACTAAGGCTTAGTTTCGTGAGTGACAGAGTGAAGTGTTAAGTTATCCTTTATGCTGGGGCTTAATTGTGGTTAGGGATCTTTCACCTAAACCAAAGGGTTAGATCTAAATTAGGGAATAGGGTTTATCACTTGGAGTTTCTATAATCTCAAGCAATCCCACACAGTGTGAGGAGTTGAGAATATCTCTTTCCACCGGGACATAGTGTAGAGGATTAGTCACTGTTGACCTTAGGTTTGGGACTGTGTGTCTTTGGATTTCCACGACTCATTAAACTTCAATTAGGAGGCATAATATTGGTCTTGCACTTGAAACAATAGTCCTAGGATAAGCATTGTTCGAATACCCCATTTTACCATCGATTACCTCTCTTTATTCCTCTTTCTTTCTCTTTTCTGTTTTATTTTTATTTGCATTGATATTTTGAATCAACATCACAAATTGGTTTTCACTCTAACTAAATAGCAATACTTCTTGTTTTTTAGCATATATTCCCTGTGTATTCGACTACCCACTCACCCGGGTCATTTATTACTTTGACGACCCGTGCACTTGCGTTACACACACGCAGTGGGTGTGGGTGTGTCATTTTATTTGAAGCTTACCTGACTGCCATGCTATCTGCTAAGGATTGGTGCATGGTATGCATGTTAAGGTCTAGCGTATGTATCTCTTGGAGATGATCTCAACTATATCTTTTATCTTTTCTTCTCCCTTCCTTTGAACTTGATGTACCTAATGTATATAGCTATGTATATATATATATATATTTATATTTATATAATTGATCTATAGCTTTTGAACATATATATATATATATACATATACTTTAGCCAGCAGCCATTTGTTACTAAGATCTTTGATTTGATCTCAATTTCTCTTAACTCCTGTTCTTCTTCTTGCTCCTCTTTGTCTTCTTCTTTTGGTTATTATTATCATTGCTAGTAATGTTTCTTTATCCTTTGTGAGAATGACCATTGTATGGCCGGGCCTACCATCCCCTTTCTTGATGACATCCTATGAAGCTCAAATTAATTTTTGTTGGCTTGTTGAATTTAGTTTGATAGATAATTAGTTAAGTTTGAAAATCTACCTTTTTCCTTTGGGGTATATATATTATAGTAACCATTTTGCAGATAGACATCGTAAACCATGTGATATTGATAGCTTTAGGTCTAGACTTGGTAGGATTTTAATATCATTACATGTCTATAAGCCTTTTTGATGGGGGGTTGAAATTGGTGTTCTGATGGGATTAAAAGTTTTGATTGGTAGCAGGTAAGTAATCCACACTTGTATTTTGCCGAATATTAATTTCAAAATTCCAGCTATTATTTATTTATTTCACCTATTTCTTGAGATTTCTAGTTGTTTAATTAGTAAATTTTTTAATTACCAACAGTTTAATTTAGTTATTGATGAACTAGTTTACTTATTATTAATTAAATATTTTTGCCTACTTGTCCATTTATTTTGTATACCCATTTATTTGTCATTTATTATTTATTTTCCACTTATCCACTTGTTTGATTATTCATTTATTCATATTGTAATAATATATTTAAAATCTCCTAAGATTGGGATCATGAAAATATTTCTACTTAATGGATGTTCTAAAAATATGTGGATTACAAATTTTGATATGTCTTGGGAATTTTGCATTAATATTTCAGTGACTCTTGGTATGTGAATTTTGGATATGTTGAAAATTGTGAACTTAGCCTACAAAACTATTTTGTTATGAATATTGTAAGTAATCCACCTTTAAATTTCCGTATTTTGAAATTATAAAATTTGATAAATTGTGTGCATGGTTTATTGAGTTATTTTAATTATCTCCTAACCATGCTTAATTATTAAAGGGAAAAAAGTATTTTCTTAATTACTTGTTTCTTTATTATTTTATTACCATTGATGATATACTCAATATTTTATTTATTCTTTACCTAGATTGTTGGTTATTAGTAATGTTTGTTGTTTTTAAAGTTATTGGGTTTTCTCCCCATTATTTGGGTACATAATTTATGATAAATGGAATTCGCTGAAGCATGGTGACAACTGGAAATCAATGATTGGGAATAGTTGTGATGGTGATAATATTCATACTTCTTCCATCTGAATTTGTTTTCCACCTTGAAACACTACATGTTTAAGTTTGAATGGTGCTAATAGTTTTGTTTGCTTGTTATGTTGTTTAAATTGTGATGTTATTTAATTCCATGACTTTCAACATGGTTTGAGTCTTATTTCCTTAGTAGGAAGGAGAAAATGCTCAAAGACAATAGTTATTTAAATGATGTTGTTACAGGTTTGTTGAAAGTCCATAATTGCATTATAGTTGTTTTCCATCTTTAAGGTGTTCCTTGTATTTAATTGCTAATTAGTGCTATACATCATGAAAGTACTTCACGAAATCATCACATGGCCAAAGTGGCAACTTGTCTTCTTTCTCCTAGTCAGCATAAATTGAAAAAAAATGAAATGGACTTTGATTTTAAAGCTTTCACTCCTTTCAAGCCCTAATTCTTTCTTCAACCACCATCGGTCACCTAACGACCATCACCCGTCAACCGACGTTGTTCACTCGTCAACTACACCACGGTGGTCGCTTATTAACCGACAACCGTCACCAATTAACCGCCACACTCATCAATAATTTCTTTTCTTCTTCTTCTTCTTCTTCTTCTTCTTCTTCTTCCAAATGCTTACTGCCTAATCCTGTATTCTCATCACCTTCAATTCGGATTGGGTCATTTGATAAGTGCTTGAGTAGACATATTTCTCTATATGTTTTACATGAATTAAGCATCATTTTTATCATGGTTTATGTCTCATATAGTGTATTTGGTGTTCTTTTGTGCAATTAGATTGTGAATACCTTAAAGGAAAAGATAGAAGCAAAGATAGGTTATGAAGATAGATTTTGGGAGTTTTTGTGCAACATAAGGGGCAAGACTCAAGAGGAGCTCATGTACATGGAGGTGTGTGCCAACTTCCAAGAGATTTCAAAACAATTTGTGAGTTGGAAGTGCACAAAGGCAGTCACACCCTAATGTCCCTACTTGTGTGAAGAATGCAAGAGCTTCCAAATGATGATTCGACAATGAAAAGTCTTATAACCTACTATGTGGACGTGTGTCCGACCATGTGGTCTCAAGAGAAGAGTGTGTGAGCTGTGTTTATGAAGATTTCACATGGTCGTGTGGTCTCTTTATGTTTATATTGAAACAATTACTATAGCAGTACTATAACAAAAATATTGTTCATGTGACCGCGTGAAAATTTCATGTGGTCGCGTGGGAATTTCTGCAGCTCATGCGGGCACATGAAATCTCACACGATCGCATGGAGCCACGTGACAGACGCGGTTTATGCTTATAAATAGCCCTTTTGCCCTATTCTTTGGGGACTTTTACCTAGCATTTGAAGGGCGAAGTGGCTAGGGTTTTAAGAGGAGGTCTTTTGGCTGAATTTGGGGTTTTTGTGGGGGGTGGAGGGGTTATTCACCAACTTTGATAGATCTTTTCTCCGTCATAGCATCGAGGGACCCTTCAGCAACCTAGTTTCGGAGAGGGATCCTTCAAGACATTGAGCGACCCATCAAGGCCATCATCATGAATTCAAGGGGATTTTATTCCATGGTTTCATTGCTTTTCATTGCATTATCCTTTGCTTTGTAACCTTCCTCCTGGAGGGCTAAACCCTAGTAGGTATTTGGGCATGTGAACCATAGGATCATATCTTTGTATTTATTTTATGTTTTCAAATAAATTCGAGTTTATTTGAGTTTTAATCTTGTTTTCTCATTGCTTGCATGTCATATTGATTCTTGTGATTGATTGGTATTGCATGATTTGTTGCCTTGGTGAGAGAGAGGTCTCCATTAGGGTTAGAATTCTAAGATTAAAGAGGGTTGAAAGGGCTAGTCATGAGATAGTGGAGTGTCCCCTTTCCCTTCGGATGAGTGCTTCCTATCTCCGTATTCCCTAGACTTTATGCAACTATATTTGGTGTGATGCGTGAGATTGAGAGATTTCTCCACTAGGACCTTGTACAGGGTTAGGGATCTTTCACTTAGAAGTAGTGTTAGATCTATCTTTAGGAATTAGTTGCACTCCTAGGTATCCCTAGAGTTTATTGCGGTCATATGTGGTGTAAGGTGTTGAGATTGAGTGATTTCTCCATCAGGACCTCTTAGGGGACTAGTATCGGTGGCGTAGAGGCGGGGACTGATTGTTCTTGGATTACCTCAACTCATCTAACTCAGTTTAGAAACATTTAATAAGTCTTGCGCTTCATGTTAGATCCTAGGGAGAGCATTGTCCGGGTACCTCATTTTTTTATTGATTGAGATCTCCCTTGTTTTCTACTTTCCCTTTGCTTGCTTATTTGTATTTTTGCAATTAAGTTCATTTTATCAAAATTCTTGATTCTGACTAGATAACTGAGAAGTGGTTACTACTAATACTTCCATTCCCTGTGGATTCGACTACCCAACTCACCGGGTATTTTATTACTTTGACACCCTACACTTGTCGTACACGTACGCAAATTGGTGTGTCATTGGTCTACAAAGTTTGCCAATAGAAGCGCTAGATTTTTATCTTTGCGAATGAATCAGGGTTTTTTTATTCATGCTGTCACCTTTTGCTAAGCCACCGGAGATGTGCTGAAAGAGACAAGATTGTTCTTAGAAGCAGACGTCACCTAGTTTGCGGAGGTGTGTGGGTATAAAACCACGTCTACTTCAATCCCTATTTGACCCTCTCCGGCGTGGATTTCTACAGCGGACTCATTGTTCATGGGATGCTTGTTGCTTTCCTCTTCCCCTCTATCATCGCTTCTCATCTCGTAATCTCTCTCTCTCTCTCTCTCTCTCTCTCTCTCTCTCTCTCTCCACTACGAAAAAATTTTCATATACCGACACTTATCTTTAGTGAAGGTTAAATTTTGTAGCTATAAACTGTTTTTTACAAACAATACTTTAAAACTATTAGAATAGATAAGATATCTACTGATGAATTTCACTCCGTTAGTATAGTATTATTATTTTCTGACTTTTATCTATAGCGACGGTCAAATTCCGTAGCTATAGACTATTTTTACCAATAATACTAGATATTTACTGATTGATTTTGTTCTGTCAGTATAGCTATTATGGTATTATGCCTATTACTTATAGTGACGATCAAATTTCATAACTATAGATATCTATAGTGATGATCAAATTCTGTAGCTATAGACTATTTTTACCAATAATAATAATTTAAAACTGCCAGAATAGAGAAAACATTTACTGACGAATTTTATAATAACACAACTTTATGACTTTCAAAATAAATCAAATATTTACAAATGCATATTCTTCCGTAAGTATAGCTAATATCAATGCTTATCTATAGTGACGGTCAAATTTTGTAGGTATAGACTATTTATACTAGCGAAATTTTATAACTGTTAGAAGAAATCAAGCATTTAATGACATCTATTTTCCCGTTGGCATAAATATTGCTATACATTGATTATTATCTATAGTGACCGTCAAATTGTGTAACTATAATTGGTTTATACTAATAAAATTTTATAACTATCAGAATAAGTTGGACATTTGCTGGCAGTTATGTTTAAAATATATGCAATTATATTTAAAATATATTTTATTAAAATATATGAAAATAAACATTTGTAAAAATAATTTTTAATTGTTATTTTACTAATAATATTAATTATTATAATAAGTTATGTTAAATTGAATGTGTTACATGTACAAGTAGTTTAATAATTTATTAAAAATTATAAATCAAGTAATATTCATTGTTAACATCGAAATTTAACCTAATCTTTTAATGCTTTAACATATTAAAAAAGTTGGGGAGTACACACGGCATTGTTGGAAGAGTTGGAGGAGGAGTTTGGATTTTCGAGGGTGAAGAGGGTGATGGTGGTTTGTAGGGTGGTGGTGGCGGGGAGGGTGGCACATGGCACACTACGGTGGTTTGACTGTGTATTGTATTTCATGTATCAATTACTTTAACTTTTGTTTGCAGATGTCTCAAGCACAACGATAGTAAGACCTGGCCTAGTTACAGAATTTCTCAAATTGATTGGTCAAAAGTAAGTTGAAATTGGGTTAAATGCTGCTATTTGTTTTGATCTCAGCATTTTACCTAATGATCATTTTCTAGGATTGATAGGCAAAACAGATACTGAAGAATTTAAGGATAAAAGCTGCTTCTTCAAACACAGAGTATAGGATTGTTGGTATGAGTAAATTTCCCTGCAATCAGCAATTGTGAATTGTTTATGGTTGGCTTTATTTTTATGTGATGGTTGCTGGTATCATTCTTTTTTGTCAGTCTATTGTAGAGTCTTCCTAGTGGCTAGCTATTTTGGACTATCGTCCTTGCCTAAATCTAATTTCTTTTGTCTTTTTAAATATACCATTGATCTTTGCAATGACTCCACCAGTCATTAAATTGGTTTAGCTTGTCTAAGTACAATATGGTTTCCATCTTCTTAATTTCTCTTTTTTGTATTCTTAATCTTTCTCTGATCTTAGAATGATGGTGTTGATGGTTATGCATTTTTTTCCATGAAAATTTCATTATATGACTTAATTTGTAATGGTGGCTTTATGTTACAAGAAGTCTACTAATGGAGTACCAGCATTTTTTTTTCTTATTATATAGGTGATTAAAGAAAAATTATCAAGGTTATTTTTCCTAATCTTTCGAGGTTACTGATTTCTATCAAGCTATCCATTGATTTGAAGAATATGGTAAGGATTATAACCAATTTGTGAATTAAATTTTTGCTAATATGGTAATGATATGTTGATTTTCTTAGATTTATTCTCTTCTTCTTTATTTTCTTATGATTAAAATTTGTTGATACTAATGCTAGAAATGATGAACTTGTTTCATGCTTGACTGCATGTAAATTCAGTTGTTGCAGTGATTTGTTGTCCAAAGTCTTGGTTGATTTTCTTTTTTCCCTCAATTTCTAAGAGATTGGATCAGTTACAACAACCAAATGCATCATTGCACCGCTCTTTTTACACATTATGTTGTATTATTTTTTAGGATTGGTTCCTTTCTGCAGATACTTTCTATAATATGACTTCTGGTTGATCTTTCTTTATTATCTATAACATCTTATTCATGTTGTAGAGCTTGGTTGCTTTCTGCAGCAAATCATAGAAGTTTATCCTTCCCCTTTCATGACTTTAATTTTAAGGATGATAAAAAGTTTCACATGTGCTGAGTTCCCAACTAAATATTTTATGAAGGCATTGTTGGAGATGTGATTGAAGATGCAAGGCTGACATAAGGTAAGGAGAAGCAGCGGTGATGGAGTCAACGTACTGTTGAATTACATGCTTATAATAAGTGGGTTTGGTAAGTGTCTTGTTAGGAATAAGTAAGTTTGGTAAGTGTCATGTTTACTACATGATAGTTTGGTAAGTGTCTTGTCATAAATAGTATGACTTAAGGGTTAAGTCTTGGAGCCTATATAAGGCCCCTTAGTTTGTAAGGAGTGGGCATTCGATTCTAAATCCTTACCCATATCCATATCTCTAATCTCTACCACCACTCCTTTGTATCTCATCCCTCTTATGCAATAAAGAAATCTCTTTGTGAATAATTCTCTCTCTCTCTCTCTCTCTCTCTCTCTCTCTCTCTCTCTCTCTCAAGTTCATGCTCTCTTATCTCTAACTCTTCAAGCAAGCTTCCGCCCTAACTGTTACTTCACCCAGGATGACCCCGACATCCCGAGTAAGTTGAACGGCATCCCCAACGACCTCCACATCGTCCCCGATGCTGGCGTGATGACGTGGGCCAGGTTCTAGTGGTATCAGAGATACAGTAACTTTCCTCAACAACAACCTCAAGGTAATATTTACCATGCAGGGGTAAAACCCTTAACGGGGTCCCCAACATATAGATAGTAAGTTTTATCTTGGTAGTATGACTTTTATTTGATCCATTAACCTATATCTAAAAATCTAAAAAGAAAAATGAGTTATGTACAGATCTTTTGAAAAAATATTTTGAGCTTAAAAATGAATCTTTTATGTGAAAAGAATTAATCTAACTAATATGAGAAGTAAGACAAACTAAAGAACACCAAAAAGTACCCTTCTGAAGGACAGGAGGTCCGTTAGTGGAAAAAGAGTGTGGAGGTAAGTCTGAACTTTGAAAGTTGGAAAGAATGAACTCTCACATATTAAAAGATAATCATTTGAATTGCAAAAAATTACTCTTCTAAGTAATTATGCAAAGTGGAACACTCAGGCTTTGGAAACTGGAGACTCTACGAGGGTGGCCTAGTACCGCAGACAAGGAAAGGTTAGTACACTCTAAGACAGTAAGGTTGAACAAGCCGACAGAGAATGTCCATGGTGAAAAGAAGATTATTTTTCAAAAACCCATAAAAATCAACAAACCAACAAAAAACCAAAAATAAGTTTTTTCTTTCAATAATTATGGATCAAATAGAGTTATTTGCCAAGTTTAACTTCTATCATATTACATGTTGTGGATCTTGTTGTTGCATAAGAATTTCTTTAAAAACTCTTATATACAACAAAGTAGTAGTAACTTTTATTTACTGCAAAGTAGAAGTAGATTATATTTTCTGCAAATCTTATTTCAGTTTTATATAAATATCATTGCACAAGATATAAAGATAAAATAAATCAAATTTTATTTTACTGCAACAAAGACAAAAATAGAAAATATAACAACAACAAAATATCAAATTAACAATATTAACAAAAAATATCAAAATGAAAAGAAATCATAAATCATCAAATTAAAAATTACAAAATGAAAGAAACAATAGAAAAAATTATACAATAATATTAAAATCTTTAAATGGAAAATATTCATAAAAAAGAGATAAAAATAATAACTAGAATATTAACAATATTAAAGATAGCAATACAAATCATCAAAGAAATAATAGAAGAAATAATATTAACAGAATTATAAAAATAAAAGATGGATGCAAAGATGGATCTAATTATCAAGAAATTAAATGATTTAGAAACACAACTATTAAAATTAAAAACTATCTTATCTAATCTAGATTATGTAAAAAATAGTATAAAATAAAAAGAAAATCGAAAAAATGAAATAGATGACTTATGTAATCAAGTAAAAAATATTCAATTAGGAACAAATCAAAACATTAGAAAACCAATAACGCCATTTAAAATCTGGACTAAAGAAGAATTATTAAAACCACCAGAATATAGGTTAAAATTTCCAAGAAATGAAACATCTACTTGAAACAACGGAATACTATAAAATTGAATTAATAAAAATAAGATATTATCCTTTAGAAGAACTAAATTAATATAACTTAAAAGATAAAATAAAATATCAAAAATATATATGGCTTAGTAAAGGAGAAGAATATCTAACAAAAAAATTAAGAATTACAAATGTATCAGAAGAAGAAAAAGAACATTTAAAAAATTGGAAAATTAAATTATCACAAGAATCTGATAATATAGATATTCAATATGTCTAGAGAAAACCAAGATAATTCAGAAAATAAAACTATAGTAAAAAATATAGAAGAATTGTATAAATTTGGAATATTTGAAACAAAAACAAAAATATATGAACATTATGATGAAATATAAATATGTTGTACAAGTGATGATAAACAAATTATATTAGATTTAATAACAGAAGAATCATATAACAAACTCGTATCATCAGGCTATACATTGATCCATCTAGGCCTACTAATGTTAGGAGTAATAAGATTACACAGAAAAGGATTAGGAACAAGAATTTTAGTAGGTTTAGTAGATATAAGACAAATTAAAAATATGACAAAACCAACTATAGAATCCATGGAATTAAATATGAATTGTGATCATCCAGAAATAATTTATATGACTCCAGACTTTTTAGTTCCTCTAGAAACATTTTATAAATATATAAAAGTAGTGATAAATTCAAAAGGTTACACCATGATCTCAAATGTAACAAATTTAATAATAACAAAAACATCCACTGGACATTTGACAAACAGCTGTAGAATTAAATATATCTTAACACCTAAAAAAGCAAAATTATTTTTAGAAAATCAAGGACAAAAGGAATAGAAGGAAATTTTATTCATCAGAAGTATTAGAAGAAAGTGAATGGAATATTCAACCTATAGATATCCCAACAACATCAAATAGACCAAGTAATGCAGAATTCTATGAAAATATTAATGGTAGTACAAGCATAAGAATGATAAATTATAAAAATAAAGGCATAAAAATAGAAAAACTTCAAGAATAAAATAGATTTAATATATACAACAGATCCAAAACTAATTGAAAAACAATTAAACCATTAATAAAATATTTAGTAAAGATAAATATAACCATAACAGATCAAATAAAACAAAGAAGAGCAATTTGGTTAATATGTGTTAAAGATTATGTAACAATGAAACAATTTTATCAAATAAGTTCAGAAATACTAATAGAAACCAAAACAGTAAAATATGATAATAAAGAAAATTAGATATGGAATATAAAATATATAATAAGAAAAGAATTATATCTATTAGAACATCAACAAAGAACAATCAGATTAAATAAATGGAAAAAATCCCTATAAGAACAATTTAAATCTATTAAAAGTTGTTATACATGAAAGATTTAATAGATTCAATAGATATAGCCTTAATAAATACTTTAATAAGTAACTCAATCAAATATACAATAAAAATTAACAGAAGTTTAAAAGAAGAAATAAAAGCATGACAATGCGTGTGGTTAAAAGGAGTTAAAAGATATATAACTTTAAGAGACCAGATTCATGATCAAGCAGAATCATTAATAGAAGTAAGAATTAAATCAAAAGAAAAATATGAAAATGGTAAATCTATTTGGAAACCAACAAAAATAAAATACAAAGATTTTCACCAAGATGAATATTCAATTAATCAACAAAGATTATGGAATTAAAGATCAAGATTGAGAAATGAATATGATTTCATAAATATTTGTTATGATTAAAAAAATGAGTAAAACAAACTTATAATCTAGATATAAATCCTAAATATTTATTAGAACAATATAACCAAGTTGAAAAATTTTTTAAAAAATGTGAACATAAATTTGAACCATTTAAAATAAATTATAAAACAAGATGTGATAAATGCTATAAATTTCATGTAACAAGACATAGAGTAACATGCTTAAAATGTGAATTATCATTATGCAGAAAATGTGTATTTGACTTATGTAATTTTACTTTTGAAGAACAAAAAATAGAAAAGCAAAGCAATAAATTCAGACAAGATAAAGAAATAATTGAACAATTATTAAAAAGAATCAAACCTCTTGAAGAAGCAGTTGATAATTTAAAAGAAAAATTACAAAATAAGAAAGAACAAATTAAAGGAAAAGCTATAATTATTCAAGAACAAAATATAATACAAGAAGAAGGGAATATTTTAGATAAGTCATTAGAAATATATGATGACTAAGAAAAGAAAATTAGATAAGGAAAATACTATAGAATTAAAAACAATGATTAAAGAATTTAAAGAATTTAAAGACAAAATAATATTGAAATATGACATAACCCATTCTAGAAGTAAAATTGTAGATTCATTACAAAATACTATAGATTTAATCACAAAAAGAAAAAGAAGACTTAATGGACAAAATAATGAAATAAAAGAGAAAAAATTAACAATGTCACAAAAAATTACAAAAATGGAAAAAGAAATAAATGAAATACAAGATAATATAAAACAATGGGAAACTAGTAACTATCTAAAACAACAAGAAACAATAAACTTCCCATTCTTACAACAAGAATTTAATCTCTGTTCATCTTCCTCTTTGAATCTAGGAATAGAAGTCTCACAACAAACTGAATCTCCATTGTTCTTATCTCTTTGGGAAACATGTAACTTAAACATGTAAAAATTACCCCATAGTTCGTCCATTCGCATTAGAGAAAACTGTGACTGCAAAACCAGCAGGTTCATATGCGTTTTCTTTAATTGTGGGAACTATGTAACTGAATTCCCTAAAAAGAAAATAAACAGACAAAGGTTTGTTCATCTGAATAATAAGAGCTGTGGCTACAAAACCAGTAGGTCCATACGCGTCTCTTGTTATGGTGAAAACCTGGTTATCTTTAAACCTCAACGATATGCAAAGCATGTAAATTTATTTAGACTAACAAGTTTTTTTTTTGCAGAAATGGTAGGAAAAAATTTCTATAATCAATCATCCTCCCTTGAACCTCAGTTAAATCTCCCAATATTCCCACCAAACTCCACTTTAAAATTCAGAACACAAGCCAACCTAAACCCGTCACAACAAGTTATTCTTGACAATCTTTGGGCCAATAAACATGACCCAAAAACCCTCATCTCTCTATTCCACTCCTTAGCAAAATACTTTCACCAGACAAATGAAAAAAAAAAAAAAATCCACCTCATTTACCATTAGCAGAAACACCCAGTATAAAATTCTCTTTGAAACCTCAAACACTTGACTACATTGTAGAACAAGAAAAGAAAATCAAAACATTGGAAGTTGAAACATCCAAAAAGAATGAAGAAGTCATTATGATCAAGGCTCAACTTCAACAAATTACAAAAGAAGCTGAAGAAATGAAGAAAATTATGATTGAAGAAAGAAAACAAAGAATAGAGAAATTTGAACTATTCTCAGAACCAATTGAAGAAGTAAAACAACTCATTTTCAAAAAAGTGATGGCAGCACAATATGACCAGTTTATCTCTGAACAAAAAGTACTAAGGCAACTTGCAAAAGAAGAAATTCTTCCAGCAGGATTTGCAATAGCTGAAAATGTTCTCAGAGAGCTAGCACATAAATATACTGGATGTCGATGTGAAGAAGGGTTCACTACTGTGAAATGTTCCTTAGATATGTCCCAATGGCTTGATCAAGAAATCAATGGCGTCCAGATAAAAGCCATCAACCTCTTTAAACATGGTTACCTATCCAGAATAATGTTGACAAGTCCAGAGCAAGCAAATTCCTTAAATGATTACTGGCAATTGATACATCTACTCCATAAGTTCTTTAAAGCTCTTGGACCACAAATTGATGGGTATGTAAATCTAGAATTAAATTCAATCCCTCCTTGTTATGATGAAGGTTATCCCGATAAAGCAAGGCATCATATCAAGATCACTCTCCTTAGCCATCATAAGCCTGAACAAGAAAGGATATCTCCTATCAGACTTGAAGATATGATCATTCCAGGAGATATTAAAAGACAAATAAAGCTTTGATGAGCCTGTGCAATCTCCATTGATTGGAAGAGAACTTGCCCTACAATTTCTAATAATCAAAGATGTCAAATGGTGCTGGAAACAAAAATCATAAAGGTATATGTTGACCAGTACAGGTTCCCCATGTACTGTCCTTTTCCAAATCTTATTTCACAAATGCCAGCTACTGAACTACACATGAAACAGGTCTGCTCATAGGCAAGAGAGTATCGCTTTGGAGATTATTCAAGATTAAGTATCCCAGCAAATATTTTATTGCTACCAAATCTAGAAGATCTCTAGAAGGCTTAGATGATATTGCTGAACAAAATCTAGCCAACATGATGGAAGGCTAGAAAATCGCTACTGTTCTAGATTCCTTACTATCCCAAACTTCAACAGCTTTTGGAAACTGAAGCAGTATTGTTTATTTTTAATATGTAAAGGAGTCGGTGTTTTTTTTTTTAGTGTGTAAAATAGGTTTGCAACTATAGCAATAGTAGTTTTACTGTTGAATGACATGCTTGTAATAAGTGGGTTTGGTAAGTGTCATGTTATGAATAGGTAAGTTTGGTAAGTGTCATGTTTACTACATGATAGTTTGGTAAGTGTCTTGTCATACATAGTATGACTTAAGGGTTAAGTCTCGGAGCCTATATAAGGCACCTTAGTTTGTAAGGAGGGGGCATTCGATTCTAAATCCTTACCCACATCCATATCTCTAATCCCTACCACCACTCCTTTGAATCTCATCCCTCTTATGGAATAAAGAAATCTCTTTGTGAATAATTCTCTCTCTCTCTCTCTCTCTCTCTCTTTCTCTTAAGTTCATGCTCTCTTATTTCTAACTCTTCAAGCAAGCTTCTGCCCTAACCATTACTTCACCCAGGATGACCCAGCATACCGAGTAAGTCGAACGGCATCCCCAATGACCTCTCCATCGTCCCCGATGCTGGCGTGGCGACATGGGCCAGGTTCTAGTGCTAAGTAAAGCATGGCGAGAATGGGAGCTGAAAAGTACCAGTCAACGGCGTTCAAATTAAGCTAAGTATATTTTGACTATGTTGACTATTAAATATTAGTCAATCTTTTGGTGTTTGCATCTAGCCAATGAGTGAGTTTAACTAGATTATGTTATGGCCAATAGAAAGTTAAGTTAAGGTTGCTGGGTAATAGCATTGCCACTTTATTTCCCCTTGTCTCTTTATTGTTCATATATAATATTGGATGAGTGCTGGATGCTTATTGGTTGGCTAATCTCTTTTGAATAGTCTTCTTCTCCTTCTTTGTATTGACCAGAGAACAACAAGGGAGGCATTATCACAAACAATTGTGATATACTTGATCATTCTTCATCGTCTTCATTTTTTCTTTCTCTAGTGACTCTCCGATCCTCATGAGGCATATCTAGTTGATTAAAGCTTAGAACCTTATCTAAGCCTTTCAGTAGAACTCTCTCTCTATTTGTTGCACATTGGAAAGAAATGCCAAAGTTAAAAGCATTATCCATATTCTTCTTGTTCATCTCTCATTAGATACCTCTTCTTAAAAGTAAGTGCCTACCCCATTTTGAAGCCAATCTAATTGTCTAACCCCAACCATTTTAAATGTATAACAATATATTATCATGTAAGGGCAAGGAAATTTCATCTCTCTTTTTGTGAGGTCTGTAACTTAAATCTCCGAGATTCCCAAAAGGTCTCAACTTAAATCTCCAACATTCCCAAAGGTCCCAACGCAGCCTAGATACATAAGTAACCTAAGAATATGACCTAACTACTTAGTTGAACCTTTGGTTTACTCAAACCCACTTTATAAGATCTGGTAGATGTATTTAACCCTTTGGTAAACTATGAGCAATTCTGGAGATGATTGTGTGATATATCCATAAATGATATTGCTGATAGGATGGCTCCAGACTGAACCACACCATGTTTTTTTTCTTTTTTTTTTGTTGTAAAAAGAACCCTAATTGATTTAGTCCCCTCCAATTCAATTCTGTGGTTTGAATCTGCTAGGAGATAATCCATTTGGTTCTTCAAACAATTTTGAGAATTCCAGCACCAAAGGTTATAGTTGCAGCTCTTTTTTAGTATGATTTCCCTTGGAATAATAAGCACAAATGAACCATAGTTACCTCCTATTTAGAAATTTGAAAAGCTTTCTCAAGGGGGCATCACTTGCATGAATTGCATCATATGGTGTTGCACTCCATTTAATTTCACCTTATGATCATTGACCTGAAACCCTATTTAGAGCTGATTCAAATCATATACAATAGAGCCTAAACTTTTGGCAATACCTTTCCCCGTCCATCCATCCATTTCATCAATCACATCTCCAGTCCCGAGGACACTCCCACATGGGTCTCCACCATAAGCACAAACGTATATTTAACTATTCACAAGCCATAAGTCATCAAGATGAATCTTCAAAATAATTTATAAACCTGAAATTGTTTCTCTTGAGCAGTTGAGTGAGCTGATGGTGGTTGTCACTTTATGGTTTGATTTTAGGTCTGAGGAAAAGGAGATTTAGTTAGATGGGACCAACGAGAAGTATATACATCGTCCATAGCCACAAGCCACAAGTGTTGCCCTGCTGTTTAGGCTGTCTTAAGTCATCAGTTGGTTAAGCACCACACAAAGTATGAGCAATAGGATCAATGAAAACTTTTCCTCTCTGATAGCTCCTTTCCTCTCTGATGGCTTTGTAACACACCTAGTCGTTCCCCTCTTGCCATGGCAAGCGGGGATCGGCAGCCGCCCCTCTTTCACATGTGAAGCCTAAGTCCTGGGCTCAAATCACTTCATCCCTCCGCCAATCCTCAGACAATTCCCCTCTGCATAAAGATCGCATTCTCTCTAAGCAAAAAGAGACAACTACCGATTTTATCAGACTTGATAATGACGCTATGAATAGAGCTAGAATGAAGTTCCAACATGCTCTCTATGAAAAGCTTTTTGGAAAACCACCCCACTTTGGATCAAGTCAAGTCCGATTTGCTCGCTAAATGGAGTTCGTTTTGGTGAGGTTACCATTTCCGATCCTTCCTAATGGGTTCCTATTGATTCGGTGTTCTTCCCATGGAAACCCTTCTTTCGAACCCACCTTTGCCAAGCTCAACACTGCTACTATCTAGTTGCAGCTTCACGTAACCTACCCATTGAGTTCTAGGGAAGATGAGATACTGGAAACTATCACTGGGTCAGGTTCGAACCCTTCTCAAGATCGATGAATTTACTAATACTCTCAGTCGATCAAAATATACCCGTATCTGTGTCGAGATCAACTTGTCCAAGCCCTTTAGCCGTGGCTTTTAGATAGGTGATGATCTTCATCGAGTGTTCGTGGTAGTCCTGTATGAATGCTTGCCAACTTTCTGTTAAACGTGTGGGATGATCGGACATGGAAGTAGCTCCTGCTCGTGATCTACGATGACTGGTGCTGCTAGAACCGTTCTAACCCTCCCGGAGTGGATGGATGAGACCGGCTCAAGCCTGGTATCAGAAGTCCCGGATCAGAGTATGGATGCCTCCAACCCTATTCCTCCTCATCCCTCATCGAAAAATCTTGATCAGACGACTCACCTTGCTGAGGAAACTAATTTTGGTCCTTGGCTTCTAGTTTCTCACCGGCGTTGTGGCGCTCATGATCGAGGAGGCGGCACACATGCTAGCCACGTGATCAACAACTGTACAGCCGACCCGAGTCTCGATAGCTCCTTGGCCCGAGGCGCTGTTTCTCATAGCATACATGGCGGGAAGTATTCCGCTTCTGGTGGGCGGCTCGCTTCTTCCCATGCCACTCAGGTCCTATTGTACAGAGGCATACCCATCTCGCCCATACGTCTTCTAGTCCACATGTTGCCCTCTCATCTCCCAATGTTCTGATTAACACACTCAGGTCCTAAGGCACTGACGTGACTTCACTCAGTGCTTTGCCACCCATCCCGTCCACTCAAAACCCTCCCCCTCATGCAACCCCAGATGTGAGCAAGGATTGGACCGCACCATTCTAACTCTCCTACTCCCATCCTCCGTTCCTCTGTTCAACCGTCTTCTCCTTCCCAGTCTCTCAAAAACCCTAGTTCTCATGTGGATCAGGTGGACAAGGTTTCTACTGCTCTTGATGATTACGGTATGGAAGAAGATAATAGTCAAGATGAGGATTACTTTGATGAGGAGAGTGATGATGAAATATGAGATATGGAGCCTCCCGATGATGGTCCTGATGATTCCATGATCCTCATCCAGTACCAAACCAAAGCTCACAAGGAGGCTCTAGTTAGAAAAGGTTCAAATCTATCTGATTTATCTCCCAAGAAGGGGAGAATGGAATCCGAAGAGCTACGCTCTTGACTGCATCCTGCTGCCTTACCCTTCCAGGGAGTGTTCTGTTTCGTCCTTTTCTTTCTTTGTTTTTATGATTACAACTAAAATCATCTGTTGGAATTGCAGGGGCATCTCTGCCGGAGATACCTTTACTCATGTCCTCCGTCTCATTCGCACCTACAAACCTGCTATCGTCTGTCTCGTGGAGACGAGAGCCGATTCTGATAAAGTTGACCATTTTTGTAGGAAAATTCCTAACAGCTGGATTGGGCTGCCATCCTATCTAATGGCTACTCTGGTGGTATCATCGTTCTTTGGCATAAATCCATTGGCACTGTTTCTCCTCTCGTTGTGTCCAATCGGGCCCTTCATATTATTATTTCTTTTGATGCTTATAAGACTTTTCTTATTTCAGTTATCTATAACTCTACCCGCCTCCATAACCAGTGCTTTCTTTGGAACAAGCTCTCTAAACTTTCCTTTCTTCAAATCCCCTGACTTATTATTGGTGACTTTAACTCTATTCTTCACAGGTCCCGAGCACAAAGGGGGCTCTTTTGCGTATTATGCTCGGAAGGCCCAGTTTTTTCTTGATTTTATTAACGACAACAACTTAATCGACTTGAACTATTCTGGACCTCACTTCACCTGGTGCAATAATCAGTCCGGTCTAGCTAGGCGTTGGGCTAGACTTGATAGATGCTTGATTAATCTCGCTTGGGCTAGCTCCTTTCAGATTAACAACCTTAAGCATCTCTCCCGCTCATTCTCTGACCATTCTCCTCTCTTTCTTTCTTCCTCTCCTTTTCACACTCATTCTAAGCATGTTTTAAGATTCGATAATAACTGGTTTGACTTTGTTGGTTGTCACAATGCAGTTCGAGACGCTTGGAGTTGTGTTCCTTTCGGGAACCCCATGCATGCCTTTACACATCTCCTGTCTCGTTCCTGCTTTAATCTTCACAAGTGGCATCGGAATGGTGTTAACAAAGCTGAATCTGATATTATTAATATTGAGGCTGAAATTGGCCATCTTGAAAACTCTGATTTTAATTTGGTCTATCAATCTCTTCTTATGGAATAGTATACTAATCTCTCTGTTTTACAGCGCCAGTGCTGCAACAAATGGGCCCAACACACCCGATTATCATGGATTAAGGATGGGGACAAGAATACCAGCTTCTTCCATGCTATTACTCGTATTCGTGCTCATACCAATCTCATTTCACAGGTTGTTGATGTTCACGGCAATTATTGTAAGGACCAATCGAGTATTGAATATGCCTTCCTTACTTTCTATAAGAACTTGTGGAACACTTCTGGAAACACACAAGCCAGTTCTTTTGATGCTCTTCCTAGTAACCTACCCTGCATTTCGGACTCTGTTGCAGCTTCTCTCGTTCGGGAGGTTACTAAAGATGAGGCTTATCGAACTATTCTATAGCTGCCCGCAGGTAAGTTTCCTGGCCCGAATGGTTTTAGTATGGAGTTTTATCATAACTTCTGGCCTATTATTGGTGATCAATTTTTCGCAGCTATTCGGTTTTTCTTTGATAACTCCTTCATGCCTACCTCTTGGGGTAAAACTTTTATCACCCTCATTCCCAAAAAAGATAAACCTAAATTTGTCACTGATTTCATACCGATTTCGCTCTATAATGTTAATTTCAAAATCATCTCTAAGCTTCTAGCTAACCGTTTGAAGCTTGTTCTCCCGAGTTCTGGTTGGTCGAGAACAAACTGGTTTCGTTTCGGATCGTTGCTCTTTCGATAATATTATAGATGTGCAAGAAGTTGTGCATACGTTAGAAACTGATTTCAAGAACCCCCCCCCCTAGGATGTTAATTAAATTAGATATCAAAAAAGCGTATGATACCGTCAATTGGAGTGCAATTCTTGTCGTTCTTAGTCATATGAACTTTCCTTTGATTTGGATCTCGTGGATTTTCTCGTCTTCAGTACTGCTCTTTTTCTCTTCTGGTTAATGGCAACCCCTCACCTTGGTTCTCCTCTTCCAGAGGTGTCCGTCAAGGGGATCCCATCTCCTCTTATCTATTCATCATGGTGACTCAGATCCTTACTTCTATGCTCAATCTTAGTCATATGAATGGTACAATCCCTGGGTTTAATTCTAATCTTAATCAAAATTTCAATCATCTCATGTATGCTGATGATTTAATTCTTATCACTCTAGCTACCAGGCGAGCTGCTCGCAGTATCAATCAATGCCTTGATCTCTATGGTAATCTTACTGGCCAGCGTCCCAATTTTAACAAGTCGCAAATCTTTTTTCCTTCCTGGTGTAATAAACATATCCCCTCTCATGTCTACTTCATTTAGAATCTCAATCAGGCCTCCTTTCCCTTTAAATACCTTGGCATATTAATTTCTCCCAAGAGACTTGCTACTTTGACTTTTCAACCCATGGTTAATAGAGTCCGTCAGATTTGCAAACCTTGGAGCAACTTTAATCTTTCACCAGTTGCTAAAACCATCTTGATTAATTCCTCCATCCTCTCCATCCCTATCTACACTCTTTATGTCTATCACATTCCTGACTAAATTATCTCTGAGATCACTAAATCTGTTAGGAAATTCTTTTGGTGTAGGAACGACAATGGAAAGGGCATCCATAATGTGAATTGGAAGGTTATTAATGAAGGTAAAACTGAGGGGGACATTGGTATTTGGAATCTATCTCTTGCTAAATACTCTTTAATGGCCAAACAATTCTTCAAGTTCTTGAATAATGAAAATGATATTTGGGTTAGCATTATGCATTTCAAGTATCGTGATTTTAATTTTTAGAAAATCTATGCCCCTGCTAATTGCTCTTGGTTCTTCATATGCTTATTTAAAACTGCTACTCGTATTAAACCTTTTTGCCGTATCAATTGTGTTAACTCTGCCAATACCTCTTTTTTATGGGACCCTTGGTCTTTTGATATACCCATCGCTCTTAAACCTACTTTTATCAATATGAACGAGGATCATGACCATCTTTCTATATTAGAATTTGTCCAAGGGGGCAAATGGAGCATTGACAAGTTGCAGTAAGTTCTAGGCTCCAATCTTAATCATTAGGATTTACCTTCTTGCTCTATTGATAACAACTCTGGTAATCACTGGATTTGGTGTCCCGCCTCTAAGCATCTACAAATTTTTGCTTCAGTGTATAATCATTTGAATCTTTGTTCCTCTCAATCTGAATCCTGGAATGGCTGGCGGCTAATTTGGCATCTCAACATCACCCCTCATGCAAAACATTTTCTTTGGACCTTGTTTCATGGTCGTATTACTACATCGAACTTTCTTTTTCAAATGAACATGAGCCCTAATAATTCTTGCATCCTATGTGGCACTTCTTGTGAAACTATTGATCACCTTTTTGGTGATTGTCGTATTGCTAAACAGTTTTGGTCCCATCTCAGTTTAAGAATAAACATATTTGTTCATTTTCGGTTTTGCTTCTGGCCTTTGGCTCACTGATGGCAATTACTCTAAACATACCACTTCTATTATTGCTGCCACAGCCTGGTTCCTTTGAAAATCCCTTTATGATGCAATTTTCCGCAATGCCAATATTAATATCCCTGCTGTTGTTTGCAGAGCTCTTGCTCATGTGCAGAAACATACCAATTGCATTCATGGTTTGCTTGGGCAAAAACTCATTCTGAATAATTTTTTTGAAAGTGATGAACTCTTCTTATTCACACATGTCAGCATCAACATGAGCTCCAAGGTAAGATCAGTTGGCTTCTTTATCTTCAACGCTAATTATGCTGTTAAAATTGCAGGCTGCTTTGCTCAAGATATGGATTCTAATTCGAGGGACGATCTTTTCGCCTTTGGTGTTGCTCTTCAAGTGGCTTTGGATAAGCATTTTCCTGTCAAACATATATTCGTCAGCACATCTTCAACCATCAGCGCTCTCTGCAATTCTGATTCTGTTATCACTTGGAGATTTTGCTCTCAACTAACTAGCATCAGATCTCTCCTGGAAGCTCTCAGATCTCCAAATATTCACTGCATTCCCGGTGCTTGGATGTCCCCTATTATCTCCCTTGCATCATTTGGGTTTAATTTCTTAGCCCTCAATCTTTTCCTGTTTGGAAGAGATCTCCCACACTGGATCATGAAATGCTTCATCAGCTCGGGTTTCAAGTTTTAACTGTCTATGTTTTTGTTTGTTTCTTTGTTTGCTTTTCGTCTGTATCTTTGTTTGCTGATAGATCTGGTTCACTCTGTTTGTAACTGTTCTTTTCTAATAAATTAGCCCCTACGGGGTTCTTCTTAAAAACAAAAAAAATAGGATCAACGCAAGTGTGTTGACTAACTAAGCTTTCATAAGAGAGAAACATTCACCCAGTTGTAACTCAGCTCATTGATGGTCCCTTGCGGACGAATGCATCCACCCATGCCTGTGTAGGTAAGTTCACTTGATGATTATACAGAGGGCAAGATTTAATAAGCAAGTTTCCAGGGCACCAAGTAAGTAGCTATGCTCATGCTTCATAGTTTTTCTGATAATTAGAAAGAAAAGAATTAAAGAGAGGTACCTTCTTATGTGGCTTGTCAAGAGGGTTTGTTCTGATTGATACCAGCTAACCTGCATAAAAACAAGGGCTGAAAATGTCACTGCAACATGCCAACATTGAACGGATTTAAGATTACAGGGTAGAGTCTGGCTTTGAGAAATTTGAATATATATATACTCAATGTGTTGCATCTTTCTGTCAAGAGGATTACAAT
>NC_052472.1:5248732-5326058 GCF_009730915.1 Dioscorea cayenensis subsp. rotundata | reverse complement strand
CCAAGATATCAAGTTGTTCTTTGGCTAGGGTTAGAAATTGTTGTTGGTGGCTAGGGTTGGAAAAATAAATTACAAAGGAGTGAAGATCAGAGATCCAAGCCACTGATTGTCCATAAAAGTGTGATCCAAACCGTTGATTATAAAGAATGCTGAACCAATCACAACTGACCAAATGTACTTCCCAGAAAAAGTTTCAGAAATAGTGTTTTTGGGGGATAGGATTAAGGTTAAGTATATATATGTAGACATGTTAAAATCATTAAACAAGCAAATGAGAAATAACCAAATTCTCTATTATTGAAATGAATGAAGTACTTCCTGCTTCTATTTAGGCTTTTTGGGTTTTTTAATATTATATATTTAGCTGTATGTACCGAAATGTGTGGTTTGCACGTTATTTGTGGGATCGCACAGTCGTGATATAAAAACGATTAATACATTACCATTTTTTTTTTATTGAAAACATCATATTATCTTGGTACGTAACCTTTGGTTTATCTCTCTTCTTCTCAATTGAATGTTTTGCTATTTTTTTTTTTAATTTGCTTAGTCTCCACATTTAGTAGAGTATTTTGTTGTTGATTTTTTTCCCTAACATCTTTGTATCTCGGCCTGTTGATTCTTTTAATATATTATGATTTATCCACTTTTTCTTCTTAAAATAATTTTTTTTTAACGTTAAAATCTAAAGAGCAGTAAACAGGTTAACCATTCTTCATTCACATATTTTTAAACTAGTGAATATTTTTTATGCAATATATTACTATATATATTATTTGCCATTCTAACATTATGTAAATAGATACATCATATTTTATATATAATAATATTTATTTTTATTCAAATATGACTAAATTAATACAAATAATATATTCGTATATAAATTATTTATTAAAAAAGAAATCTTCTAAAATAAAATAGAAGAGATGTGATAATTTTGTTCAATGCTATTTACTATTTAGATGATTTAATTTAGATTATTAAGAAAAAAAATGGATGGAAAGAAAAGGAGAACCATGGGCTAGGAAGAGGAACGAAGAAAAAAATGGTTCGTTTGTTACTCAGGATTTTAAAAGACAATACATAACAACTTTTATTTTCCCTTATTTGATTTACAAATAGAGTGAGAGTACAGTACAAACAACTAATTGAGTACAACACAACTACTAATATTTTTGTACCACCAAAATCATGGTATAAAAATTCTATCCAAGTATATGACAACTTAAAGACCATATTGCCCTTACTTAAAAATAAACATTACACTAATATATTTGAAAGAGGATTAGGATTCACTAGGTCGAAAACAAACTTTTTTTTTTCTTAACATGGTGATCGCCGAAGAAGACAACACCAATGTTGTATGGTTGTCCATCAGCTACAACATACACACACACGCAATTACTCCAAAAAGTTATAAAATATCCTTTCAGGGGCCATGAGTCGGTGTTTGTTTTTTTAGTGTGTGAAATAGGTTTGTAACTGTAGCAACAGTAGTTTTACTGTTGAAGAGCATGCTTGTAATTAATGGGTTTGGTAAGTGTCATATTAGCTACATGACAATTAGGTATGTGTCTTGTAAGCTATAATTAAGTTTGGTGAGTGTCATGTTAGCTACATGACAATTAGGTATATGTCTTGTAACAAATAGTTAGGACTTGGAGCTTATATAAGGCCCCCTTGGGTTGTAAGGAGAAGGCATCTCATCCTTAGATCTAAAGAGACTCATACTTAGGGATCTCATCCATACTTCCTTAAGGTCTCATCCCTTCCCTTGTATCCACCATCCAAGCCAAAATGAAATAAAGAAGTCCTTCTTTGTTCATACATCTCTCTCTCTCTCTCTCTTTAATATTTATGCTCATGTATCCTTCTCTCTAACTCTTTAAGCTTCCACCCTAACCGTTACTTCACCCCGGATGAACCCCTGAGTAAGTTGAACGGCATCCCCAACATCCACGTCCCCATCATTCTGATGTAGGCCCTGTGGATCTAGTGGTATCAGAGCTACAGTAACTTTCCTCGAAAACCTCAAGGTAATGTTTACCATGCAGGGGTAAAACCCTTAACAGGGTCCCCAACATGTAGATAGTAAGTTTTATCTTGGTAGTATAGCTTTTATTTGATCCATGAACCATTATCTAAAAATTTAAAAAATGAGTTTTGTACAGATCTTTGAAAAATATTTTGAGCTTGAAAAATGAATCTTTTATGTGAAAAGAGTTAATCTAACTAATATAAAGAGTAAGACAAACTGGAGAACACCAAGAAGTACCCGTCTGAAGGACAGGAGGTCCGTTTAGGGGAAAAAAGAGTGTGGAGGTAAGTCTGAACTCTGAAAGTAGGACAAGATGAACTCTCACATACTAAAATATAATCATTTGATTTGCTAAAAATTACTCTTCTAAGTAATTATGCAAAGTGGAACACTCAGGCTTTGGAAACTGGAGACTCTACAAGAGTGGCCTAGTACCGCAGACAGGGAAAGATTAGTACACTCTAAGATGGTAAGGTTGAACGAGCCGACAGAGAATGTCCATGGTGAAAAGAAGTTTAATTTTCAAAAACCCATAAAAACTAAAAAACCAACAAAAACCAAAAACAAGTTTTTACTTTCAATAATTATGGATCAAATAGAGTTATTTACCAAGTTTAACTTCTATCATATTACATGTTGTGGATCTTGTTATTGCATAAGAATTCTCTCTTACTTATTTCAAGTTATTACAATATTTCAAGTTATTACAAAATAATAGTAAATTTTATTTTACTGCAAAGTAGAAGTAGATTATATTTTCTGCAAATCTTATTTCAGTTTTAATATAAAAACAAATTAAATCAAAGTTTATCTTACTACAACAAAATATCCAATCAAATCAACAAAAATATCAAAAAGAAAGAAATCATAAATCATAAAATAAATATTAAGACATCAATGAACCAAATTTTAAAAGAAATAATAGAGAAAATAATTATAATACAAGCAATATGTATTACAATAATAATATTTATCCTAATAAACATCATGATAATATTAAGAAATCTAAATATCTTAAAATGAAAAATAAAAAGAATATCCACCGAGAGATAAAAATAATAACTAAAGTGTTAACGGTGTTAAAAGTGACAATACAAATTATAGAAGAAATAATGGAAAACTTAATATTAACAGAATCATAAAAAACAAAAATGGATGCAAAAATGGAAGAAATAATAGAAAAAGATATATCCAGGATATGACTGGACAATTGATTTTGAAGAATTACCAGAAGATATAGATGATATAAAATTTTTAATTGACTGCAGATATGATAAATATAACTATCCAACAAAAATAAGAACAGAAGAAAACTACATAATGGAAGAAATTAATAATAATGAAGAAGATGAAGAATATCAAGAAATGATAAGACAATTAGAAGAAATCAATATAGAAGAAATTAATCATATATCTCATTTATTATATAAAATTGATGGTTTAATATGATTATTATTAATGGGTTCTATAGTTGATATGTAGTGGTCTTTTTCTTTTTCTTTTTCTTTTTTTCCTAAATTGATATTACTTGTCCTTTACATCATGTACTTTCTATTAATATTTATTTATTAAACTTAATTCTTTTATTTATTTATATGATCTTTGATTGGCAGGCACCACATAAGCAAAGATGGCTATAGGGTAACACCACAACGGCACAACGCAAACCTTTCTCTTCTCGCAAGCTTTACACCCCCTTCATCACCTTCCTCCGCTGCAAGACGGAGCATCAACATCATCATTTCCAATACTATTACCATTCTCTCTAGACCCCTTCATATAATAAATTTTCAGATATTTGAGTTTATCAATAGATTGTGTTCTTAGTGGCCAACACTTTGTCCATTAGTCAAAAGCTGAGGTAATCAATGCGACTAACCTACAGATAATTATAGTCGAACTTATCTTTTGCTGATTCCTAATGATTTCATATGGTTTCTAATTTTAGTATTGGATGTAGCATAAAGTGACATTCGGGAAAGAGCCCGTGAAAGTACATTGTCCCATGTTTTCCAACTCAAATGTAGATCAGAAACAACAACGTCGTTATTCTTTGCAGTGTTGAATCATACATGGTTTTTACCTACAAGTTGTCTTAACTTCTATTCAAGCTCTAAGTTCTTATTCTTCATATCTTTAAGGTCTATTTTTTTTTTTAATCTTCTTGTCATCCCTTGCTCCAGCTGGTATTAATATTGCTCTATAACGCAAAGCCTTCTTTGAGTATTCATGTTAAAACTTATTTGGCATAAACCAAACATATTTTTGTGCAGAGAATATATCAATATTAATAAAAGAAAATTGTTTGCATAACACTTATAAAAATTACATTCTTTTGCAAAATAGTATTTATGATTTTGTCAACAAATATTTATTTATTTATACTAATTATTGGTTTATAAATTTTAAAAGTATAAATTGATTTTTAAATTTTTCATCTTTTATGAAAGGAGTGGAGGAGGGTGAAAAATAAGTTATTCTTTTTTATAAGTTTTTAGTTTATTTTTAATAACTTTAAATGAAATACCAACTATTACAATTCTTTTCTTCAAAGTGTGATTGGGTTTTACTTAAGACAGAATCAAAAGGAATCTTGAGTCAGAAACCATCACCACCGGCCTAATCTTTATTCTCTCTATTTTTTTGAGTAAGTTTTCTTTTCATAATCTAGGTTTTCATATGTATTTCCTTGTATTTCTTGCCTTAGTTTTTTTTTTCTTTGTTCTTTTTTGATTTTTGATTGTGTGATCATTATGTTTTTGTTTGTCTTAGAATAGCAGATCAATATCGCAGTGATTTTATTAGAAAAATTCCTCAAGATATAGTTGAAGAAATTCTTGGATATATAGTTTCAACATCTTGTAAATCCATTAATTATCTCCAAATTTTACGTTGATGGTAATTTCATTCATTCATAGAATTTTTAAAAAGCAATTTTTTTCTTTTAATAATAATGAAGTGGTTTTTTTTCAGTTGCAAGAGTTTTTATGAAGCATCTAAAAGTAGGAGAGTTGGCTAGTTGGTGTGAATAGATAATTTATGAACCTTGGCATGGAAGAATATATTACTTTTCTTCAGAATTGTGCATTGAGTGGAAATCTAGAATCTTGTTTGAAACTTGGCTTGGTGAAAAATTTATGATTTCAATATTTTTTTAATCTTAGATAAATTATAGTATTAATATTGGAAACTAATTTTTTTAATTATTTTGTAGGTGGAAGGTATAAAGTTGAAAATGGATTAATGCATCCATTATTTACAAAATGCTGTTTTTAAAGGTTATTTGTTTGCAAAATACGCAGAGAGATTTTATTTTGTACAAAAATCAAATGGCACATACTTCTGGTATAACAATGCTGAATTTGGTTGCTAATGGAAAAGTAGATAATATTTCAAAAGCAATAGAGAGCAAATATAATAAACAATTGGTGATATGTCGTAACAAACTTTTTTAGAGAGATAGTATGGAGTATATAAGATAAATGGATGGAAAAAGAGGCATGAGAGTGTGACAAAGAGTTATGTAGTCGAAAGGCCAATGATGTAATTTACAATTGATGGTTAGGTGAAGGTGGATTATTGAGAGATTTTTGCAATCAAGTTTGTAGGTGAAAATATAAATTTACTTTGCTTTCAGAATTTATGTAATATTTGTAGTGTTTAGGTTTGCTTTTGTTGTAGTTCTTTATGTATGTAATCTGGTATTATATGGGCACTTTCTTAAATGAGTGTGATATGTAATAAAGTTTTGAAGGAAAATTGGTTTAAGATTCCATTGATATAAAGAAGGAGGGCCTCTTAGTTGTGTTGTTAAAAAAAAAAAATCCAATATATAGATGTGTGTGTGCATACACGCGGTGTATCTTTTCTTGGCTCTTTTAATTATAATATGAAATTTTGTATTTTTTTATCTTATAGGGTTTATTTCACATAAAAGGTCATTAAAAATTAAAATGTACATTCTTTTATTAATAATATTGTTTGCAAAGTTAATAAACCGATCCTACAGAAAGCATATTAAATAATATATTTCCCCTGCTAATGTATACATTCAAAGATGATTATGATCATAAATTATGATATTATTTATGAAATTTTTAAAAATCATTTCATGATCTTAGACTTTGTAAAAGAAAGCTTTTAAGAATTATATATATATATATATATATATATATATATATATATACATGCATTCTGATTATGGGAATAAGAGATGGATTTCAGTGCTCCCATGGCATGCAAAGGGTTTAAAAAGACGGAGATGATGGATAGGGTTAAAGCTAAAGAAGAAAGCTTAATTATTCATTTTATTTTCCTTTATAAAAAAAGATGTATTCAATCAAAGAAGGACAAATATCTCTCAAAATAAAGGGCTAGGAATGAGAGACTTTTGGGAGTTAACTTTAATATAATGAAAAACCAAGCAAAGAAGGACAAATGTCACTCAAAAATAAAAAGTTTTGGGAGTGGGAGATATAATAATGTATATAATAATAACATCATAGATATGATACATTAAAAAATATAAAAAAAACACTTTAATTACATATTTAACATGATTAGTCTTTCATTAGTACATTAAAGCACATAACATTTCAATTGAATTAAAATTATTTAAATAAGTATAAATGTTGATTCTTTATCCACATCTAGGAGGGAAATCACGGACTACAGTAGCTCTTTTTTTTGTCGATTTAGAAATAAATCTAGATTACTTTCAGATTGTTTTGTTTCACCCAGTCTCATTCTAGTGTTCAGCTCTACCAACTCGTTAGTAACCATAGTAAGTCTTTCTGATAATATTTCATTACTATCTTTTAAATCTTCTAATTCATATTTAACGTTATATAGGTTCCTCTCACTCATATTTTTAATGATAATATTATAAACATTTTGAAAATGTGGTTCATGTCACTCATAGCCACAAATGTTTGTATTTTATAACGTTGTGGCCACAAACTTTTTTTTATAATACAAAAGCCACTTAACTTTTCTCTGGTTGCACGTGTGATCATAATGACATGTTTTAAGGTGGTGCCACATCAGCAAACTCATCGGAAACCACCTTAAAACAAGCAATTATGACCACACATGCAACCGGAAAAAAGTTAAGTGGTTTTTGGGTTACCAAAAAAAGTTTTGTGGCCACAACGATATAAATTACAAACATTTGTAGCCATGAGTGAAATGACCCCTTTGAATATGGCTTATAATACGTAAGATAGCTTCTTTTTTTGTATATGCTTCAAATCTATTCCATATTATGAATTCCAAATCTATCTTTAAATTTGAGTTTGGCTAGAAAATATGGTTGATGATGTGGACCATGTTTTTCACATTCATAGCTTGCAGGAGATAACTTCAATTTTCCCAAGATCTCTTTAAGCATCACCTTAAATTGAGCAGTGCCAATAACATGACATTCGTCTTCCATTTATTGTTTCTTTACTATTGTGATTTATTGGTGACAAACAAAAATTTTTGTGAATGAATTGCATAAACAAAATGTCATAAGTAATTGCAAATGGATAGGAATTCAAGTAAATATAATATTTAAATATGAAAAAATCGTAATGATATGAATATTTTATAATATTTTATATTTTTATAATTAATAAATTATTTATTAACATTGTCAAATAAAAAAAAGATAGTATGTGTAAAATTCATATGATCTCTCAAATGGGCGATATCATTAATCTGACAATCCTAAGATAAAGTCTTATTTTATAGAAAACTCTTGAATCTAAATTAACAACTAATGTTTTGTAATAATGCAATGTGTTCTGTCATTCTTTTATAAGCAATAGATAGATTTTTTATTTGGTTCCCTGTATAAGGATGTGAAAAATATTAAAAAAAAGAAATGATATCACCGAAATCGCATTGCACTAAATCTAGATTACATATTCTCACTTGCCAATATATTTGATTTTGCAAATATTATGAAAGTCAAACTTAAGTGATGTGCATTCAATCAACAATTTACACATTTAATGCAAATATGAGTACTGATTTATATCATCCCATCAACTTATTAACAAAACAAATTAATAAATGGTAACAATGGCCAACATATATCTTAGTGATTCCAAAGATAGTGACATCACTATAAGACTACCTGGAGGATCACTTTTTGAAAAACCCTCCTATTGTAGCATCACATGAATTCAAGATGATAACAATATATAATTTTTCCCCAATCACAGAAGAGCAAATGGCACTCAAACTAAAAGGCCGAAAATTGAAAATGTTTGGGGATAACTTTAATATAATGTATATATTTTCTTGCCGTATCTTAAAGAAATAGGTGTTGGCCAACACTTAGGTAAAAATCTAACACATGATGTGTATAAAAAGGAGATTGGGTTGTTATATTGAAAAATCATTACAGACAAAAAGACAATATGATTTAGGGGGCGTTCATTTCTAGAAGTGGGGAAGTGAGGGGAAGTAGTTTAACTTCCCCCACTTATGGTGTTCATTTGTGCTGAAGTGAGAGAAGTGACACTTTCCCCACTTCCGACCGAAGTGGATTTTTAACTAAGCCCACTTAAGTATTTTTTTTACTGAAGTGGGGAGAAGTGAGTCAATCTATAAAAACTAACTTCTTTTCACTTCTAAATTTTTTTTTAAACTCATAGAACTTCATCCACCACCTAAATTCTTCGATTCCATTCTCACTTTCTGACAAATGAACATAGAAGTTTTGGAAGTGATATCACTTCTCTCACTTCCTGATTTCCCCTCACTTACAATGAAATGAACGCCCCCGGTAGCAGATGAAAACATTATTTATTTTATTGTTTTTTCAATGAAAAACGGTATTTATTTTATTAATTTATGAGGGGAATCCGTCAATTAATGTGCAACCCAAGTGTTTATGTAAATGAAGCTAAATTAAATATAATATAATATTATAAAAGAACCTTTATTTATAGACTTTCTTAGAATAGAATAAAAAAATATAAAAATAAATGAATCAATTATGTATTTATATATCCCAGTCCAATAAAATAACATAAAATCTCAATTTTGTCAACTTTGGACATCCATATTTATGACAAAAAAAAAAATAATTTTGTTGAATTTTAATTTTTTTACATATATACCCTGAGAAATTCTTATCATATTTTATATTATTATATGCATTTATCTTTTTATATAATATTTGATGGGTGCATCAGTTATTGTAGCTTAATGATCTTTAAAAATTAATTAACACACAATTTGCGCCCATAATGGTATATCAATGACAACAATAAACAATAGCAAATTCCTTGGGTTATTTGATTTAATTTTTAATTAATCACTTATAAAATAAATTTAAAATTTTAATATATGATAAATTGTTCATATCATCCCTCCAACTTTCTCACTTGATCAAAAAAATCCCTGAACTATTTTAAATCTTTAAAAAGTCCTTTCTTTTTCTGACACAATTTGATAGGTTATTTGTTATTTTTGTTAAAAATATCCCTTAGCGATTTTAAACGGAAACACAAAATAATAAATAAGAAACTAAGATATTAAACATAAAAAATATTAAACAAAAACATTATATTTTAAATGAAAACTTATATAGTTACATGTAAACACATAATATTAAAAAAAAAATACTACATTTAATAAGCGGGTAAAATTAATTTTTTAAATAAAATAATTGATATAGGGGCTGAAAAATAAATAAGCTAAAAAAAGAAGGGACTGCAATAGAAATTAAAATGTAGGTATAAATATCAAAATGGTCCTTCTATTTTTCGTTTTCCGCCTTTTTAGTCCCTTATATAAAATCCGTCTTTTGGTCATTGTATTTGCATATTTTCGTCATTTAGTTGTAAAATCCGCCTTTTTGGTCCCTTTAATTTATCAACTGGAAGGACCAAAAGGGCAGATCTGTCAATTAGAGGATCAAAAAGATAAAAATGTGAAAATACGAGGACCAAAAAAACGGATTTTATATTAGAGGAATTAAAAAGGCGGAAAACACAAAATAGAATGACCATTTTGATATTTTGACCTAAATTGTAAGAGGACTGCAGAATAATAATATAATAAAGAAAAAAATTCTACTTATCTACAATTTATTTATTTAATTTATTTTTATAGTCACTAAAAATCAATAATCTTAAACCTGTCTACAATTTAATTATTTGATTTATTTTTATAGTCACTAAATCAATAATCTTAAACCTCTCTCACTCTCTCTCTCTCTCTCTCTCTCTCTCTTCAATTCCAATCTCATCACTTCCATCGTCTTCCCCAAATTCAATGCTCCGATTAATCACAAGAAATCTATCAACACTCCAAATCAAAAACCCTAGAAATCCAGTACCCCCATCCCCCAATTCCAACCCCTATTGATCCTTCCTCCTTCTCCTTCGTCTCCTACCTCATCGCCTCCTGCGGCCTCTCGCTGGAGAAGGCCCTCGCCGCCGCCAAGAAGCTCACGCCCAAGAGCAATCTCGACGCCAAGAGCAACAACATCGAAGCCAAGCGCAATCCTGACGCCGTGCTCGCCTTCTTCGCCTCTCATGGCTTCACCAAGGACCAGATCTCCAAGCTTATCGCCGCATCCCCCTGCCTCCTTCTTTGTAGTCCCAGCAGCAATCTCAAGCCTAAGGTGGAGTTCTATCTCGGCGCAGGGTTCTCCAGCAGTGACCTCGCGAAGCTTTTTGGCTCTGATACCCAACTCCTTCTATCGAGCTTGAAGACGCGCATCATTCCCTCCTTTAATTTCCTGAGAACCATTCTTCACTCTGATAAGGATATCATCACCGCCGTCAAGTACACTCCTTGGTTGCTTCACCTTGATCTTCAGAAGAACATGGTGCCCAATGTGGACTTGCTACATAGCCTGGGCGTGCCGGAGAGGAGGATTTCCGGGCTGGCCAAGTTCCATGCCGATGTGCTTTTGCGGAAAACCGAGAAGTTTCAGAGAATGACGGAGAGGGTCATCGAGATGGGCTTCAGGCCAGCTCATCATTCATTCACTGTTGCCCTTCGGTGCTTCTCTGCGGTCAGCGCTGCTACTTGGGAGGCAAAGATGGCAGCTTTCAAGAGCTTTGGGGTGCCTGAAGATGAGATCCTTTTGGCATTCAAGAAACAGCCTCTGATGATGACGGTCTCTGAGCAGAAGATCAAGAAGATCATGGCATTGTTTGTGAGCAAATTGAACTGGAAGCCGGAGTATGTGCTTGCAAATTCACTTCTTCTCAAGTTCAGTCTTGAGAGAAGGATTTTGCCAAGGATTTCATGCTGTGATGTTCTTTTATCCAAGGGTTTGATGAGTGATAAAGCCTTCAACTATCAAGTGTTTTGGCTGTCTGAAAGGAGGTTCTTTGAGACATATGTAATGAGGTTTCAGGAAGAGCATCCTCAGGTGTTGGAGGCTTACCTGTCTTCAATGAAATGAAGCAGGCGCTTTAGGACCGATTTGAGAATTCTAAAGCTTCTTCCTTTCTTTATTTTTTCAAGTAAAGATTTTGGAAGGTGTTAAACTTAGCCTCTCATTGTCAGTTGTTTTATAGCATTGATTTGGCTGATTATTTCTGGGTGTCTTGTTATAGCTCTGAATGATATTTTAAGTCAGTAACATGGTTTTGAGTTTACATTTGATAAATATTGGTCATTTATTTGAATCTCCATAGCTATATTCCGTCATTTTATTTGAACCTGTAGAGCTTGGTTGATTGAAAATTTGATTCCCAACTTGCTGGATTTTAGATAATTTCCTCCATCGTTTGAGATGTTAGAGCCCAAGACGATTGTGAGTCAAGCATGAATTTATTTGGTTCTAGTGTGACCTTTGGCTTGCTAAAAATACAACCTTCTCAGATAGATGATAACTCACTTCCCTTGTACATTAGCAATACAATGAAGTAATGCAGTTGTTATAAAACCAACTGTAGCACATTATTTCAAATCATCCTGTTCTAGGAGCCTAAGACTAGGCAAATGTTGAGTTCTTTTGTATGGTGGACATGAAGAAAGGCTTCTTTGATTGATGCACCCAGAATTGATCAGCTTTTGTGTACTTTGAAGAAGTGGAGACCAGTTGCTGGCGTTGATTTGGACCTCTCCTTCCATGTTTGCTCACCTATTTCTAAGTTCTTGGGAAATTTCTTCTTGCTGGCCAGGAAAAGGTCATCACTGACTCCCGGAAATAATTACTTGAACCATCAACTATGGCACAATGATTTTCTCATAGTTCATGGGATACAAGAGTGAAGACAGCAAGCAAAATAATGTTGATCCTCTGAGAAGAGCATGCATGTTTGTCTCAGCTCAATGGTCCAAGGCTGCTCTCATTGGCTGATGTGACTCAAGTAGAGAGCAACATTCAAGCCAGGAGAAGCATAAGGTGATTGCCTCCCTCCCATGAAACTCTTCACAATTGAGGTTTTTGACATTAGCCAACATAAGATTTCATAAATAAGGAAATCGATACAGAATGAACAGCAAAAGGAAACAAAAGCAATATGCAGTATTTCATTACCTCTGCTTTGAAGCTTAGGGAAACATTAGGGAACTCTCCACGGTGTCTTTGGCACCATTCTTGAAGTAAGGGGCATCCAATAGCGCGCATTTCCTTAAGCTTCACTGGCAATTCTTGCTCTTCAACAAACTGTAGTTCTGAACAGTACTTGAATGTCAAAGTTTTCACAGATGTAAGATGGGAGTTTAAACCACCAATGGCCTTGAATTCCTTGCAGTTGTTAATATGCAGTTTCTCCAATGCTGTCAAACCATGGAGGGAGATTGATGGAAGAGAGTAGCAGTTATCGATACTGAGTTCTTGGAGACAAGGGAAATATGTTCCTTCCCCGTGCATCATTTGGCTCTCTTCCCCATTGTTTAAAAAGCTTCATATAAGAAACTTGCAGTCGCTTCAGAGATGGGAGTAGGCTGAGATGTGGGAGGTACTGGCAGCTGTTGCAGTGGCTCAACTCTACTTCTTCTAAGCAGCTGAAGGTAAGATTCCCCACCCAATTTGGAAATATTGTTGCACTGTAACCTACTATCTTCAGGCCCCTGATGTTAGTATGAGGTTGCAGGTTTTCTAACTACCACAATATCATCCCTCATCAATAGTTCTATCACCTCCCTCAGCAAAAAAACATAGTATCATCACTTCTCCTCAATGCAAAACCAAATCTGTAATGTTCTTCTTGCTTCTCAAATTTGCTTCCTTTTGCCTCATGTTTGCTATGGACCAATTTCTGCAGGTTCACAATGCAGAGAAGCCCATCCAGCTGATTCAAGTCCTTCAGTTCTGCCAATCTGGCACAGCCACTGTCTTCGGTCACCATGAATTGTGGAAGAGTCTGGAGGCTTGTTAACCTTCCAATACTAGCAGGAAGTGTTGGTGTCTCGATCAATTTGAGATGAAAAGTACATTCTGGAGATATTAGCAAATGCACTCTTAAAGATGTCTAGGTGAAGCAGGTTTTGACAAATTCACTATATCTTGTGGGATCTCTTCAAGGAAATGACATTCTCGCATCTCTAGTGTCTGCAGGTTATAGAGGCTACATAGCGATGGTGGTAGCCTTGAATACTAGTTGCAGTGAGGGCTAAGGTAGCGCAAGTGTTTCAGACCACCAATGGAGTCTGGCAACTCATCTATGCCGGTGGAGCTCAAGTCAAGCACTCTGAGATAGGTCACCCTGAGTCTCAAAAACATTTCAGTCATTACATTGAGGTTTATTGGATATCTTGCAGCCAATAAGAGTGATCGCAGCATTCCAGAAACTCTAATGGATCCAAATGAAGATATGTCATTTGCCATCATGACTGAAAGATGCCGTACAGTATTGCCACATTCAAGCATGCCTTGTAACTCTTCATAGGTTGCATTACAACACTCCTTCTCCCAGATGGACCTTGCAGAGTCGTGGATAAGGTCATGCATCATGAAGAAATCCGGTATTGCATCTTGGACTAATGATCTCCTACGCAATTCATTGAAGAAGGACCTCCCAGTTCCCTCCATCTGCTTGTTATCTTCTGTTTGGATTAGACCCTGAGCCATCCACATTCTCACCATGGTCTCTTGTTTGAAGAAGCAGCCTTTTGGGATTACAGAGCAGTATGTGAAACATGGCTTCAAGGATGCAGGCAGGTAGAGATAACTCAAAATCAGGGATGATAAAATATTGTCTTTGCCCTCATCCAAGTTCCACAGTTCACTTCTCTGGACATCCTCCCATGTTTCTTCATCTTCAAAGCATAAAAGGCCTCCGAGTACCTTTATCGCCAGTGGCACTCCCTTGCACTTCTCTACAATGGCTTGACCTTTCTCTATCAGGCTTGGCAAGGCTTCAGTCGCATCAACTTCAAATGCATGCCGACAAAACAACGCCCAGCTCTCACTCCTTCTCAATGGGTTGAGTTCCAGCGTTACCTCAGCATCCATGATATCAGAGACTTTCCTGCTTCGAGTGGTGATGAAGATGCAACTCCCTTTAAGGCCATTTTCCAAAGGGGCTCTGAGAGACTCCCATGTCATCAGATCATCATTCCAGACATCATCTAATACCAAGAGAAACCTTTTTCCTGCAACGATATGGCTCAGCATATATTGAAGCTGGGCGACATCAGTGACATTATGGTATGTTTGTCCAGTGAAAGCCTCGACAGTTGCCTTCAGCAATCCTACCGCACCATGAGCTTCAAACACCCACTTCCATACCCTCAAGTTGAACTGATTGATGATCCTCTCATCGTTGTAGACCAACTTGGCAAGTGTTGTCTTGCCCAGCCCTCCCATGCCTACTACACAAACTACATGAGCAGCACTGGCGCTGATCTTATCATCACCAAGTGGAGCCATCAAAGCATTGATGATCTCATTCTTTTCAACATCCCTTCCTATAACTTCCGATTGGTAAGCTAATGAGCTGGTTGGTGATCTAATCTTTGTTCTTGATTTCAGTTCTCCATCCTGCTCCACCAAATGAAATCTAACCCGATCTTTTTCGATCTCGTCAAACATTTCACAAACCATTCTAATTCTTTGCAACATTTTATTTTGCAGATTAGCATCATATAAAGGACTGGAGGGGTCATATTCGAATACCTCACGCTTTCTCTTCCGATCTGCCTCCATTTTGCTCCGTAGTAGCTCGAATTCAAAGTCACCGAGTATGTCCTCTGCATCATAAGACACTTGTTTCAGCTCAAGAAGCCATAGCTTGATGGACTCATCCTTGACTCCTTTCCGCTCCGCATCTACAATTACAGTTTGGATCTCTTGTATCATTGAGGTAAGCTTGTTCAACTCTTCCATGATGCTCAGTGATGATGGCAAAGCCATACTTACTGAACATGGTGATGAAAGTTCAGGTTTTTTGGCAAAAGACGGTGTTACTAAAGATGAGGATGAAGATGAATCTGGTTTCAAAGGAGATGGTGATGGAGCAAAGGCAAGAAGCTTGGCTGTGAGATTCATTATGGATGAGAGAATAGAGCTTGCCATAGCAGTGTGCCTTTGCTTTTCTCTCTCTTCAAGTTTCAAAGAAAGCAAGTGTGGAGAGATAGGAGGAGTTTTGTTCTTGTCTTTCAATTCTATTTAGCCATTTGTTCTGCCTGCCCACTAGGTGTGTGATTAAAAAATTATGAATAGTCTATTTGACTTCCTTCCATTACAATAATTGCAATTTGTCTGTGTTTGAAGGATAAATTAGAGGTGGTGGCAGCAGCATCTTTCCTTTCTGTATTTATTCACTAGGGTTCTTGCTATTACAGTTTTGTCTTTTTAGAAAAATTTTTGATTTTAAAAAAGGTCTTGCAGTTGGTATGGGAATAATATGGACCTTTGTGCTTTTTGTTTGGGCTTTTTAAAAGCCATATATATATATATATATATATATTTAAACTAAATGAGCTTTTGGGAATGTATCACATCACGCATGATATGATATCTTGTGTAGGCGTTAAGTCGGCGTTGATCGATGGATCGGGTCAGATGTGGTATTTTCAAATAAAAAATCGTGATTTTTTGTATTTTAACCCTTGAATTGTTTTATAATCAATTATTTGACTTATTCTCGGTTTTTTAATCAATTTTTTTAAAAAATTTATTAAACTTTTAAATACCTTTTTAATAAATATATAAGTGTGTTTTTTTATTTAAATCCCTTATTTGTTTTATAATTAATAAATTATCTTTTCCCTTAGATTATTGAGAATGACTTAGGTAAAATTAGATAGATGTAGTTAGTGTGACATGATGTATCAAAAATATATAAAAAAATATAATAACTTTTCGTATAATGCCACTTACTTTTTAAAATTACTTATCTCATGCCACGTGTCAAACATCCAATGGTGAACTACATTAACTACACTTATTTGACTTCACCTAAGTTATTCCCTAGATTATTTAACCTAAATTTTGTTTAAAAAATTATATCATATTCTCCCTTATTGATTTAAACCTATTCATATTCTCCCTAAATCTGAAACTTATATCATATTCTCCCTAAATCTGAAACCTAATTATACATAATTTTTTAAACAAAATTTAGGTTAAATAATCAAAGAGAAAAGATAATTTGTTAATTATAAAACAAATAAGTGATTTAAATAAAAAACACACTTATATATTTCTTAAAAAGTTATTTAAAAAGTTTAATAAGATTTTAAAAACACTAATAAATTTTTTTAAAAATTTGGTTAAAATACCAAAAGAATAAGTCGAACTTATTAATTATAAAATAATTTAGGGGTTAAAATGCAAAAAAATCGTGAATTTTTATTTGAAAATATCGTCGTCAGGTCCGATCGGCATTGACTCGGTGCCAGTATCGATAGATCACGTCACGCTTATGATGTGATGGTCACATAGTAGTTTTGATAATTAAAAATAGCACTAAAAGCCATTTAGTTAGAAAAATAGGGACTACATTATTAAAAAGTCGAGTTTTGTTTAAATAAAATGACTAGTTGAACATGTTTGTTATATTTATATATCTTATTATAGTAGATGTATAATATCTTTACGAGGTATTTCGAGAACAATTTTAATTTTTATAACATTTAAGTTTTTATTTATATTTATATAATATTCATAATTGAAAAGCATTAATTACTACGTAATTATTTATGCGATAAATATTCACTGAGGGACATCTGAAATCCAAAGAGATATAAAAATAGTTTTTATGATAGAAGTTGTTTAATTATATTATTTTTATATATGATATTATACTCAAAAGCTTCTCATAAAATTTGAAAAAAACTCTATGTGTGATAGGTGGAGAATCTGGTTTTAATAAAAGTGGGAAGCCAACTAGTGTGTTCGAATCACTTTGTGATGACTAGGTTTGGAATTCATGGGAACTTTTTAAATAAATAGGGGAAAAATTATTTAGAATTTAATTAATATTATTTATAATTGATGTCTTGCTTTATGGTCAGTTTTATCATATGGCTAATTTTTTTTTTTTAAATAATAGTCAATATATAGTAAAAATTCAGATTATCTTTTTAATGCTCCAAAGATGGTCAACTAGGAGGCGCATAGGTCGGTCACGTTAGTAATGTAACTTGGTTTAAAGAAATTTTATCACCATAGTTTTTTACAAAATTTATTAAAATAATAAATTTGTAAAAGAAGCAACTGATTCGCTGAGGGACAGCTGTTTCCGCTAAAAATATAGAATATATACATAGACATAACCCTGATTAAATACAAAAATTATGCAATAACGCTCTAACGAGTTACAATTTCTCATCCGTTCATGGTTTCCTTTTTAACATGCTACTTTTGTTACTTTAATCTCCAAAATATATATATATATATATATATATATATATATGCATCTAGAAACCCATGCAAGTATTTCTCTATTTAAACAATAGTTGTCAACAATAGTTGTTATAGTAATTGCACAAAAAACAAAGGGTCATAGCCCAGCAATATTAGTCATATTGGATAAGGTGTAGTGTGGGAAAATGTTAGTGTGGGAATTTTTTAAAACTCCGAGTTCAAACATTCTTGGATGCAATAGTGGTAATAGTTCTATGTCGTGGGTATGGATTTATAGACTGAATCTTGTGTCACTTGGTGAAAGTGTAGAAGTTGGATAATCAAATTTTTCAATCTGTGCGATGTCATGTGCATGCATGTGCTTTGTGGCATTTGTTAAAAAGAAATAGGGATAGGAGAGTTAGACCCGGTTTCAACTATGTGTTGGTGGCAACACTCCGAAAAGGCCATTATGTTCAGGTGTATGTTAAAGGGGTGGTGAGATGGGAGGTGATGACTATTTTTTGAGGGAAGAGCTCTGAGAGCTATTTTATTAATAGAAAAAACTGTATACAATTAGTTTGATTACAAGCCAAAATAACAAACAAATTACAACAAATCAAAAACACAGAAGAACAAGAACTAATCAAAAAAACAAAAGAAACATACCTATAGAACTAACAACAACCAATGGACCTGAGTATCTTCATCAGCCATCTGGGAAGATCCTGACCTCGGTGGAAAAGAGAAACTTCATGGTGTTGGAGGCCATGTAATGCTAGAGCATAAGCAACCCTGTTCCAACTCAAAGGGATGGAATGGAGAGAAGGAGACCCCCATCTCATCTAGTAAAGTTTTAATGATCTGAATCTGCTGTTCTATCCTCCAGTCCTCATCCAATTTATCTTGTTGGATTTACGTGACAAGTTTTGCACTTGATGACAATATTGTCTTGACATTGCTATTTAAGCTCCAATTATGTATGCTCTGCAAGGCAAAATATAAGACATCTGACTGCGCCTTTGTATCAGTGATCATCGCCACCACAACTACGAAACAAATCATATTGGAATTAGAATCAAGAACCATAAATCCAAGACCACGCATTAGTTAATTCTGCATTAAAAACATAGGCTATCATCGAAATTGGACTATTGGCATGAGTAAAATTATGCATGAGTGAAATTATTTCTCAAATGTAAAGAAGCTGATTATTGACAAGAATGTTTTTGAGACTTGTGTGCCAATGAAGGGAGGGAGAGGCCGGGAGGGAGGAAGTCGAAAAGACAGGGCTGCAGTTGAGGAAGCAGTGTTGGCTAGAAATCAATTGAAATAAAAAGGACATTGTGCAACCGTATGGCCACTGAGCATGACAACCTTGACACTTGCCTAGAGTGCGGGTGAGTGCAGATCGTACTTGAGAGGATCCTTGGCCAGCCGTATGGTGTTGAGAGAAGTCGGTGGATGAGGGTTAGGCGCCCAAGCAGTGCCGAGAGGAAGGGGAGACCTTGAGGCCTCGATTGTGGTGACCAGAGACGCAAACATTGGCCATGACCAGGGGTAGAGAAGTGGGTTAAATGACTTTGTTGGAGGGATAGCTTTTCGATTGATGAGTTTTTATGAAGTTCATTAAAAAGAGATGGATGTGTCAACTGCCCTCAATAATGTCAACAAGATCCTTATAGTTATCATCAAGACCATCAAGTATCTTCTCGATAAGATCGTCATGGTCCATTAGTTTGCCAAGCACAACAAGTTCATTTGAGCGGCACTTGATAAATTGCGTATATTCTAAGACTGATTGAGAAGCTTTTGACAGGTGCTTGATTTGATCCTTGATTTGGTTGATGTGTCCACAAGGCGGGCAAGCATATGTGTTGTCAGAGTGAGCTATGCTCAGAGGACATTGGATAAAGTGGAATCAAAGGAGGAGATAGATCTAACAAGAACGCCAAACAATAGTTTATTTTGCGAACCCAAGGAAGATAATTTGGGTTAGGTGTGTCTACGTTATTGGTGCAATAGTAGGCGGAGGACATGGATGAGAATCATCGATGTATTTAGTCGAGATTGTAGCCAAGCGAGAATGGCTTCCATCTGAAGCTTCTATGGCAAATAATTGGTGGGGTTGAGTTTGAGATTATTGTGATGTGCAATGTTAATGAGTTGCAAGGTTGGGCTGGATTGCCCGAGGGATTGGGAAGGGTAACGATGGCGATGGAGCGAGGGTTGATCAGTTGTTATGGTAGAGCTGGAAAATTCGATGGAGTTAGAGTTGTGGTTTGTTAGGGGAAGAAGAGATCGACAATGGGATACTCATGTAAGAGTTTAGAATTGATGAAATAATGGCATATTTTCCATTGATTGAAAAATAGTATAAATAGGTTACAAAAATAAATCTGTAAATAATAATTTAAAATTGGAAACTAACTCCTAATTAAGAGAATTTTGAATTTTTATACAAATCTAAATATATTGTACGATAATCTAAATAAAAGTAACTATCTTTAGATTTAATATCTCTAATAATCGTACATCTCGTCCCAGCTAGAAACTCTTGATGGCAATTAAGGTGATCGCTTGCTCCATCCCATGCATGTTTGTCTGGGTTGAATGGCCCATTTAGATTGCTCTCATTAGCGATGCGACTTAAAGGAATGAAAACAAACTCAGGATACACTAAGGCTGGGAGAAGCATATGGTGATACGCCTCCATCCCACTTCGAAACTCTCGCATAGTCAGGTTTTTGATGTTAGAACATATAGTAAGATCTAAACAAAGAAATGATCAAGAAGGAACATAAAAAACAAAAGCAATACACGATTATTTTATTACCTCTGCTATGACATGCGTTTATAAGCGCAGTCGTTGAATCACTCAAAACTTTCCTAATTTATTATCAATTGAGTTGATTTTTATTTAATTTAAAAGGTAAGTTCAACATCTATCTTTTGAATGGATGAAAAATTTTGAAAGTGTTATTGTTGTAGCTATACATGAGTTTATTGATGCAGCTACGCTAAATCTTTCATAACTCACAAATTTATTGTCCAATTGAGTTAATATTTTATTTAATTTTAAAGCTAAGTCCAACATCTATCTATTTTATGGAGGATAAATTCCAAATTCAAAATGAATAACAGTTTAACAATTTGATTTTGTCTCATGTCTTAATTTTGTATCTATATATGAGTTTATAGATGCAGCTAAGATGAATCACTCATAATTTTCTAATTGAGTTAATTTTTGTTTAATTGAAATGCTATGTTTAGCATCTATTTTTTTGAGGGAGGACAAATTTTCAAATTCAAAATGAATGACAATTTAGCAATCTAGTTTCTATTACAAGTCTTGCTGTTGTAGATATATATGAGTTTCTAGATGCAACTACGATGAATCAGCCATAACTTTCTAATTTATTATATAATTGAGTAAATTTTTATTCAATTTGAAAGCTAAGTTTGACATCTATCATTTTGATGGAGTACAAAATTTGAAATTCAAAATAAATGAGAGGTTAACAATTTGATTTGTGTAAAAGGTCATCGTTTCTACACATGAGTTTATAGATGCTGGTACGTTGAATCTTTCATAACTTTCTAATTTATTGTCCAATTGAGGTTATTTTTATTTAATTTGAAAGCTAAGTTTGACATATATCTTTTCAACTGATGATAAATTTTGAAATTCAAAATGAATGATTCATTAGCAATCTAATTGTTTTACCATGATTTATTGTTGCAGCTACACATGAGTTTGTAAAAGCAACAATTGTGGATTAGTCATAACTTTTTCATTTATTGTACAATTGAGTTGATTTTTATTAAATTTGAAATTTAAATTAAACATCTATCTTTTTAATGAAGGATAAATTTTGAAATATAAAATGAATGACAGGCTAGCAATCTAATTTGTCCTAAACGTCCTATACGTGAGTTTGTAGATGCAGCTACGCTGAATAAGTAATAACTTTCTAATTTATTGTCCAATTAAGTTGATTTTTTTTATTTGAAAGCTAAGTTCAACATCTATCTTTTAGATGAAGGGCAAATTTTGAAATTCAAAATAAATAACAGGTTAGCAATCTAATTTATGTCCCAGGTCTTATTATTGTAGCTATACATGAGTTTATAGATGCAGCTTCGTTGATTAGTCATAACTCTGTAATTTATTCAATTAATTGAGTTGATTTTTATTTAATTTGAAAGATATGTTCAACATCTATTTTTTTTTATGGTGCATAAATTTAGAGATTCAAAATGAATGATAGGTTAGCAATTTGATTTGTGTCGCAGTTCTTATTGTTGTAGCTATACATGAGTTTATGGATGCAGATGCATTGAATAAGTCATAACTTTCTAATTTATTGTCTAATTGAGTTGGTTTTTGTTTAATTTATTGTCAACATCTATCTTTTTGATGGATGATAAATTTTGAAATTCAAAATGAATAACATGTTAGCAATCTGATGTGTGTAACAAGTCTTGTTGTTGTAGCTATACATGAGTTTATAGATACAGCTACGATAAATCAATAATAACTCTCTAAGTTATTGTCCAATTCAATTGATTTTTCTTTAATTTGAAAGCTAAGTTCAACATATATCTTTTTCAATGGAGGGCAAATTTTGAAATTCAAAATGAATGATATTTTAGCAATTAAATTTTTCATAGGTCTTATTGTTCTTCAGATACATGAGTTTATTGATACAACTATGTTGAATTAGTCCTAAATTTTTAATTTATTGTCTAATTGAGTTGATTTTTGTTTAATTTAAAAGCTAAGTTTAACATCTATCTTTAAGATAGATGATAAATTTTGCAGTTCAAAATGAATAACATGTTAGATATCTGATTTGTTTCATGGGTCTTATTGCCATTGCCATACATGAGATTATAGATGTAGCTATGCTTAATCAGTCATAACTCTCAAATTTATTGTTTAATTGAGTTGATTTTTGTTTAATTTGAAATCTAAGCTCAAATCTTTTCTTTTCATTGGATGATAAATTTTGTAATTCAAATTGAATAACATGTTAGTTATCTTATTTGTGTCACAAGTCTTATTGTTGTAGCTTTACAATAGTTTATAGATGCAGCTACGCTGAATCTGTCCTATATCTCTAATTTATTGTCTAATTGAGTTGATTTTATTTAATTTGAAAGATAAGTTCAAGATCTATATTTTTGATGGAGGATAAATTTTCATATTTAAAATGAATGACATTTTAGCAATCTAATTTTTTTCACAGGTGGTATTGTTGTATATATACATGTGTTTATAGATGCAGCAACACCAATTGGGTTTTCAATGGAGGAGAAATTTTGAAATTCAAAATAAATGAGAGTTTAGCCTGATGATTTGTGTTACAGGTTTTATTAATGCTATGGCTACACATGAGTCTATAGATGCAGGTATGTTGAATCAGTCATATTTTTCTAATTTATAGTTCAATTTAGTTGATTTTTATCTAATTTGAAAATTAAGTTCAACATCTATCTTTTCAATGGATGATAAATTTAGAATTAAAAAATGAATTATAGGTTAGCAATTTGATTTGTGTCACAACTCTTATTGTTGTAGCTATACATGAGTTTATTGATGCACTCTCCGCAAGTGTACGGGTCGCACACAAGTAATACACTGGTACCCCGCTAGGGGTAGGATTGTCGAACCATAGGGACTGGAATTCAAGTACTAATTCTTCTTTCAATCTCTAGTTGAATACAAATTGGAGTTGGTTGAAAGATGAAATTAAAAACAAATAAAGAAGAAGCAGGTGGAATTATGATGCAGACTAGGATCGAGATTTCAACAACAAGAGAGCAATGCCCCAAGATGATTCCTATGAGCTATAGCATGCTAACTTGCTTCTAACGCGTACCAGGTGCATCCTAAGTTTCTTGTGGGTGCTCAAGAGCAATGTTACGTCTATGGTTCTCAAATACACCAAGTTTTGCTAAGATAAATGTGGGTTTCATACACATTAAGTTTTGCAATCACATAAAGCAACCACATCTATGGCAATCCACACACCAGGTTTTAGCTAAGAAACAGTGCAAATCAAACACATCAAGTTATGCAACACAAGATTAAACACAAAAACCAATAGGACTCCATAAATATTAAAAGCAAGTATTCAAAGCATACAAAGCATCATAGTTCAATATCCAGGGGCACCATGGATGGTTAGCCACTCATGAATGTATACAACTTGGAAGAAAAAGCTAAAGAACTAAGGAAAGATGGCATGATTCCCTCCTTCTTAAGATATTCTTCTTAGTTGAGATTCCTTGATGCTAACATCACTTCCCTTGTGCCTCCAACTCATCCTTAATCTCTTTAGATGGTGTGGTGAAGCTTGATCTTTTCCCTCATCTGAGTCCTCTAGGTGAAAAAGAAAATCCCCGAACAAAGATAAGCTTGAAACACTAGAAATCTGGAGTAAAAAAGTTGATCTTGGGCTCGACACAATCCAAGCACAGTTATGCTTAGACCGTGTTTCTCGATGGGGTTTCTGAATGAATAGGCTAAGTGGTCATTTGGGAAAATTATGGGAAGAAGCACAGTTGTGCTCCGCCTATGCTTCATCTAAGCTGGATAGTGTAATGGATGATAAATTTTGAAATTCAAAATAAATGACAGGGTAGGAATCTGATTTTTGTCATAGGTGTTAATATTGTAGTCACACATGACGTTATTGATGGAGCTACAATGAATCACTCATAACTCTATAATTTATTGTCCAATTGTGTTAATTTTTATTTAATTTGAAAGATAAGTTCAACATCTATCTTTTTAATGGAGGATAAATTTTCAAATTCAAAAGCAATGATAGTTTAGCAATCTTATTTTTTCACAGGTCTTATTGTTGTATAAATAAATGAGTTTATACATATAGCTATGCTAAATCAATCATAACTTTCTAATTTATTTTCTAATTGAGTTGATTTTTATTTAATTTCAAAGCTAAGTTCAAAATCTATCTTTTTCATGGATGACAAATTTTGAAATTCAAACTTAATAACATATTAGCTATCTGATTTGTGTCACAGGTCTTATTATTGTAGCTATAATAAGTTTATAGATGCAGCTGCGCTGAATTTGTCATATATGTCTAATTTATTATTTAATTGAGTTTATTTTTATTTAATTTAAAAAGTAAGTTCAAGATCTATCTTTTTTATAGAGGATAAATTTTCAAATTCAAAATGAATGATAGTTAAACAATATGTTTTTTTCACAGGTGTTACTGTTGTATCTATAGATGTATTTATAGATGCAGCTATGCTGAATCAGTCATAACTTTCTAGTTTATTATCCAATTGAGTTGATTTTTATTTAATTTGAAATATAAGTTCAACATCTATCTTTTTTATGGAGGACAGATTTTAAAATTCAGAATAAATGACAGGTTAGCAATCTGATTTGTGTTATAGGTCTTATTATTGTAGCTATACATGAGTTTATAGATGCAGCTACGCTGAATAAGTCATAACTCTCTAATTTATTATTTAAATTAGTTGATTTTTATTTTGAAAGTTAAGTTCAACATCTATCTTTTTTATTAAGGATAAATTTCAAATTCAAAAAGTAGGACAATTTAGCAATCTGATTTTGAAATTCAAAATGGATGAAAGGTTAACAATATGATTTCTGTCACAGTTCTTATTATTATAGCTATACTTGAGTTTATAGATGTAGCTACGCTGAATCAGTCATAGCTTTTGAATTTATTGTCCAATTGACTTGATTTAAATTTAATTTGAAAGATAAATTTTATATCTATCTTTTTAATCGAGGGAAAATTTTTAAATTCAAAATAAATAAAAGGTTACTTATATGATTTATGTCACGGGTCTTATTGTTGTGGCTGGACATTAGTTGTTAGATGTAGGTACGTTTAATCAATCATAACTTTCTAATTTATTGTTCAATTAAGATGATTTTTATTTAATTTTAAATCTAAGTTCAACATCTATCTTTTAAATGGAGGATAAATTTTGAAATTCAAAATGAATTATAGGCTGTCAATCTAATTTTTGTGACAAGTCTTATTATTGTAGCTCCACATGAGTTTGTAGATGCAGCTACTTTAGATCAATCATATGTTTCTATTTATTGTTCAATTGAGTTGATTTTTATTTAATTTGAAATTTAAATTAAACATCTATCTTTTTTATGGAGGATAAATTTTGAAATCCAAAATGAATGACAATTTAGCAATCTGATTTGTTTCACAGGTCTTATTGTTGTTGCTATACGTGAATTTGTAGATGTAGCTAAGCTTAATCTTTCATAACTTTCTAATTTGTTATTCAACTGAGCTTATTTTTATTTAATTTAAAATCTATATTCAACATCTATCTTTTCAGTGTAGAACAAATTTTGATATTTGAAATAAATGACAGGTTAGCAATCTGATTTGCTCCAAAGATCTTATTGTTGTAGCTATACATGAGTTTGTAGATGCAACTATGCTTAATCATTCATAATTTTTAAATTCATTGTCCAATTGAGTTGGTTTTGGTTTAATTTGAGAGCCATGTTCAACATCTATTTTTTTGGTAGAGGACAAATTTTGAAATTCAAAATGAATGACAAGTTAGCAATCTAATTTCTGACAAAGGTCTTATTGTTGTAGCTATACATGAGTTTGTGGATGGAGCTACGTTGAATCAGTCATAACTCTTTAATTTATTGTCCAGCTGAGTTGATTTTTATTTAATTTGAAAGCGTAGTTCAACATCTATCTTTTTTGATTTTGTAAAAATTTTGAAATTTAAAATGAATGAAATGTGAGAAATCTGATTTGTGTTGCAGGTCTTATTTTCTAGCTATACATGTGTTTATAGATGCAGCTACACTTAATCAGTCATAACTTTTGTGGTATTTCGGTCTTTCTTTCTTGTGTAGAATAGTGTATTTTGGCCCTTCTTTGATGTTGGTTTGATGTCGTGGTTAAATTCTTTTTGTTTTGAGTTCAATACCTTTTGCCGAGCATTTCATTGTGAATTTTGGGAGGTTAAGTGGTGCATGGGCTGTGCACAGACAGCACAAAGCGTTTGCGGCCTCCTATGCAGTCAAAAAGCTGCACCCAAGGCTAATCTCCTCACTTAGTAACCAAGTTATTCCCTTTTTCCTCTTCCTAGGTTTTAGTTCAACGTAGAGATGCGGATATGAAATGCTTGGCAAGAGTTGGTTTCAGTATAGTTACTTTGAGTTTATGTGTATATGTTACCAGTACTTGGCATGTAGTGTGTGGGATCTATTAATGTAAATTTTGTTAATTTTTTTTTGGTATGCATTTATGTTCCTTAGAAGACCCTTGTATTTGGTTTGTTCTAAGGGTTGTATAAGAAAACATAGTCAAAATTGGGTTGTTATTATGATTATGTATTTTACTTTGTAAATCTTTATGTCTTTCTTATTTCCAAATTATTATCTTATTCTTGTGAAGAGACACGGTTGTGCAAGTATACTATTGTGTTTCCCAAAGTTGTTATAGTGATTTTGTATGGTAATAGATCAGCCTTATGATAACCAAAGGCTGAGGTAGTGTTTAACCTCCCTTGGGTTATCGTGGCGGTATGTCATGTGTGGGACCAATGGGTCGTTGCATGAAAACTTTATATTTTTTTGTTCAATTGACTTGATTTTTGTTAAATTTGAAAGCTAAGTATAACATCTATCTTTTCAATGAAGCACAAATTTTGAAATTCAAAATGAATGATAAGTTAGTAATTTGATTTGTGTCACAGATACTTATTGTTGTAGCTATACATGAGCTTGCAGATACAGCTACGCTGAATCAATCATAACTTTCAAATTTGTTATTCAATTAAGTTGTTTTTTATTTAATCAGAAAGCTAAGGTCAACATCTATCTTTTTGTTGCAAAAAATTTTTGAAATTCAAAATGAGTGATTGTGATAAGTGCTTGTGTATTAGTGATACAAAGTATTTTTTTTCTTACGATGAACATAACCTTTATCAGACTTTAGCTCCAATATATGTGTATTCATGTTAATTTTTTGTATGTAGGGTTGTGGAGCCAAATATAGAGGAAGGAAGCCAAAGTAGATTGTGCTTGCACTTAGTTGATGAAGTCTTGGAGTGAACAAATGTGAAGACACAAGTTGTGCTTGAAGATATATGAATGTGTGCCAACCTCCATGTGCTCAAGCAATTACATGGTTTGGAGGGGCACAAAGTCAATCACATTTGCGTATTCTGATTTATGCAATGCTAGCAAGATCTTCATCAATGTTATCCCTTATTGAAGAAGCTACGCGATCTACGATATAGACGTGTGCCACTTTATGTTGCCTCGATGAAAAGTGTGGATTTCGGAAGTGTTTTTTTGAGTATTATAGCAAGTTACTGTAGCAAATCAATGTATCATTTTACTGTAACATTTACTGTTCAAAGGCCGTAGAAAATCAGATTCCTGCAAATTCACACGGTCTTGTGGAAATTCCACACACCCGTGTGGATTCCCGATTCCATCCCTATATAAAGCCGCGACTTGTACCGATTTGGGAATTTTTCTTTCCATCTTTTCTGCATCTTTTATCCAACATTGGAGAGGCTTGCGGCTAAGGTTTAGGGTTGCTTTGGCAAGGCTTTTGGAGTGGTTTTGTGGCCATCGACACCAGGTTCCTTTATAAGATAGTTATTGGGGGAGCTTTCGTCGGCACCGATCCGGTGAGATGTGCCCTAGACTTGACAAGGGAACCTTTGAAGAGGACGAGGTTACTCCACAACACCATCGACATGAATACCGAGGAGGTTTTTACTTATGGATTACATCTCTTTACTTTTGATTTCATTATTGGTTGTATCTTGCTCCATGGAGATCTAAACCTCTATAGGGTACTTAGACTTATAAAGCCTAGGATGTTATTGTTTCATTGACCTTTACTATGTTTCTTTAATTGATGTCTTTAATTGAGTTCCAATCTTGAATGCTTGTTGAATGATTTCTCCCTTAGAGTGACACTAGGTTTGAGAATCCATCTTGGTAGCCTTTATGGATGAGTGACACACCATGAGGGTTAGACAATGCTAGGTTGGAGAAGGTTGAGAGGGTGAGGCAAGAGGTAGCGGATCGTCCCCTTTCCCCTTCGGTGTGATTTATCCTACCTATGTGTTCCAAGATTTTTCGCTGTCACAATATAGTGAAGTGCTAAGGGAGAAACTCCATTGAGCCTTAGTTGCGTGAGCAACAGAGTGAGGCGTTGAAGTAATCCTTAGTGCTGGGGTTTAATTGTGACTAGGGGTCTTTCATTTGGACCAAAGGGTTAGATCTATACTAGGGAATAGGGTTTATAACTTGGAATCCCTAGAGCTTCTTGCAATTGTACACAGTGTGAGGTGTTGAAACTGATTGATTTCTCCACCGGACATAGTATAGAGTTAGTCACAGTTGACCTTAGGATTGGGACCGTGTATTTTAGGATGTCTACGACTCATTAAGCATCAGTTAGGAGACATAATAGTTGGTTTTTCACTTGAAGCAATAATCCTAGGGTGAGCATTGTCCAAGTGCCCACTTTCTATCAATTGTCTTTCCTCTCATTTTATTGTGCCTCTCTTTCTTATTTTCTTCATTTCTTTGCATATTGATTTTGTTCACACCACTATTGATTCATCATCACCTTAGTTAAATAGCAAATCTTTGTGGTTTTGATTACTATTCCCTGTAAATATGATAACCCACTGGCATGGGTATTATTACTTTGACAAACCCGTGCACTTGCAGTGAACACACAAAAGGGTGTTGTCAAGTTTTTGGTGTTGTTACCGAGGAATAGGCATTTTAGAAACACCTTGCACTTTGTAATTTTAACTATTCACCATTTATTCTATTTCACACTTTCTTATTCTTCCATTGTTTTGATTTGTTTTTCTTTCTTTGGTTGCAGCTTCAGGTTATGACCCAAGGGAACCCTTCGACATTAGTTGAAGGAGATCCTGAACTTGAACGACCACTTCGTAGAAGTGGTAAAGAACCTATTCAAGAACATAATCATTTAGCTGAAATAGACGGTGAAGAATTTGGAAACATGGCTGAACAAGAGAGCCAACGAAGAACACTTTCAGATTTTGTTAGACCTACTATTCATGGGACACAATCAAGCATTGTGAGGCCACCGGTAGCAGCCAAGAATTTTGAGATGAAACAGGCTTTTATTCAAATGGTTCAACATTCCATACAGTTTAATGGGCTAGGCTACTACACCAAAGTAGGCCTTTTGCGGCGCTTAATTAGCGGCGTTTTTGTAAAACGATGCCAACAAAATTCGTTTTGCGGCGTGTATTTGAAATAAACGCCACCATGTTTCCCCCGGGTTGTAATTGATTTTTTTTTGGTGAAAATATGTTTACATTAGCGGCGTTTTAGTTATAAAACGGCGGTAGACGGGCGGCGTTTTATATATAAAACGCCGCCAAATGAATTTGCTAAATTGGCGGAGTACTCACATTAGAAAATTGTATTTTAATTAGCAGCATTTGATTGATTAGGCGCCGGTAAGTTTGTTTGTTTGCAGCGTTTATGAAGATAAACGCCGCTACATAATTTATTACATTGAAGAAATAAACTAGAGGAATGTGAGTTAGAAGCGTTTATGTTCTAGACGCCGGTAGTTGTGTCTGATTTGGCAGCATTGTTAGAAATAAACGCCGGTAGGATAGTTGGCAGGATTGGCATTAAATTTATCCGCGAAATCAAATTTTATTTGGCGCCGTTTAAAATATAAAACGCCGGTAATATTTAGTTGGGCGGCATTTATTTTAGTAAACGCCAGCAAGTCTTTTATGTAAAGTGAACGGCCTAGGTCCCGCATCTTCTTTCTCGCTCTCTCTCTCTCCCTGCGTGTTTCTATTTCTCCTTTCTCTTTGTACGCGCCGCATGTCTTCTTTCTCTCTATCTCGCAACCGAAGCTGATCGATTTCATAAGGTTTGTGATCATTTTTTCCATTTATGTTATTTGATTATCAATTTCATGTTGTAGTGTTGTTGATGTGTTTTCTTGTTTTTTGTTTTGGTTGTTGATTGGGGTTTTGTTTGGGAAAGAATTGAGGGTTTTCCTTAGGGTTTCCAATTAGGGGTTTGGTTTGGATAAATCAGTTGCCGATCTCTACTCCTCCTTCAAGGTAACTTCTTCTTCTTCTGATTGCTCTCAATCAAATTATTTTGTTTTATTTACCCTCTCACCAAAATTATGGATAGGGTTTCCCTTCTGTTGGGTGGCTCACTGGAGATTCAGGCTTGGTGATTCTTTTTCCGCATCTAGGAATATTGAGAGTGAGCTTCTTGCCAAACAGGTAGCTTGAATCATTGGATTGATAGATTAGGGTTTCAATAGTTGATGCTTTTTTTCCCTATGTGAATTCTTGTGTTTTTTAGTTGCTGTTGGTTGTCTTTTTATGAGCACATATATACATATATATAATAAATAAGAATTCAAAAATATTCTAGTGAAGCTGGTATATGTAAAATCAGAGCTTAAAACAATATTCTAGTGAAAACAACACATCAAACACTTCATAAAGCATGTGAGTGTGTGTATATATATATAGAAAAGCAAAGAAAGGAATGATAACCTTGCCCTCTCCATGGGATTTGCCGGTATTGAATGTCTGCTTTGTGTTTGACATAATGCCTCAAAGAGTTTAGATATGAAAATTACCTTTATTTAGTCATGCTATATTATTTTTATTATATTATAATGTACTAGCTGGCTTGATGATTTTTTTTCTCCAAAAAGGAAAAAAATTGCAAGTTGCTAGGGCATGTTTGTTTAACATGGAGTAAATCATTCATATAGGTAAATTATGAAAAAAACTGATATAATTGAATGAATCTTTGGGCTTGTAATTGAATAATATTGTTCAAGTTTAGGTCCATTTTTAGTTTTGTTTTTAAACACATTAACAAAATATTCATAGAATGACTAGGATTAATAATAATTTAAAGTTAGGGGTATTTATTTTCCTTGGTGACTTCTCCGATCCATTGTTGTTTTCTTGTAGTGATATTCATTTGTGTAAGACTAAACCTTTGCAAATACAATAAGAATTTTAGATTCATACGTAAATATGTGATCATGATTAATGTGTAAAGGCGAACTATGCTTTCAACATACAACACTTATTTTCATTTTTGTGTGTGAGTTTTAATCTTTAGCTCAACACCTTTATTTAGGCATGCTATATTATTTATATTTTATTATAATGTACTAGCTGGTTTGATGATTTTTTTTCTCCAAAAAGGAAAAAATTGCAAGTTGCTATGCCGTGTTTGTTTAACATGGAGTAAATCACTCATATAGGTAAATTATGAAAAAAAAATGATATAATTAAATGAATCTTTGGGCTTGTAATTGAATAATATTGTTCAAGTTTAGGTGGATTTTTTTTTTTTGTTTTAAACGCATTAACAAAATATTTGTAGAATGACTACGATTAATAATAATTTAAAGTTAGGGGTATTTATTTTCCTTGGTGACTTCTCCGATCCATTGTTGTTTTCTTGTAGTGATATTTATTTATGTAATACTAAACCTTTGGAAATGCAATAAGAATTTCAGATTCATATGTAAATATGTGATCATGATTAATGTGTAAAGGCGAACTATGGTTTCAACATACAACACTTTTTTTCGTTTTTGTGTGTGAGTTTTATTCTTTAGCTCAACATGTATCTTTTACCAAATAAGTGTTACATTATATGGTTAAAATGCACATTCACACCTTTATTTAGGCATGCTATATTATTTATATTTTATTATAATGTAATAGCTGGCTTGATGATTTTTTTTCTCCAAAAAGGAAAAAAATTGCAAGTTTCTATGCCGTGTTTGTTTAACATGGAGTAAATCACTCATATAGGAAAATTATGAAAAAAAAAATGATATAATTAAATGAAAGTTTGGGCTTGTAATTGAATAATATTGTTCAAGTTTAGGTGCATTTTTTTTTGCTTTTAAACGCATTAACAAAATATTCATAGAATGACTAGGATTAAAAAAATAATTTAAAGTTAGGGGTATTTATTTTCCTTGGTGACATCTCCGATTCATTGTTATTTTCTTGTAGTGATATTTATTTATGTAAGACTAAACCTTTGGAAATGCAATATGAATTTTAGATTCATACGTAAATATGTGATCATGATTAATGTGTAAAGGGGAACTATGCTTTAATTTAGAAGATTGTAAATAATTTTGTAATATATTAGGTAGAAATGGATAATAGTTGGATGCGTAGGTCATGATTGAGTCAAGAATACGAAGATGGAGTCGGACAATTTCTCAATTTTGCATTTGCCAACGCTAGTGAAGATGATAGGATCATTTGCCCTTGCGTAAAGTGTGTGAATATTCAATGGCAAACACGTGAAATATTGCTTGAACATTTAGTATGTGATGGCATTCTACAAGGTTACACATGTTGGTTTTTCCATGGAGAGTGTGCACTGTCACCTACCCCTAAGACGACAAACACATTCACAGCTCCATCAAGCTCTGATCCTCAAATCCAAACTTCAAATATAAGACCAGATAACATGGAAGAATTATTGCGGGATGCTTTCAACATACATCAAGTTGTTGACAAGGGTCCATCATCTACTAATGAATGACAAACTTTATGAGGGATCGCAACATTCTAGATTGTACTTTTGCATTCGACTTTTACATCTGAAGTGCATATACGGGATGACTGCGAAAGGCCTTGAATACTTGATTGAATTTTTAAAAGAATTTTTTCCCACAGCGGCTATTCCTGAAAGTAGTCGTGAATCGAAGAAAGTCATAGTTATCCAAATGACCGCATGCTATATTGGGAGCATAATGAAGATCAGCAATCTTGTCATGTGTGTGGTCGTTCTCGCTGGGTGTCCATTGATTCTGATCAATGTTTGAATGATGATAATGAAGTGGTTCACAAAGCAACCTGCGAAGGTTTTACTGTACTTTCCTTTAATACCATGACTTCAGAGAATTTTCATGTCAAGTAAAACTTCTGCTGATATGATATGGCATGCTAATGGTCGGACAAATGATGGACAGTTAAGACACCTAGCTGATGCTGAGGCATGGAAATCATTTGATGCAAGATATCCCAAATTTGCTTCTGATCCTAGAAATGATAGGCTTGGTCTTTCTTCTGATGGGTTTAACCCATTCAAATTATTAAGTACTTCTTACAGCACTTGGCCAGCGGTGTTGATTCCCTATAACTTGCCACCATGGATTGGGATGAAACAAACATCTTTCCTTTTGTCAATGATTATTCCTAGGGACAAAGGTCCTGGAAACGATATTGACATCTACTTACAACCTCTTATTAAAGAGTAAAGCAATTATGGGTTGGTGTGGAGATGTACGATACATTTGTAAGGAGAAGTTTCAATATGCGGGCTACCTTATTATGGTCTGATAAGTGCTTGTGCAATATGAATCCGAAGCATTCATTCCTTATGTTGAGCATTATTTTTCTTGGGTTTTACACAAATATGTGTGTTTTTATGTTACTTTCGTGTAGGTGGGGTTGTGAGGCCGAGTATAAAAGAAAGAAGCCAATGTGGAACACAATGCACCGATTTTGGAGGAAATTTTGCTAAGGTTCAAACACGAAGACATAGGTCGGGTGTGAGATACTAGAGTGTGTGCCAACCTCCTTGTATTCTAGTTAGCACATCTATTTGGAGGGGCACAAGGGCAGTCACACTCAAGCATTCTGACTTATGCACATAGAACAAGAGCTCCACTAACTTGTCTATCATTGAAGAAGCAAGTGATCCACGATGTGAACGTGTGTCCGTTTGCGTTACCCCGATGAAAGCATGGATTAGGGAAGCTATTCAGGCTGAATAATGTAGCAGAGTACTGTAGCAGCACTGTTCACAGCCGGCCGAGAAAACAAGAAATCAGAGAACCCACACGGGCGTGTGGAAATTATACACGCCCATGTGGAAATTCCACATGGGCGTGTGTAAGATCCACACGCCCCGTGTAGTCGCCCGATTCCAGCCCTATTTGAAGCCGATTCAGCTCCGATTTCAGCATTCTTTTCTCCATCTTTTCCCAAACTTGAGAGAGGGCTTCAGCTAGCATTTTGAGGGGTATTAGCTAGGGTTATGGAGAGGTTCTATGGCTCCGACATCGTCATTCCTTAGGAAGAAGGTTGGTAGGGGAGCTTCCGTCGAGGCGTATCCTATACCGGACGAGGGAATCCTTGGACGACGAGTAGAGGACTCTCCACAAGACCATCAACATGACCATCGAGGGGGTTTTCCTATGGATTCATTGCTTTTATATTCTATTTCTTTGATTGTACTTAGCTCCATGGAGAGCTAAACCGCTAGTGTGTACTTGGGTATTTGTGAACCCTAGGATGTATTCGTTTAATTGAATCTCTTTATTACGCTTTCAATTAATTGATGTTTATTGTGAATTCCAACCTTGAATGCTTGATTGTATGAACATTTCCCCTAGAATGGCACTAGGGTTGAGAGTTCTTGTTGGTAACCTTGTGAGTGAGTGACACACTACGAGTGTTAGACAAAGCTAGGTTGGAGAGGGTTGAGAGGGTGAGTTGAGAGGTACAGGAGCGTCCCCTTTCCCCTCCGACATGATAGATTCTACCTCCGTTCCTCGAGTTCTTTGCGGCCATAATAGAATGAATGGTCTAAGGGATGAACTTCCGTTGGGGCTTAGTTGCGCGTGCAACGCAGTGAAGCATTGAGGTGATCTTAGTATCTAGGGATTAATCGTGGTTAGGGACCTTCCACCTAGACCAAAGGGTTAGGTCTATATTTAGGAAGAGATTTATCACTTGGAATCCTTAGAGCTCATTGCAACTCTATGCGAGTGCGAGGTGTTGAGATTGTTCGATTTCTCCTCCAGGACATGTATAGAGTTAGGCACAGTTGACCTTATATTTGGGACTATGTAATGAAGGATTTCCACGACTCACTATTGCATTGATTAGGAAGCATAATAGAGGGTTCTTGCACTTGAAGCGATTGTCCTAGGAGAAGCATTATCCGAGTACCCCCTCTTTATCGATTGCCTTAACTTCTCCTTCACTCGTGCTCTCTTATTTGTTGCTTTTACCTTTGAGAATTGTATCATTGTCACACTTATTACTATTGATCTTTCACATAGCTAGGAAGCGAATTATGTGTTTTTTTTATTCCCTACTCCATGTGGATTCGATACCCGCTCATCCGGGATTATTACTTCGACAAACCCGTGCACTTGCGGGATATACGCAAGGGACCTTGTCATGGTCTATTAATGATTTCCCTGCTTATGCAAATTTATCAGGTTGGAGCACTAAAGGAAAATATGCTTGTCCTTGTTGTACTGCAGAAACTTCTTCACAATGGTTAACTAATGGCCAAAAGTTTTGTTATATGGGACATCGGCGATGGCTGGAACATAGTCATCCATACAGATCTCAGAAACATCTGTTTGACGGTAATGTAGAGTTGCGTGGAGCTTCTTCAACAACTACTGGAACTGATATTTTATTAATGTTGAAAGAGTTGGAATTTTCTTAGGGAAAGCAAGCCATAAACAAAGTGAAAAAAGTGAAGACTAATAATGAATCCAAGAAAAGACCACGGCAAGTGTCCAATATTGACCTAGATACTGATGATGATGAAGTACAGGGAGAGGAACCAAATGAAGCAGCTTTGTGGACGAAGAGAAGCAAGTTTTTTTATTTACCATATTGGCAGCACAACCTACTGCGCCATAACTTGAATGTGATGCACATTGAGAAAAATGTCTGTGAAAATATTGTTGGGACAATTCTTAATGTTGATGGGAAATCAAAAAATAATCTAAAATTCAGACTTGATTTGGTTGACATGGGAATTCGTCGAGATCTTCATCCTCGGTATTTTCCCAATGGCAAAATAAGACTACCACCCGCTTCTTTCTCCATGACAAAGAAAGAAAAAGACCTATTTTGTCAAGTGTTGAAGCCTATCAAAGTCCCAGATGCTTACTCTTCAAACATATCAAAATGTGTAAATCAGAAGAAGCGAAAACTTCTGTCTTTAAAATCGCATGATTATCACATATGGCTGCATGATTTGCTTTCAATTGTTTTGAGGTCATCCATGTCAAAGCAAGTGACTCATGCCATTTCAGAGCTTTGTAACATATTCAAAATTATTTGTGGTAAAGTTCTTAAGGTGGAAGATCTTGACAACCTTCAATATCGAGCAGCAATAGCTCTATGTCACTTAGAAAAGATATTCCCACCTTCATTCTTCACTGTAATGGTGCACTTGATTGTTCATCTACCATTGGAGGTCAAAATTGGTTGACTTGTGTACTATCGATGGATGTATCCAAACGAGAGGTATTATTTCGCTAAACATTAATTAATTACAATGTCTTATCAGTAAAACTTCTATAGGTTAACAATTACAACAATTCTATTGTAGGTTTTTGCTCAAATTAAAATCTTATGTGCGGAATAAACAATATCCTGAAGGATATATTGCTGAAGGATTTTTAGCGGAGGAATGTGTAACTTTTTGTGGGTAATTCTGGAAGAGGATAAGGCAATCCTTATAGCAACACCTATAACCAAGGGTACTGGAGAAACAACCTAAATCTTTGATGAGGAAATCAAGGATAGCAAAAAGCGGCTACCCCACTAGGATTTTAGCAAACACCTTCGATTCCGGAGAGAGTTTTAGAATTGGAAAGGGTTTTGTCAAAGTTCATTCAATCAAGTAACACAAAGGTTTCAAAACATAGAGGTGACACTCTGAAATCACACCACTTTGCTACATAATGTGAAGAATCAAGTGGGACAAATAGGGAAGTCATTGGCGAAACATCCTCTAGGAAACTTGCCAAGTAACACCGAGACTAACCCAAGAGAGCAACTTAAAGCAATCACTTTGTGGAGTGGTCAAGAGCTCCAAGAGAAGCTCATTGCCGACAAAATATTCTAAAATTGCTCAAGAGAAAAACCCCACAGGGAAGACTATTGAAATTCCTCAAGAGAACCCGAAAAGATAAGATGTAAGACAAGGAGAAGGGGCCAGCTGTGTCATCCCCTTCATATGCTCCAAGAATTCCTTATCTGGCGCCTTTGAAGAAGGATCAAACTAATGAGAAAAACAGGAAATTTCTGGATCTCTTTAAACAGTTGCACATCAACATTTCGTTCATAGAGGCATTATCCCAAATGCCTCATTATGCGAAGTTCTTGAAGGACCTTTTCACCAAAAGGAGGAAGATGGAGAAAAGTGTGGCTTTGGTATTGGAAGGAAATTGTTCGCCAATACTTTACAAAAAGTTTCCAAGCAAAATGAAAGATCCGGGAAGCTTCATCATACCTTGTGTAATCAGAGGTTTGAGGGAAGAAAAAGCTTTGGCCGATTCGGGAGCTAGAATAAATGTCATGCTGTACCCATGTTTCGGAAATTGGGGTTAGGAGAACTTAGGCCAACCCGCATGACTTTGCAGATGGCCGATTGCTCCATTCGTTATCATAGAGGTATAATTAAAGATATTTTAGTGAAGGTTGACAAGTATATTTTTCCTGCAGATTTTGTTGTGTTAGATGTTGATGAGGATGCGGAGGTTCCATTGATGCTAGGAAGACCTTTCTTACGAACCTCCAAGGCACTTATTGACATGGATGGAGGTAAGATGACATTGCGCATTGGAGAATAAAACATCACATATCGTCTTGTTGAAGCAATGAAGCAATGAAGCACTCTCTTGACTTTGATGACACTTGTTATTTTTTAGATGTTATTGATGAGTTTGTCGATGAGCACTTGCAAGAAATGATGTGTCTGGACCCGTACAAGGGGCTGCTAGGCCAAGAGATGGAAAATGAAAAAGTAAGGACGCTTGGTCTAAAGGACAAGGTGCAACCTACCCCAGGGGATCATGAAGAAAAATGGTCCAAAAGATAATGCCAGCAAGGAGATGCCACAAGAAAAGCCCCAAGGATAATGGGGATGCGCAAGAATGGAACAAGGGCGACAAACCCTTGTGTGGTAACATGCTCGACAACTCTCCCTCTACCTTCAAAATACTATGTTCATCATGCTTTCAAGTTATGGGTAAGAGGGAAACCTTCATTCATCAGCCCCCGTGAGGTAAGGATAGGTATGTCAAGCAGGTGACATTAAACAAGCACTTCTTGGGAGGAAACCAAAGTTTTTATTGTTTTTCAAGGTTTTAGTTCGTGTTTGCATGAATAATAGCTTACATGCTACTATTGTGATTTTCTCATAGGTCTTTGGTGTTTTCATGTGCTTACTTGTGTGTGGCAAAGTATCTTCGTCGTTTGAGCGTGTTTTTCATGTTTCTCTAGTTACTTGTGCATATATAGGCAGGCTTTGAATGATTGTAAATGTTAAGAAATTTTCTACAAAGCCTGTAATTTTTTCTAAGTTATCCAGAGAAGAGACACGGTCGTGTGGAAATTCCACACGGGCGTGTGTTTTCATTTGGAGCTCATCCCGAGAGGACACAGGGGCGTGTGTCTACCCCTGTGAATGATTTTATGACAGTAACATGCCGGTGTGGAATTTCCACACGGGCATGTGTTTCTCTGCAGAGGTTCAGAACTCTATCTCGAGAAAGACACTGAGGCGTGTATCTGCCCCTTTGTTTTACCCTGTATTACACATTGGCGTAGGAAATTTCCATACGCCTATGTCATTTCCTGCAGAGAAGACCTCGCCATCCCAAGAAGACACAGGGGCGTGTGAGTGCCCTGTGAGTAACCCTGTAAAGATCCACATGCCCATGTGGAATTTCCATAGGGGCATGTGCAATACTTAGAAAAATATGCATGTGGACATAGAAGCCGCAGGGGCGTGTGAGTTCCCCTGTGGGTTGGGCACAGGGCATGTGTAATTTGCACACGCCCGCGTGGATACATTCAAAGACAAGGTGTGCTATCCCGATAGCATACAGGGGCATGTGTCTGCCCCTGTGAAGCTCTCTTGTGGAGTCACACGGGAATGGGTAATTTCCACACGCACGTGTTGATGTACAGAACTCAAAATGCCGCGATCTTCTTTATAAATCTTTCGAGTCTTTATCATTTTCATACTCCCAAACACTCAGAGAACACTCTCTCGCACTCTCCCAAGTTTCACCATCATTTTAGAGAGATTTTACTGAGGTTTTCCGGTCGATTTCAAGGTTTTCATCTTCATCTTGTCGGTAAACCCTCATTCTCTCTTTTCTTCACCATTTCTTGATTTTATCTGATTAAACTAGTGAATGTGCTTCGTTTCTATAGTAAAGTGGTTATTGCATGTCTAGAATGAGTTTAGAAATGATTTTCGAATGTATTCTTGGATTTTTAGCGCAACGGCCGTGCCGCTTTCATGCCCCATGAATCCACACGTGCGTGTGGAATTTTCACATGACAGTGTGGATTTCTGCAATATCGTTGCTTTGAGTAAACTTGATAGATTTCTTTTCAATACTTGCAAGTATGGCTCCAAGAATAAAGAAAGTGGCCGGCAAGCGCCCCGAGAGCACTCTCCTGAGCCCAAACACATAAAGTTCTTGATTCCCGAGCATTAGTCTCGATTTGAGCGGTTGTCGAAGCTCAAATTCAGTCGGACGTGATTTCCAGATTTGAGCTAGCTTAGGGAGGTGCAGTTAGCTAATGACATGGCCGATGAGGTTGATGAGCTTCTCTTTGTGGGTAGTTGGAGGAGATTATTGCTTATACCAGAGCCAGCTTTCCGTATGCTTACACTAGAGGTGCTCTCATTGTTTGAGTTCGATTGCTCTTACAGCTGCTTCTCGAGCTTCGACACGATCCAGTTTAGAGTGTTTGGACATCACCATAGCATGAGTGTTAGTCTGTTTTTTATTCTACTTGGATTGTATGATGAGGCATTCACAAACACAGAGGAGTACGCTCAGTTGCCGACAGACTATCCTCGCATTTTGACGCCGGAGAGAGCTTATAGAGCATTATGTGGTCAGGGCCAGTACGAGTCGGGGTGTCCAAGGCCACGTGCCTTTCTCAACCTGGATACTGAGAATTGCACACCGTTATGAGCAAGTCAGTGAACGGCCGTGGTGATAGCACAAGTGTACTAAGCAGACATAAGCTATTATACCTGTACTCCATAATGCAGAGTCAACCGATCCACCGTGGGCACATTATAGCTGAGTATGTGTGGCACCAGGGACAGTATGCCAGGATTGGAGTTATTTTCTCAGGCCCTTACATCACTAGACTTATCATGGGGATGGGTCTTCTGGACACCATTCGGGGGCCCGAGAAGACGATGATACTTGTACCCCTCGGCCTGGAGACCATGCGACTAATGGGTATGATCCGCAGGTATAGAAACAGGGTGTATGTGTTGAACATGCCCCGACCAGAGCCATTTGAGGGTGAGGAAGCTATAACAAAAGGGTCACAGCCAGTACTTGAGCCACAGATTGATCAGGCACAGGCAGGGGCATCCCCAACAGCGTAGGAGCCCCCACCAGTTCAGATATTCTCCTCGACTCGATCCCATGATTGATTTGAGAGGCTCGAGAGCGCTATTGGGGTGCTATAGGCATATCTTGCAGAGGTTCGGGCCACACCGGTCGTGAACCATACTAAGGTGATGGCACGTCTAGATATCCTATAGCAGCTTCTTGAGAGAGACGTGGCCTCACCATTCATCATGAGACCGAGGACCCCTCAGGCATCCACAGCACCACCATCACCTATTCAGGCACCGATAGATCAACCAGTATCCGCATCTCCACCAGCACCATCAGCAGCAGCAGCAGAGCCCACGGAGGACACCGACACTTGATGCGTCTTTCTTTTTATCTTTATATTTTCGTATTGCATTTCCGTATTTTATTTTGGACATATATCACTTAGAAAGGATATTCCTTCTGAGTTTATCATTTAGTTTTGTCTTGAGTTGTATTTCATTGCCTTATCTTTATATACTCGAGTTTTTTTGTTTTTGTTGAGTTTCACTGAACCCCCTTGTGTATACGTGCAGATGGTCTTTGTGAGTATGGAAATTGAGGACTAGTCATAGACACAGTCAATTTAATTTACACATGTCCGTGTGTGCTCCACAACCCGTTGCAATTGAACTCTCGAGGAATATAGCTCCATCAAACGTATCATTAAGAGTTTAGGGGAGTATTGTTTCAATTGCCCATTTCCACATATGATTTTGAGTGTTATACTTTTTATTGTGCTTGCATGCGTACATTGAGGGCAATGTGCATCTTAGGTGTGGGGGGAGTTCACATTACACATATCCTTTACACAAGTTTTGACTGAAAAATACATGCTCACGTAGCTAATGGCGGTTCACCTTAGTTGCAATGGTTGTATTCTTAAGTTTAGGAGATTTTTTTACATTGAATGTTTTCATGCTCTAGTTTTTACTTTGATTTATAGGAATTTTTGCCTGATTGACACTTGTTGCACTACTTGCTCATTAAATCTTGTTTGACACTCAAGTTTGATGTTTAAGGGACTAATTAGGTTTGTTTCTTGTGTTAAAAAAAATTATACTTATTGTGGTTGTGCATTGGGGGTGGAAAGAGCTAAAACCTATGAAGTATGAAGCTACTCTCATAAGTCGGACGCTAGTTATGCCCTAATGAGAGAAAGAGCTATCTCATGGGACAAGTGAAAGCTACTACACCAGTAGAAAGAGCTACCACCTCGAAAGTGTGAAAGCCACCTTAGCGGCCGCTTTGGTAAGGGCTACCTTAGAGGATGTGTGAAGCTACTACCATCTTTTTATTTTGTGTTGCTTTTGTAAATAAATAAGTCACTTATACCTAGAACTTTGAGAAGTATAAGTTGGGTTGACTTGAGTGAGTTTACACACACTTACACTATTTTGGGTTGTTGTCCTTTGATTCGAGTTTTTAGGTAGAGCATTGATTTTTTTCGTATTTGGTGTTGAAATTTCCCTTATTTGTAGAATGCTTCCCTTGCATGCTTTGGTGAAACTAAGGCCAAGCACTTTCAATATTTCCTTCTTCTATGCTTCAATGTTTTATTTTTGCTTGAGAACAAGCAAAAGCTTAAGTGTAGGGGAGTTTGATAAGTGTTTGTATATTAGTAATACGAATTATTCTTTTCTTATGACGAGCATTACTTTTATTAGATTTTAGCTCTAATATATGTGTATTCGTGTTAATTTTGTGAACAAACGTGAAGACACAAGTTGTGCTCGAAGATACGTGAATGTGTGCCAACCTCCATGTGCTCAACCAATTACATGGTTTGAAGGGGCGCAAAGGTAGTCACATTTGTGTATTCTTACTTGTGCAATGCTAGCAAGATCTTCATCAATGTTATCCCTTATTTAAGAAGCAACGCGATCTACAGTATAGACGTGTGCCACTTTATGTTGCCTCGATGAAAAGTATGGATTCAGGAGTGTTTTCTTTGGTGGAGTATTGTAGCAGGTTACTGTAACAAATCAATGTATCAATTTACTATAGTAGTTACTGTTTATAGGCCATAGAAAATCAGATTCCTACAAATTCACATGGGTGTGTGGAAATTCCACACGCCCGTGTGGATTCCCGATTCTAGCCCTATAAAAAGCCGTGACTTGTACCGATTTTCGAATCTTTCTTCCCATCCTTTCTCCATCTTTTCCCCAACTTTGGAGAAGCTTGCGGCTAGGGTTTAGAGGGGCTTTGGCAAGGCTTTATGAGTGGTTTCATGGCTGTCAACACCGCGTTCCTTTGGAAGAGAGTTATTGGGGGAGCTTTCATCGACACCAATCCGGCGAGGTGTACCCTAGGCTTGACAAGGGAACCTTTAAAGAGGATGAGGCTACTCCACAAGGCCATTGACACGAATACGGAAGAGGTTTTACTGATGGATTTCATCTTTTTACTTTCACTTGTAAACCCTACGATGTTATTGTTAGATTATATCACAAAAATCAAATAACATTAAAAGGGCATGTGGAAGCAATAATATATTTGCGATATATATTCTAATTGTTTTAATAAGCATCTTAATTTGATTAAAAGGCCTAGAAATTTACCTCTTAATGATTTTCTTTCTTTTGATGCGCCGAACTTATCTCTCGGATTGTCATAGATCTCCTAGCGCCGGAAGATAGATCACACGCCAGAATTAAGAGACAATCTCCTCTTCTACTCCAAATAGCGGCTAGGGTTAGAGAAAAAGATAGAGTTAGGGGATTTTCTCACAAGATAATTAATTAAGTCTCTGTCTATAGTTGGAGAGGAGTCATATTTATAGAAACTTCACAAAACATGATAAACATTATTCTATTATGAGTTCTATTCAAAATATGAACCTTCATAATATGATTAACATCATTCAATTATGAAATCCTATTCAAAATATGAAGCTTCATAATATGATAAACATTACCATAGAAGTTCTATTAGAAATAGGAGTCCTAATCTAACTAAAACTACTTTTATCTTTGAGTCCTCATAATTTTGATTATCCATTCGACTCCATCGAATTTAAATCAAAATTTAAACTTAAGACAAAAACCCTAGACTAATTTACAATTTTACTCATCCCATGAAGTAAAATTGTAAATTGACAATTTTACCCCTGTACTCAAAACGAGACTGACTCTTTATCCCTTTAATCGTGACTCCCTAGGATACCAAAGGACGTGGGTGACACCTAGCCAGCACCGTGGCTCAACATCGTAGCCCAATTGAACACGAATGAGTAGATCATTATGAACCTTTCCGATTATGATTACCATATGTATATAAACCTTTCGTTCTTGTATCCCAACCAAGTAAGAGCCATGGTAATTGTCAAACTCACTAAACTCGATCACATGCAAATAACTATAGTGGGGTGAGATTACGAAACTACCCTTTCGTGCGCACACGATTAGTTTGACTGCCCTGTCTAAGGTCTTCTAATCTCACATACTTATAGTCTCATAGGATACTGACTCGTTTACTTCCGAGAGAAAGAATTCCTTCTTGGTGATCACTCACAACTGCTACCTGCCCGACATAGTTACACTTCGAGGTCGGCCCTACCAAAAGGTGAACTGAGCCTAACAATTCTGGTAACAGACTAGACGTCACAAGTACATTGTGATCATGATACCTCAGATCTAAGATCCACTCATATGATCATAACCAACAATCCGAATCATTGACTGTCAAAGAGTAAAACCCATGTGATTGGATTGTTGCGAGTCATGTTCGAATACACCAATTCCCAATAATGCATTTATGACACATGCTCCCACTATTCCATAGTGTTCAACTGGCACTCTTTGTCAAAGTATATGTCATACAAATCCTTATGAACCTTTAATACCCAATAAAAGGTTCTCCAATTTGCGAACTATTTATGTGTATAAGTACCAAACCCTTATAGTGCTCCTCTCTTTATTCCACAAAGAGTAGAAGGTTTAACTTAATACACATGGACTATGATATTCAAAACTAATTATAATGCCATCACAAAATTTATATGAACATCAAAATAAATGCCTATAATAATAAGAAGAATAAGAATGTATAATACAAATAAAATTCCCTAACACAAGTATCCTCGTTGGCATTCGAGGGCATAATCCTAACAATCTCCCACTTGTACTCAATGCTAACCAATATGGTATCTTACACCCATCTTCTCAAGATGTCAGTCTAGCACGGCTTCTGATAGTGGCTTAGTGATTGGGTCAACTAAGTTATCTGCTGAGGCTATTTTCTGCATGGCTATGTCACCTCTTCCAACGATCTCTCAAATGATTTGGTACCGCCATTCAATATGTCTAGATTTGCTATGAGACCTTGGTTCCTTGGCTTGTGCTATTGCTCCATTGTTGTCACAATAAAGTGATAATGGGAGCTTCACACTTGGAACTACCTAAAGTTCTGTCAAGGACTTCTTATTCCAAACAGCTTCTTTCACAGCCTCCGAAGGAGCTACATATTCAGCCTCAGTGGTGGAGTCTGTATTGGTGCCTTGCTTTGAACTCTTCTAGCATACTGCTCCACCATTGAGAGTGAATACAAACCCTGAAGTGGATTTTCGATCATCAACATCAGACTGGAAGTCTAAATCTGTGTAACCATCCACTGTTAACTCTCCATTTCCATAGATCAGAAGCATATCTTTAGTCCTTATCAAGTACTTTAGAATACACTTCACAGCTATCTAATGCTCCTTCTCTGGGTTAGCCCGGAACTGACTTACAACACTGACAGCGTACGCATTATCCGGTCTTGTACACAGTAAGGCATACATCAGACTACCCACTACAGAGGCATAGGGTATCATACTCATCTCCTTTTTTTCCTCCTCATCCTGAGGACTCATAGACTTGGGGAGATGAACTCTATGCCTCACAGGTAGAAGTCCTTTCTTACAGTTTTCCATCCCAAATCGCTTCAAGACTTTCTCTAAGTAAAGGGCTTGGGAAAGCCCCATCTTTCTATTCACTCTATCCAGGTAGATGCGAATTCCAAGGATATATGTGGCTTCTCCCAAGTCTTTCATTGAGAATGTGCTTGAAAGCCAAGATTTGACAGAAGTTAACATGCCTCTATCATTCCCAATAAGCATAATATCATCTACATACAATACCAAGAATGATATCTTGCTCCCACTGACCTTCTTATAGACACACGGTTCATCTTCATTCTTTATGAAGCCAAAAGTTTTAACAACTTGATCTAAAATGAAGATTTCAACTGCGAGAGCCCTATTTAAGTCCATAAATAGACCTATTAAGCTTACACACCTTATGAGAGACAGCCTCAGATACAAAACCCTTGGGATGTTCTATGTAGATTTCCTCCTCGAGCTATCCATTTAGGAACGTAGTCTTGACATCCATCTTTGCCAAATCTCATAATCTAGGTATGTGGCTATTGCAAGCAAAATTCTGATGGATTTGATCATAGCTATTGGAGAAAAGGTTTCCTCATAGTCAATGCCCTCCTTTTAACTATACCTTTTCGCCACTAGTGTGGCCTTATAGGTATCCACCTTGCCATCCGGACCAATCTTTCTCTTATAGATACACTTGCACCCCATAGGAACTATCCCTTTGAGGCAATCTATTAGAGTCCAAACTTGGTTCGAATACATCAAATCCATCTTTGCTTGCATAGCAAGTTGTCACATTGCAGAGTCTGCATCCATCATTGCTTGATCATAAGTAGAGGGATCATCCCCATAGTTCCCTTCTGCTACCGCATACAAATTATGCTCTCCTTGTAGTAGATCACCATATCTCTCTTGTGGTCGAGATACTCTACTAGATCATCGCAATAGTGGTTGTGTCATAATAAGTTCAGTTCGTTGTTATTGAACAATAGATTCCTTAGGTGTTTCATTTTGTTCACTCAGAACAATTAATCTACCCACTCCACCTTCCCGAATGAATTAGTCTTCTAAGAAGTGGGCTTGTAAAGCTACAATAATTCGTTGATCATCATGCAGGTGGAAGAGGTATCGCATCGAATCCTCTGGGTAACCAACAAAACGACCTTCTAGGCTGGGCATCCCCAAATTTTAATGTGTTTAAAACTTGGTTTCGTTCCCTTCCACATTTCATGCGGGGTCTTAGGGATGGACTTAGAGGAACATCTGTTCAAGATGTGTGCAGCAGTGAGAAGCGCATGCCCCACAAAGAAATAGGCAAGTCTGTGTAGATAACCATATAACGAACCATGTCCAACAAGGTTCGATTTCTACGCTCAGCTACCCCATTTAATTTAGGAGTTGCTGGTGGTGTTAATTGTGAAACTATCCCATGTTCCTTTAAGAACAAGTCAAACTCGGTGTTCATATAATCACCACCACGATTCTATCCCAGTGTCTTTATACAATGACCAGTTTGATTTTCTACTAAAGCCTTATATTTTCTAAACATGTCAAGTGCCTCTGACTTGTTCTTCATTAAGTATACATAACCATAGCTAGAATGTTCATCGGTAAAAGTTATGAAATAGTGGGAACCTCCGCGAGCCATCTCACTGATCGGCCCATAAACATCGGTGTGTACTAAATCTAAAACTTGTGAGGCCCTCAGGATGTCCAATGAAAGGGATTTGGTCATCTTGCCCAAAAGACAAGACTCACATGTCGGATAGGGATTGAATCCCAATGGACTTATGAGGCCATCTTTCTCCAACTTGTGAATCCTTTGTTCTCCAGCATGACCTAATCTTAAATGCCACACAAGTTTTTGATTTATCTCATGCATACCATGTCTTTTATTGATAGCATTCACAACACATTTATTCTGAACATTTAAATAATACAATCCATTTACTAAAGAGGCATCGCCAACTAATTTATTTCCAAAATAAATATCATAATTAGTTTCATCAAATTTAAAGACATACCCTTTTCTGACTAAAACTGCAACAGAAATAATGTTCTTTAACCCATTTGGTAATACTAAACAATCCTCTAAAACTAAAATATGTCCAGAATATAAAGGAATAGAAGTAGATCCTATGTGAATTGCTACAACACTATGTCCGCTTCCCATGTTGATCACCACCTCTTGTTCACCCAGCTTCCTTCTTCTTTCCAAATCCCGATACAAATATGAGCACTAGCTCCTGAATCAAGAATCCAAGAAGTAGAAAATATAAAAATTGAATAATTTTTTTCGAAAACAAATCGTTTCATAAATGTAGCGCCTCTTACTTTGAGCTGTGGGCAATCGAGCTTCCAATGACCGGCCTCGCCACAATGTAAACACTTGCCTGCTTGCTTAGAGCTTTCACCCGCACGAACCGCAGGAGCCTTACCCTTTTTCTTACCCACCCCTCCCACTGCTTTGGGAGCCAAAGCCTTCTGCTTCTTGGTAATCTTTTTCTTCTTGGGCTTTGAGGGCCTAGAAGTAGAGAAAGTTAAAGCAACAACATCTTTCCCTTTAGTCTTTATTTGAGAATGAGTACTTACTAGCTTGTTAAGAAGACCAGCCAGTGTGCACTCAATCTCATTCATGTTAAAATTAACAATAAACTGAGAGAAGGAGTCAGGAAGAGACTGCAAGATAAGATCAACCTGAAGGTTGTAGTCCATGGAAAAGTCAAGAACTTCCAACCTCTCAATCATAGAGATCATCTTGAGGACATGCTCTCCAACTTCTCCACCCTCACTCATCTTTGCCCTAAAAAGCTCTCTCGATATATCATACCGAGCAGTCCGACTATGCTCTCCATAGAGCTCCTAAAAGTGCAATAGTACCGATCTCGCATCACTCATCTTTTCATGAGAGCTTTGTAGATCACTGCTCATGGAGGCTAACATATAGCTCCTCACTCGCAAGTTATCCTCAAGCCATTTTAGATAAACGTCTTGTTCTTCCTTACTTGCCTCGGGTGAAGGTTCGGTACAAATATTGGCGTCATGAATGATTTCTTCCACAATTGTCTCCGCAACCCTAGATGCACAAAAGAACACATATACACAAGAATAAGCGATAAAATTTGAGAAAATGTAATGCTCAATGTAAGAAAAGAATACTTCGTATTACTAATACACAAGCACTTATCAGACAAAAAATAAAAAAGTTATGAATGATTAAGCTCAACTGTATCTATAAACTCATTTACAGATACAACAATAAAACCAATGACACAAATCAAATTGCTAAAATGTCATTAATTTTTGAATTTGAAAATTTATCCTCCACAATAAAAAGTAGATGTTAAATTCTGATTTCAAATTAAATAAAAATCAACTCAATAGGATAATAAATTAGATAGTTATGACTGATTTAGCATAGCTACATCTATAAACTCATGTATAGCTACAACAACAAGACCTGTGACATAAATCTAATTGTTTCCTTGTTATTCATTTTGAATTTAAAAAATTGTCATGTATCAAAAATATAGATGTTGAACTTAGATTTCAAATTAACCAAAAATCAACATATTTTGGCAATAAATTTGAAAGTTATGACTGATTCAACATATCGGCATCTATAAACTCATCTATAACTACAGTAATAAGACATGTAACCTAAATTAGATTGGGAAGTTGTTATTCATTTTGAATTTCAGAATTTGTCCTGCTTCTAAAAGATAGATATTGAACTTAGATTTCAAATAAAATAAAAACAAAAAATAATTCTATGATAAATTATAAGTTATGACTGATTCAGCATAGCTACATTTATAAACAATTGTATAGCTACAACAATAAAATTTGTGACACAAATCTGATTACTAACCTGTCAATCATTTTGAATTTCAAAATTTGTCCTCCATTGAAAAAATAGGTATTAAACTTAGCTTTCGAATTAAATAAAAATCAACTCAATTAGAGAATAAATTAGAGAGTTATGACTGATTCAGCATAATTGCATTTATGAACTCATGTATAGCAACAACAATAAGACTTGTGACACAAATCAGATTGCTAACCTGCCATTCATTTTGAATTTCAAAATATGTCCTCCATCATAAAGATAGATGTTGAATTTAACTTTCAAATTAAATAAAAGTTAACTCAATTGGAAAATAAATTAGAAAGTTAGGACAAGTTCATTGTAGCTACATCTACTAACTCATGTATAGTTAGTTGCAACAATAAGTCTTGTGACACAAATTAGATTGCTAACCTGTCATACATTTTTAATTTTAAAATTTGTAATCCATCAAAAAGATAGATGATGAAGTTAGATTTCAAATTAATGAAAATCAATTCAATTGGATAATAAATTAGAGAGTTGGAACTCATTCAACATAGCTACATCTATAAATTCATGTAAAGCTACAACAATAAGTCTAATGACACAAATCATATTTCTAACCTGTCATTTATTTTGAATTTCAAATTTTAACTTCTAATTAAAAAGATAGATGTCAAACTTAGATTTCAAATTAAACAAAGACTAACACAATTAGAGAATAAATTAGAAACTTATGACTGATTCAGCGTAACTGCATCTACAAACTCATGTGTAGCTACATCAATAAGACATGTGACACAAATCACATTGCTAACTAGTCTTTCGTTTTGAAATAGAAAGTTTATCCTTAATCAAAAAGGTAGATGTCGAACTTAGGTTTTAAATTAAACAAAAATCAACTTAATTAAACAATAAATTAGAAAGTTATGACTGATTCAGTGTAGTTATATCTACAAACTAATGTATATCTACAACCATAAGACCTGCGGAAAAAATAAGATTACTAACTTGTAATTCATTTTTATTTTCAAAATTTTTCCCCAATCAAAAAAATAGATATTAATCTTAGCTTTCAAATTAAATAAGAGTCAACTCAATTGGATAATAAATTAGAAAGTTATGACTTATTCAACATACCTGCATCTAAAAATTCATGTGTAGCTACAACAATAAGACCTTTGACAAAAATCAGATTCCTATGCTCTCATTAATTTTGTATAACAAAATTTATCCTCCATTAAAAAAATAGATGTTGAATTTATATTTCAAATTAAATCAAAATCAACTCAATTGGATGATAAATTAGAATGTTATGACTAATCCAACGTAGTTCATCTACAAACTCATATGTACCTACAACAATTAGACCTGTGGCACAAATTAGATTGATAACATGTCTTCCATTTTGAATTTCAAAAATTTCTCATCCATAAAAAAGATATATGTTGAACTTAGCTTTCAAATTAAACAAAATCAACTCAATTAAATTATAAATTAGAAAAATTTGACTAATTCAGCATAACTGCATCTATAAACTCATTTGTAGTTACAACAGTAAGACCTGTGACACAAATCAGATAGTTAACCTATTATTCATTTTGAATCTCAAAATTTTTCCTCCATCAAAAAGATAAATATTGAAATTAGCTTCCAAATTAAATAGAAATAAACTCAATTTGACAATAAATTAGAGAGTTATGACTAATTCAGCATAGCTAGATGAATAAGCTAATGTATAGTTACATTAACAATACCTATGACACAAATCAGATTGCTAACATGTTATTCATTTTGAATTTCAAAATTTTCCAACCATCAAAAAGACAGATGTTGAACTTAGCTTTCAAATTTAATAAAAATTAACTTAATTGTATGATAAAGTAGAAAGTTATGACTAATCCAAAATTACTTTATCTACAAACTAATATGCAGATACAACACTAAGAACTGTGACACAAATCAAATTGCTGAACTTTCATTCGTTTTAAATTTCAAAATTTATCATCTAACAAAAAGATAGATGTTGAACTTAAATTTTTAATTAAACAAAAATCAACTCAATTGGACAATAAATGAGAAAGTTATGACTGATATACCATAATTTCATCTACAAACTCATGTGTAGATGTAACAATAAGACTTGTAACATAACCTAGATTGATAACCTTCCATTCAGTTTTGAATTAAAAAATTTGTCCTCAATCAAAAAGATAAATATGGAACTTAAGTTTCAAATTAAATCAAAATCAACTCAATTATACAATAAATTTGAACGTTATGACTCGATCCAACGTAGATGCATCCACAAACTCATGTGTAGCTACAACAATAAGAGCTACAACACAAATCAGGTTTCTAACATGTCATTCGTTTTAAATTTCAAAATTTGTCATCCATCAAATAGATAGATGTTGAACTTAACTTTTGAATTAAATAATAATCAACTCAATTAAGCGATAAATTAGAAAGTTATGACTAATCAAATGTAGCTTCATCTACAAACTCAAGTGTGTCTTCAACAATAAGACCTAAGACACAAATCAGATTGTCAACCTGTCATCATTTTAAATTTCAAAATTTGTCCTCCATTGAAAAGATATATGTTGAATTTAATTTTCAAATTAAACAAAAATAAATTCAATTGGATAATAAATTAGAAAGTTCTGACAAATTCAGTGTAGCTGCATCTAAAAACTCATGTATAACTACAACAATAAGACCTGTGACATAAATTAGATTGCTAACCAGACATTCATTTTTTATTTCAAAATTTATCCTTCACTGAAAAGATAGATAATGAACTTAACTTTCAAATTAAATAAAAAACAACTAAATTGGAAAATAAATTAGAAACCTATGACTGATCCAACGTAGCTGCATGTATAAACTCATGTGTAGGTACAATAATGAGACCTGTGACAAAAATCAGATAGCTAACCTTTCATTCATTTTGAATTTCAAAATTTATTCTTTATAAAAAAGATATATGTTGAATTTATTTTTCATATTAAATAAAAAATAACTCAATTTGATAATAAATTAGAAAGTTATGACTGACTTAGCACAGCTACATCTATAAACTCATGAATAGCTACAACAACAACATCTACGACACAAATCAGATTGATAACATGTTATTCATTTTGAATTTCAAAATTTGTCATCCATCAAAATGATAGATTTTGAACTTAGCTTTTAAATTAAATAAAACCCATTTAATTGGACAATAAATTAGAAAGTTAAGACTTTTTCAATGTACCTACATCTATAAACTTATGTATAGCTACAACAATAAGACCTGTGACACAAATCAGATTGCTAACCTATTATTCATTTTGAATTTTAAAATTTAAACTATATAGAAAAAATAGATGTTGAACTTAGCTTTCAATTTAAATAGAAATCAACTCAATTTGATAATAAATTAGAGAGTTATGATCGATTCAGCGTAGCTACATCTATAAACTCATGTATAGTTGCAACAATAAGACCTGCGACACAAATCAGATTGCTCACATATTATTAATTTTTTAATTTCAATATTTTCAATCCAGCGAAAAGATATATGTTCAACTTAGCTTTCAAATTAAGCAAAAATTATTTCAATTAGAAAATAAATTAGAATGTTGATGAGTGAAATTCATATAATTCTTTTATTACTCCCAATTTATACTTTCGCTTGTCTTTTAGCACCTTTTGTATATATTTGATGCTGCTTTGGGTGTTTTTGTTCATGGTACAGGAAAAAAATTATGGCTCAAAGCAATTAGGAATGAATTCAAGGACAAAACAAGCAATGAATGAAGATTTTTCTAAGTGTACAAGCCAAGCACAGGCAAAGCTTGATCGTGCTCTGTCCCCGTGATTTTCTATCTAAAGTTGTTTGAGTAGATGAGCAAGCAGGGGGGTGCTTCCATGCTGAGCATGGTTATGTTCCTCCATGTGAGTATCTCTAGATTCGAAGCATCAAATGCTCACATAGGAAGCATGCCCAAAATGCTCCTTGCACGGTGCTTCTCAGGCGAAGCACGGGGTGAAGCACGACCGTGCTCTTCCGTGTAAATATCCCTGGTTGATACTTAGCCAATTCACTCGGAGTCTCACAAAAGAGCATAGTCTAAGCATAACCATGCTTAGACCGTGTTGAGCCAAAAAACAACCTTTTAACTCCAGATTCAAGGTTTTCACAGGATCTTTTGGTTCGAAAGATTTTTTGCACCACCGGGAGAGTATTGATGAGGATTAAGATCAAGCTTCACCACACTATCTAAGGGGATCAAGGTTGAGTTCGAAGCTCAAGGGAAGTGGAGCTAGCTCATCTATGAAGCTTTTGAAGCTTAATTAAGAAAAGATTTGTAAAGAGAGAGATCATGAATTCTTACCCTAGTTCTTTCTTTCCTTCTTCTTAATTTTATCAAATCATGAGGTGCTAACCATTCCATGGTGCCTCGGGATGTTGAACTATGTTCTTCTTGATACTTTGAACACTTGTGCCTATGGTGTTTTAATGTATTCGTGTGTTTTTCATGTGTTTGCATAACTTGACATGCTTGATTTGTATAGATGCTCATGTAAAACTTGACGTGTGTGGATTACCGTAGTTGCGATTACCTAGCATAGTTGCAAAAATTGATGTGTATGAAGCCCATAGTTACACTTGTAGCCCTTGATGTATTTGAAAGTCAAAGATGCAACAAAGCTTTTGAGCACCCACAAGGGTCTTAGAATGTACCGTGGTAGGCATTAGATTCAAGTCAGTATCTCGAGATTCCACCCTTTTTGACTAAAACTAGATCCTAGTCTACCCGTTGATTCCACCCTTTTTATCATTTCAACCAACCCTTTGATTTGCTAGACATTAGAGGATTAGTTAGTACTAGAAGTCCAGTCCCTATGGTTAGATAACCCTACCACTTAGGAGTTACCACTCTATTACTTGTAACAATTCTTGCACTTGTGAAGAGTACATCAAAAGTTATGAATGATTTAGCATAGCTGCATCTATGAACTCATGTGTAGATCCAACAATAAGACTTGTGACACAATTCAGATTCCTAACCTGTGATTCATTTTTAATTTCAAAATTTGTCCTCTATCGAAAAGATAAATGTTGAACTTAGCTTTTAAATTAAATAAAAAACAACTCAATTAGATAATAAATCAAAGGGTTATGATTGTTTCAGCGTACTTGCATCTATTAACTCATGTATAGCTACAACAATAAGAACTGTGACAGAAATCAGATTCCTAAACTATCAATCAATTTGAATTTTAAAATTTGTCCTCCATAAAAAATATAGATGTTGAATGTAGCTTTTTAATTAAACAAAAATGATCTTAATTGAACAAAAAATTAAAAACATATGACTAATTCAGTGCAGTTGCATCTATACACTCATGTATAGATACAACAATAAGACTTGTGATACAAATCAGATTTCTAAACTATCATTCATTACGAATTTGAAAATTTATCCTCCATAAAATAGATAGATGTTGAACTCAGTTTTCAAATTAAGCAAAACTCAACTCCATTGGACAATAAATTTAATAGTTATGACTGATTTAGCATAGCTGCATCAAAAATTTCGTGTATAGCTACACCAATAAGACCTATGAATAAAATCTGATCGCTTACATGGTATTGACACGTCCGATTTGCATGTGTGTACCGCAAGTGCACGGGTGTCGAAGTAATAAAATACGCAATGAGTTGGGTAGTCAAATCCACAGGAAATAGGATTACTATTACTGACTGCTTCTTTGCTATTTAGCCTAATGATAAATGGGATGATGTATTCAAAGTGTTTCTAGAATGAGTAGGTTAAGCAATGGAAATCAAAAGATAATTGGATCCTGCCTCCAGATCACCAATACTAGTCCCCTACGAGGTCTCGGTGGAGCAATCACTCAATCTGAACACCTCACACCATATATGAATGCAAAGAACTCTAGGGATTCCAAAGGGTGTATTCGATTCCTAAGAATAGACCTAACCCTACCTCTACGTGAAAGGTTCCTAACCCCTACAATGTCCCCACAGAGAAATCTCTCAATCTCATGCCTCACACCAAATATGGTTCCTTAAAACTTAGGGAATACGGATATAGAATACACCAATCGGAGCGAAAAAGTAGACTTTCCACTATCTCAAGACTCACCCTCTCAACCCTCTTCAATCTTGGGGTTCTAACCCTAATGGAGACCTCTCTCTCACCAAGGCAACAAATCATGCAAACCAAACAACCATAAGCTCGATAAGGCAAGCAAGCATTAGGCAAACAAGATTGAAACTCAACCAAAGTCAGATTAAATAGAAACACAAAGAAAATTTACAAAAGATTAGAATGCTAGGGGTCACAAGCCCAAATATCCTCTAGGGGTTTAGCTCTCCATGGAGCAACATACAAAACAAACCATCAATGAATAAAATTATATAAAAGCTATAGAAATAAACCACCCTATATATGAACTGATGGCCTTGATGGAGAGCTTCAACGTCCTGATGGAATCGACTCCGAAGCTAGGGTTGCCGGTAGCTTCCTTGATGCTATGGTGGAGGAATCGATCAAAGTTGTTGAAGAAGCGCCTCCTAAGCTGCAATGACCTCCTCTCCAAAACCTAGCCATCTCATCGCTCAAGAACTACAAAAAATATTTCAGAAGAATAGGGTAAAATGGTTATTTATAAGCCTAAACATTGTCTGTTATGTGCCTCCACGCGACCACATCAGATTTTACGCGCTCGCATGAGCTGCAAAAATTCCCACACAACCACATGGAATTTTCATGTTGTTGTGTGAACAGTGTTTTTGCTAAAGTATTGCTATAGTGAATAGCTGCAGTATTTTCATCAATGCGGCTCACAATATAGTTTTCTTGAGGCCACATGGTCAAGCACACGTCCATGTGGTAGCTTATAAGACTTTTCCTCGTTGAATTATCATTTGGAAGCTCTTGCATTCTTCACACAAATTAAGGACATGGGGGTGTGACTGCCTTTGTGCCCTTCTAACTCATAAATTGGCTTCAATCCTCTTGGAAGTTGAGACACATCTCCATGTACATGAGCTCCTCTTGTGTCTTTTGTTGGGTTATATCGCAAAAATCAAATAACATTAAAACGCCATGTGGAAGCAATAATATATTTGCGAGATATATTCTAATTGTTTTAATGAGCACCGTAATTTAATTAAAAGGCCTAGAAAATTACCTCTTGATGATTTTCTTTCTTTTGATGGGCCGAACTTATCTCTTGGATTGTCGTAGATCTCTTAGCGCCGAACAAAAGTTCCACGCCTCTAGATCACACGCCGGAATTAAGAGACAATCTCCTCTTCTTCTCCAAATAGCGGCTAGGGTTAGAGAGAAAGAGAGAGCTAGGGGATTTTCTCACTAGAGAATTAATTGAGTCAATTCTATAGTTGGAGAGGAGTCATATTTATAGAAACTTCATAAAACATGATAAACGTTATTCAATTATGAGTTCTATTCGAAATATGAACCTTCATAACATGATAAACATCATTCAATTATGAAGTCCTATTCAAAATATGAACCTCCATAATATGATAAACATTACCATAGAAGTTCTATTAGAAATATGAATCCTAATCTAACTAAAACCACTTTTATCTTTGAGTCCTCATAATTTTGATTATCTATTCGACTCCATCGAATTTAAATCAAAATTTAAACTTAAGACAAAAACCCTAGATCAATTTACAATTTCACTCATCCCATGAAGTACAATTGTAAATTGACAATTTTATCCCATGTAGTCAAAACAAGACTGATTCTTTATCCCTTTAAGCGTGACTCCCTAGGTTTGTTTCGATTGGCAATGGAAGGATACCAAAGGACGTGGGTAACACCTAGCCAGCCCCGTGGGCCCACGTCGTAGCCCAATTGAACACGAATGAGTAGATCATTACGAACCTTTCCGATTATGATTACCATATGTGTATAAACCTTTCGTTCTTGTATCCCAACCGAGTGAGAGCCATGGTAATTGTCAAACTCACTAAACTCGATCATATGCAAATAACTATAGTGGGGTGAGATTACCAAACTACACTTCGTGTCTCACACGATTAGTTTGACTATAATTTTTTCCACTTCGTGTCTCACACAATTAATTTTTTCCAGTGCTTTAACTTTAGATAATGTGGGGCAACATCATTGATTATGTTATACATGACATCATTACAAAAGGTGATTGGATTAAAGTCTAGATGGCCACAAATATAAATATGTGCGCCTAACGACTGAGCTTATGCAGTCTTCCTTGTTCAACTTTGTCCCTCCAACACAAGACTAATCGGCCTATCTATGTCCTCTTCGAGAATGAATATATTATCTCTATTTAGCAGTGTAGTGGTTTGTTCATTGAAATTTAATGCTAGCCAATGTAGAGTACCATAAGTAACACAGAAACTGGAAATATGCCATCGTGATTAATATATAGAGATTGGTGAAGCAAATATACGTTCAGCATTTGCTATGAGATTATGATACTATATATAAAACAATTTCGGATCTTTCTCTCAAATAATTTGTAATGATTCAGATATTGAATTGCCATTTAAGACATCAGCATAAAAACTTGATAAATCCTGCTTACTAGCCCTTGAAGATCTGCCATCTATTTGAAATTCACGCTAGTCGGTGTAGTCCTCTCCCTTTTCAATATATGCCTTAAAATCATAGCTGGGTTTAGCACTTTGTATATTAGGATGAAAGCTCTAAGATCACAGTAGGTGTCATAGATCAAATATGCATTGATTTGACTTAAAAAATAAGCTATGTTTTATACAAGCAAATATGTCAATCCTAATCCATAATTTCTATAACTGCCAAATTTTAATGCCTTTGAACCTTCTTAGTTTTTATGTTCACTTTCTATATTGTGTACATTTACGCTTGTACATTAATTTTCATTATCCCAACTAATTGATGTCTATGTATTAATACTAACACAAACATCACCGACATTGTGTATCCCTTTAGCCTACTTTTGAATTGTTTCATACTCTAGACATCTTAAGCAGTGTCTAGGATTCCACAATGATGGCTCATAAGTAGCTAGTGTTCTTTACTTTAACTAATGTGTTATGTTTATTTCCTCCTATTAGTAGTATTGTGCACTGTTTGGTTCAAACCAAATTAATCACCAAAACAAGTCCATTTATTGCATTTGGTTTGATTTGATATTTGCATCATTTTGTTCAGTTTAGTATTTTAATATTTTGGTGTATGCAGTTGTTCAATTTTGGGTTTTATAAATTCCACATGAGGTGCTAAACCCACCGAACAAGTTAAACCTTTAAAAGGTTTAAGTTGGGAACTACTTATACACTGAATAAAAACTTTTTGGTGTATCCTCTCAAAGGCTTGGAGGCCTAAGCCTTTGTCTCATGAAAACCAAACTAAATAAACTGAAATAACCAAACCAACCCAAAATTTTGTATAAATCAATATTGTGAAAAACTGCAACTGAAATAACTGAGCTAACTGAACTTCATATGGTCGGTTTGGTTTTCTATTTATTCAAAATATTGGTTAGTTTGTTATTAAAAACTATGAAAATCGAAACTTTTTATTTATTTATTTATTTTGTTAAACTTGAACTGATTCATACCCCTAGTTATCAGTAGGTTCTAACATGGGGTTCAAGGAATTGGCTTATGCTGTGTACTCACATTATTCCATATTTTAGTAGTCTATATAATTTGGTTTTTGTGGATCACTTGAGTATTTTGTTCTAGTTAATACAAAATACACCATCATTCATTATCATATGATTGATTTCTGACATTAGATTCTATTTAGACTCTATAATGTTCTTTTCTTTATTTTCTTTATGGTTAAACATGTTGTTGATATTAAGATTTAATTGAGCATTGTTGATCTTATATGAATATTCAAATTTTTTCTCCATTTGATTGTAGGTTTGCTACGCTTACATCAAGAATGGAGCAATTCATCCATGGGCAATCAAGGGATTTGGTTGATCAATCATATGGGAAACTTTTGAGAATGAGAAACACTGACCTCACTTTAGCTTAGAGTTTTATCAACTTGCTGACCTCGCTTAATAATGCCATCCTAACTTATTTCTGGACTCCTAACTTTCCAATAACAGCCGTAGAGTTCCTCTAGGTTTTTTTTTAATTAATTTTTTATAAGTTGATGAAATGGATGCTAATGATATTGAAATAGGTAAGCACGATGTTTGTGATATTGGAGAAGATTGCTCAAGCAGAACAAAAATATGTTGATATTTTACTTCTAGAGAATTATGTAGCTTTTCAAAACAAATTATGAGCACTTTCCATCATTGTCTACTAGTTAGTAGATAAAAATTCTTTCATTTTATTTTTCTTAATCTGTCATGTTAGGATTAACTGCTTTAATATTTGTAGCATGATTAGATGTTCAGATAGACTACACTTCCTTTGACTTCCAACTTTTATGATTTGGCCAATGTAGTACCAACACTTTCAAAGTTCTATCACTAGGCTAGTGAATCAAACGAGAAAGCCTGTACATGCCATATTAGCATGATCATTTCCATTGTAAGTTCTATCACCCTAAAGAAAAAGTTATGATATTAAATTTTATCCACATCCTCCCCTTTTGCTGGATCTTTAAGTCTTTATTTATATTTGAGATATTGTGATTCATTTACAATATCATATTTTTGCAACAATTTGAAAAATTATTCCAATTTGCTTGAAAAATAGAAGATTTGATGTACACAATCACACCTGATGAGGTAATTAACTGTGAAACACCTTCGTTATGTTGTTTACCAAGAATTCATGTTAATTCTAAAAAACGTGGTGCTTTTCATAAGTTCACAACTCTAAATTTGAAACTACACTACTGAAGAAGTATACAAAGTTTATAGCATAATAAAGCAGAGTTTATGCTTTGAGCTCAGAATCAGATAACCACTTATTGACCAAAGTGAGCTAGCTGCCTATCATTTATTTGACCTAACTTGTAGTATTAACAGAAGCTTGTTTCAAAATTCTCAATTTAGTGTTTGATTACTATACCTTAACCTAGCTAACTTGGTTGTCGACTTTTAATTGTAGTGCACCCTAATTCTAAAATCCATCTCCAGCCCATGTCTTGCATATTTGCTATTATAATCACATTGCCCAAATCGCATTAACAATATGGAAAAGGGAAAAACTAGCTGTACAAATCATCATATATGTTGAGCAAGCCTCTAATTTAGTGATAATTATGCCTTGTAACATTAAAGTGAACCTTCTATTTTATAGGATGCAATAAGAAATCAGCAGACTTTTTATAACTAAGGTAAAATACTATGTAGCTGTGTTTTTTTGGGTGCATGCATACATTTATATACAAGCATGTGTGCACGTGTGTCTATGCCCATACTATTGGCGCAATATGCTCTTATGTTCAGATATTTATTTCATTCTTTTATGTGGAATGCGATTTACCAGCTTGTGGTAAAAACTTTTTTACTTAATAGTAATAACTGACATGATTAAGCTTACAGATTCCTTTCCAACTGGGATTGTTAAGAATGGATCTTAGGAAAACACTGAATTCCAGCTTATCAGCTGTAATAAATAGATACTCTTTGAAGTATGGCTTCCTCACAATAATATTGTTAACATTTCTCTTTCATTTCGACAGGTTGACAAGTCAATCAATACTATGTATAGGAAGTTGCAAAAGAATTTAACCTCCACTGCAAGAAATTATATTTCTAGTAATAACCAAAGTTGCTACTAAAAGCAGTAATTTTAGTCACTAATATTAATAGTAAACCAATTGTCGAGGGTGTGATATGTTGTCACAAGTATCTCCGTAGCAAATGCAATAGTGACCAATTAATAAATATGGTCGCAATTAAGTAAAAAATTTGTAACCAAATTGTTGTCACTAAAAACGTTTTGTCATGCCCCGAACCTAACCGGGCACATGGCAACCGCCACGACGACAAGAAGTGGGTCCCACAACGGCCCCACCTTTAGGTCGCCGTAAGGCTCAATATAAACCTGTTACCACAATTACATAGCTAGATGACAAAATAGTAATAAGATCACAATAGGGTTCCCTGATACTAGGGACCCTAAACACAAGTAGCATCAACAACAGTACAAACAAAGGTTTTAGATACAACCATAAAAATACAAATACATGAACAACATATATAGGTCAAGCCTAGTGGATCCATAAATTTTACATGCATACTATAACAAACCTAAACAAGAAGAACAGATAAATCACTCTACTGCTGCACAGCACAACTCTGTCCAACGTCGCAGTCTAAAAAGATAGAATAAGGGGAAATAGTGAGTAACAGATGTTACCAACTGAGTGGTGTCAGCATAGATGTAACAGAGTGATAAATTATTTCAAATAGTAATTCTACATGAATAATAACATATAAAATCAATTCCAAGTATTCAACAGATTAACAAGAAATACAAATCTCATCAATGGTAAAAACCAATAGCATTTTTTAAAAAAAAACAATCAACATAGCTCCAAAATACAGGCTGGCCTAAAACAATTCCCATGCTAATCGTGGCCGCGACAAGCTATAAGACCACCAAGGAGTTTTAAAACTCTTTTTTTTTAAAAAAATTTAAAAGGTTGCCTTTCGTTGGTGTTGGTCACTGAGATCCCCGTGTGGTGACCCCGGGTTTCTCACATAAAAAAACCCCTGTCAATGGCTCCGAGCACCTCTTGACTAGGGTAAACCAGGGTTAACCACGCTGTCTCCCATCAGGCCGGACCGTGGAACCCCACACTGCAATGTCGGACTAAAGTCCGCCGTCACCATCAAAACTAAATGCCACAATATAATTCTTTCCAATTTCCAATTCAAAGAATCCATCATACAATATTTAAACCAGGAAATGTACATCAAACCATATTCCATTTGCATATAAATACGGAAATATACATCAAACCATATTCCATTTGCATATAAATACGGGAATGCTAGTAAACATGTTTCTTTCAAAATAAATAGGTATAAGCATTCTAGGTTTAACCATTTCAAGTAAATTCGTACTCAAAATATATATCAAGGAAACCTATTTGTCATCAAATTTATGTGATAAAACACATGAAGAAATACTTTAGTACTCTTATTAAATCTATGCAATTATAAATTTAACCACTCACAGAACCAGTCGTCTCATCCTGAGACGCGCTCACTGTTCGGTGAGTTCCTTCCCCTTAGAAGATGCTTCACCACCTAAATATAAGCAGGGAATCCAAATTCTAATGAACATAAGAATGATGGCCAAAAGTAAATGCATGAAAAATACAATTATACATGTTTAATAAGAAACCTTCGGGTTTTACGGCAAGATAACGTCATTTTGGATCCAAACGACATCAGAATGGAGTAAACCTAGTTCCAATGAGTTTAGAGTAAGGAGAGCTTCAATGTGCACCAAATAAATACCATAAAAGACTCAAAATTTTTGGTGCTACAGTAACTTCGGCGTTGCTACAGTAGAACCGAACCTTAGAGTATGGGTTTCTCCCAATTTACTACACTAAATCAAAAAATTTCTTCAACAACATTTTCATACATGAATCATAAATCATTGGCTTCAATTTGAGCCTATAAATCACCAAATCCATACAGAATTCAAAGTTTTTTATACATTTCTAAAAACAAGAAAATATGGGAGAAATACAAAATAAAAACATTGCATCCAAGGCTTACCAGATTCAGGACTGAGGAAGGAAGAATTTTGGTATTTGAGTTCGCCGGAAATTCTCACTGGAAAATTTCTTCTAAGGTTAGGGTCGGCCGAACAAGAAACAAGGAGAAAGAAATGAAGAAGGAGAAGAAGACAGGTTGGTTTCTCTCATTCATTCTTTTTTTTAATATATATAGGAAATGACCTAATTGCCCTCTTAATTGAAAAAACATAGAAAATGGATCCAAATGACAAAATTGCCCCTGATTTTTCACATAAAAGCTACTATGCAAACATGCAAAATGCCACTACTGCTAAATGACCATTTTACCCCTAATGCAAGCATAAAAATCTAAATAGGCCCGAGGTCTTAATCAAGACAGGGTACAACACTCTACCCTCCTTAAAAAAATTTTGTCCTCAAAATTTCAGCATACCCAATTCACTGAACAAATGAGGATATTTCTTTCTCATGAACCGTTCAGGTTCCCAAGTCAACTCCTCAATCTGATCAGTTTTCTAAAGAACTTTTACAACTGGCACCATCTTTCCCAGAAGCACTTTTTCTAGCTGATCAAGGATACGAACAGGCCTCACTTCAAAAGTCAAATCTTCTCGAAGTTCTACTGGAGGTATTTCAAGTGCATGCGACGGATCTGGTACATACTTCTTCAACAATGAAACATGGAAAACATTATGGATCTTCTCTAACTCTGGTGGCAACTATAATCTATAAGCTATTGGCCCAATTCTTTCAAGTATTAGGAATGGCCCAATATAGCGAGGATTTAACTTTTCCCTGCTACGGAACCGAATTACTCCCTTCCAAGGTGATATCATCATGAAAACTCTGTCACCAACTTGGAACTCTAAATCTCTTCTCCTGTTATCAGCATAGCAATTTTGCTGGTCTTGGCCTGCTTTTAACCTGTCTTGAATTACCTTCACTTTTTCTGTGGTTACCTCAATTAGTTCAATACTTTGCAGCTTTCTTTCACCAACTTCATTCCAATAGAGGGGTGTTCGACACTTACTCCCGTATAAAGGTTCATAAGGAGCCATGCCAATACTTGCATGGAAGTTATTATTATAAGCAAACTCCAATAGACGTAAGTGCTTGTCCCAACTTCCTTGGAAATCAAGAACACAAGCCCTCAGCATATCCTCAAGTGTCTAGATCGTATGCTCAGATTGGTTGTATGTCCGAGGATGGTATGCAATACTGAATCTCAAAGTTGTCCCGAGAGTCTGATGAAACTTAGGCCAAAACTGAGATGTAAATCTCGCGTCACGATCAGACACAATTGAAATAGGTACTCCGTCGAGTTTAAAAATTTTGCTTATAAATAGCTTCGCTAACCTCTCTAAAGAGTATTTGGTATGAATGGCCAGAAAATGGGCTGATTTTATCAAACGGTCCACAATAACCCACACAGCATCATGCCCCTGAAGAGTACACGGTAGCCCAACCACGAAATCCATAGTAATATGCTCCCACTTCTACTCTAGAACAGGCAAATGTTGTAATAGTCCCACTGGTTGTTGATGTTCTGCTTTTACTTGCTGACAAACTAAGCATCTTGCTATAAATTCTACGATTTCACGCTTCATTCCAAACCACCAATAATTTTCCCTGATTGTACGATATATCTTAGTGCTGCCTGGGTGTATAGCATAGGCTGAGGAGTGAGCTTCTTTTAGAATTGCACTTCTGAGTCCTGCATCCCTTGGAATACAAACTCTTCCCTGCAATACCAGAATATCATAACTGCGAAGCCCAAAATCGCTAGGTTCACCTTTTTCTAGTCTCTGTATTTCCTTCATTAACTCTTTATCTGTTCTCTGAGATTTCTGAATCTGCTCCAGTAATGATGGTCTCACCACAAAAGTTGGCAACAAAACTCCCTTTGGCTTGATCTTAAGTGTCACATCCTTATCTCAAAGAGCTACAAGTTGAGTCAGATAAGATGTTGTAGCAGAAGCTAAAGAAGTGGAAGTTTTCCTACTTAGAGCATCTGCTACCACATTAGCCTTCCCTGGATGGTAGTCAATCACCAAATCATAGTCCTTGATCAACTCTAGCCATCTTCGCTGCCTCAAATTCAGTTCTTTCTGAGTAAACAAATACTTTAGACTCTTATGATCAGTGTAAATCAAACATTTCTCTCCATAAAGATAACGTCGTCAAATCTTCAGAGCAAAAACCACTGCTGCTAACTCCAAATCATGGGTAGGGTAATTCAACTCATGTTTCTTCAACTGTCGCAAAGCATAAGCTATTACTTTCCTATCTTGCATTAATACAAAGCCAAGACCCTATCATGAAGCATCGCTGAACACTACAAACTCTTTACCACAAGTAGGTAGAGTAAGTACTGGCGCTGAAATCAGGCGGTTCTTCAATTCTTAGAAGCTGTTCTCACACTTCTCAACCCAAATAAACTTTACCTCCTTTCACTTTGATAGGACATCCATGAAAAACTACCTCCCTGATAATCTCTTCACCCAGAGGTGTTTGGATCAAAAGTTCACAGTCTAATGGGGAGGCTATCCTATCAGCATGACATGAGAATGCAGTGCTAACAAAAGATCACTCTGACCCTGAGTCTATCAAAACATATGCATCATGCTAAAAAATGGATACAGTACCTGTAATCGCGTTATGTATGCCCTCAGCTTCCTCATTGGTCATGGCAAAAACTCTGGTCTGAGAACGGGTCTGAGGTCGTGTTGTTCCACCTTGTGGACTATTACTAGCAGCAACTGATCTGGTTGGGGCAATAGGTGTAGAAGCAGTAGGCGGTACATCCTTTGATTGACTCTGTCGTCCCACAGGAGGAGGTGCTGACCCTGGTGTTCCACGGCCTAACTCTGGACATACTGACTTAAGGTGACCAGTCTACCCACATTGATAGCATCTGCATGGCTCACGGTATGGACCCGGATGAAATCTATTGCAGTTCTGCCATCTGGGAACATATCCAGTTGATTTTCCTCTATAACTACCACTCGCAGATGTAGCGCCTTTCTGACTGCCAGCTTGCCCTGATGGCGGTTTGATTGAGCTAGACCCTGAAAAACCTGAAGAAGTATCCTCACTCTTGCTGCGCTTGGATGCCCTTGAAAAATCTGGATTTCTTCTCTTGGCTAGATTTTCACGAAGGCGTTTACCTTGAAGAACCAATTTCTCAGCCCTCAATGCCAACTGAACCACTTCCTTAAAGCTCCGATTCCCAGTAATTGCCATCTTCTCTCTGATACTAAGGTTCAGTCCTACCTCAAACATGGAACATAAAGCTTCTTCACCACCAACAATTTCAGGCACAAAATTTGCCAATTCCTTCAATTTTGCTTCATATTCTGCCACTGCTTTATTTCCTTGAACCAATTTCATGTACTCTTGTCGCTTTTGGTCATGGTGAAATCGAGTGTAATATTCTTCATCAAACTCATGCAGAAAATTTGACCAAATCAGTGGTATATCTGAACGACCCTTCAGAGTTTCCCACTAGATCCTTGCTCTGTTCTCCAAAAGCCTGAGTGCAACCTTTAGTTTCAACCCATCTTCTATGCCCATGTCTTCAAAAGTAGCAAGCAACCTCTTTAACAATTCCTTGCCAGCCATGGCATTACCTGAACCATCAAAAGCATTACATCCAATCTACCTATCTTCCTTCAGTAGCTTCGACAAAATTAGGCTCTGACTGATTTTACTGTCATCCACTAGTGGTTCTGAACTGAAGGCATTGGGGGTGGTGGTGGTGGTGGCGGCATCGACACTGGCTCAGTATGGGGTTGTTCCCCAAACAGGCTCAAATAACCAAGAAAGTCACGATATTCTTGATATGTCGGCTGGTGACCCTGGACATCCTAATATGCCTTACAGCTCTGGAGAGCTTCAGGTGGTGGTGCTACTCCTGGGTTATAATCTGAGGTACAGGGCCTGGAACTCTAGGAGCATGCACTGAAGCTGCCACAACAAGCTCATGTCCTGAAATGACCTTTTACCTAGGGGGAGAACGGGGTTAAGCAGGAGTGGGTTCCCCATAAGGAACACTAGCTCCTCGACGCGTACGTGGATGTTGTGCTGGCATTCTAGCTGAAAAGAACAGAAAAAAGACAAATTTTAGACTTAACACCCATATGCACTTATGCTCAATGCAAATCTGTAATTAGATCCACTAGTCTTTAAGGAAATCAACAGTTTTAGAATTTTAACTAAGATCAAATTTAAACCTCTAGCTCTGATACCACTAAAATTGTCACGCCCCGAACCTAACCGGGCACGTGGAAACCGCCACGACGACAAGAAGTGGGACCCACAGCGACCCCACCTTTCAGGTCGCCGTAAGGCTCATTGTAAACCTGTTATCATAATTATATAGCTAGATGACAAAATAATAATAAGATCACAATAGGGTTCCCTGATACTAGGGACCCTAAACACAAGTAGCATCAACAACAGTACAAACCAAGGTTTCAGATACAACCAGAAAATACAAATACATGAACAACATATAAAGGTCAAGTCTAGTGGATCCACATATTTTACATGCATACTATAACAAACCTAAGCAAAAAGGAACAGATAAATCACTCTACTGCTGCAGTGATAACTCTGTCCAATGTCGCAGTCTGAAAAGATAGAAGAAGGGGAAAATAGTGAGTAACAGATGTTACCAAGTGAGTGGTTTCGGCATAGATGTAACATAGTGATAAAGTATTTCAAATAGTAATTCCACACGAATAATAACATATAAAATCAATTCCAAGTATTCAACATATTAACAAGTAACACAAGTTTCATCAATAGTAAAAGCCAATAGGATTTTTTAAAAAAAAACAATAAACATAGCTCCAAAATACAAGCTGGCCTAAAACAATTCCCAAGCTAATCGTGGTCACGGCTAGCTATGGGACCACCAAGGAGTTTTAAAACTCTTTTTTTTTTAAATTTAAAAGTTTGCCTTTCCTTGGTGTTGGCCACTTAGATCCCCGTGTGATGACCCCGGGTTTCTCATATAAAAGAACCCCTTGTCAATGGATCCGCGCACCTCTTGACTAGGGTAAACCAGGGTTAACCACGCTGCCTCCCATCAGGCCGGACCGTGGAATCTCACACTGCGGTATAGGACTAAAGTCCGCCGTCACCATCAAAATTGAATGCCACAATATAATTCTTTCCAATTTCTAATTCAAAGAATCCATCATACAATATTTAAACCAGGAAATGTACATCAAACCATATTCCATTTGCATATAAATATGGAAATATACATCAAACCATATTCCATTTGCATATAAATACGGGAATGCTAGTAAACATGTTTCTTTCAAAATAAATAGGTATAAGCATTCTAGGTTTAACCATTTCAAGTAAATTCGTACTCATAATATATATCAAGGAAACCAATTTATCATCAAATTTATGTGATAAAACACATGAAGAAATACTTTAATACTCTTATTAAATCTATGCAATTATAAATTTAACCACACACAGAACCAGTCCTCTCGTCCTGAGACGCGCTCACTTTTCGGCGAGAGTTCCTTCCCCTTAGAGGATGCTTCACCACCTAAATACAAGCAGGGAATCCAAATTCTAATGAACATAAGAATGATGGCCAAAAGAAAATGCATGAAATTACAATTATACATGTCTAATACGAAACCTTAGGGATTTTAGGGCAAGATATCATCATTTTCGATCCAAACACATCAGAATGGAGTAAACCTAGTTCCAATGAGTTTAGGGTAAGGAGAGCTTCAGTGTTGACCAAAGAAATATCAGAAAAGATTCAAAATTTTCGGTGCTACAGTAACTTCGTTGTTGTTGCGGTACCCGGCCCTTATACTATGGTTTTCTCCCAATTTACAACACTAAATCAAAAAAATTCTTCAACAACATTTTCATACATGAATCATAAATCATTGGCTTCAATTTGAGCCTATAAATCACCAAATCCATGGAGAATTCAAAGATTTTTATACATTTCTAAAAACAAGGAAATACGGGAGAAATACAAAATGAAAACATTGGATCTAAGGCTTACCAGATTCAGGAGTGAGGGAGGTGGAATTTTGGTATTTGAGTTCGCCGGAAATTCTCACCGGAAAAAAAAGTTTCTTCTAAGGTGATGGTCGGCCGAACAAGAAACAAGGAGAAAGAAATGAAGAAGAAGAAGCCAGGTTGGTTTCTCTCATTCATTTTTTTTAATATATATAGGAAATGACCTAATTGCCCTCTTAATTGAAAAATCATAAAAAATGGATCCAAATGACAAAATTGCCCCCGATTTTTCACATAAAAGCTACTATGCAAACATGCAAAATGGCACTAATCCTAAATGACCATTTTACCCCTAATGCAAGCATAAAAATATAAATAGGCCCGAGGTCTAAATCAGGACAGGGTACAACAAGTTTAATATTTGTTAAAAACTATATGGTCACAAGTACTTAAAATTTTGTGGCCAAATTGTTGTCATTAAAAAAGTAAGTATTTGTGACAAAACTATATTATCACAAAAAAAAATTGTGGCAAACAAAGTGGTCACAACTATTTAAAAATATAATGTTAACAAATTTTTAGTAGTGATATATTGTCATACAAGCAAATAAAAATATTTAATATTACATAAAACTAAATAAATATCACCAAAATGTACAAATTTCTAATTTTGAATTTATAAAATTAGGAAATGTTAATATCTAAAGTACAAATATTAAATTATAATTTTTCAAAAAGAAAAAAATTATAAAATTTTCCTAAACTATTTTCTAATCTAAATTTGGGGATGAAGTACTCCGCTTGAATCTCCTTCTTTCTTTGCAGACTCCTCTTGGAATAAAAATATTATTCTCTCCTTTTGATGATTATTCTGCATATTCAGCAAAAAAAAAAGAATCTAATAAAATAGTTTTTAAAATTGCAAAAAGAATTCTAATCTAATTACAACTTTCATACAATTATTTCTTCTCAATTAGAAGAGATCGACAAATTTCCATGTTCCAATTGGATTTTATTATTTTAAATAGATAAAAAAAAATGACACAATCAAAATCTAAACAACATATTATGGAACCTATGATTGAAGGCGTCAAAGAAGAAAACATTAACTAATAACCATCTTTTAAAGGAATTCAATAAATCAAACTTTGAAGATACACAAAGAGAAAATAACATAATAATTATCTCTTATCCATCACATAAACTAAGCAAAAGAACTTACGAAAAGGAGAAGAAGCAAATCTTCTGACCATCTATAATATGCATGTCTACATATAAAGCTACTTGAGTCACTATGGGTCACCGAATCAAATGACGCTCCACCATCTTCACCGATCTCCGTAGGCACAAAATTACTCAAGGCTTCACACCATTTGTGTTTATTTCTTTTATATGTTATGTTCATTGCGATATCTATATTTTTAAAATTAATTTTAAAAAATTATTTATATTATCAATTAGATTTTACTAAAGTCATGTTTTATACGTCTTGCAAATTTAAGAAATTTTGAGAGATTACTATGGTCACTCACTTTTTAACAAAAAAAAAAATACAAATTATATTTGTTTAAGGTAGGTTTGATTATTTTTAGATATTTAATAAAATAAATAATCTTACAAAATCCAAAAAGATATATTAAACAAAAGTTTTATATATATAAATTTTAAACATTGGAAAATATAAATATTGAGGATTAGGTATAAATTTGGAGAATATATACTTTTTTACATTGAGTTTTATCTTGTATTTTAAGAAATATTTTAAATTTTGAATATTTTCTTTTAAAAAGATTATATATACATATATCCAATTTAGTCCCTAAAATATGTCGAACTTTTATGACCACAGTGGTAATCTTAATTTTATGACAATATTTAGAAGACACTCACAAAAACTAAAATATTGAGCAAGGAAAAATATTATTATCAAAGCAAATGAAAATATTAGTGACAATAATATTTGTCGTCACATTAATATATATTTCTTTCCCACCAAAATTACTTTGGCACCAAATTTGATGTACTTACAATGACAAACTTTAGTCACAAAAAGACTGAGACACTACTCATATATTAATAGTCACAATGTAATTGTGAAAGATTCTAAATCGCCACAATTGTAATTGTATTAGTGACAAAAAAAAAAATAAATCATCACAATTAACTTAAACTATAGTGTCAATTAATTTTTTTTTTTTGTCACAAAAACTTCACATTTGTGGAAAATGAGAGATAGCCACAGGAAAATTGTCTCTAAATATCTTAATTCTCGTAGTGGTCAAAGGAGTTGCTGCCTTCTTTGTGACCTTTAATTTAACATGAAATTATAGAAGGTTACATAGGAATTTAACATCAAATTGCTATGTAACCTTTAATTTGAGTAGTAAATATGGCTCTTTAGTTGCTAAATTTCGCCCAACCTGTAACAGCCTCTTACAGTAAAGTCTATTTCAGGAGCAATTGTCATCTTCCATTCTATGTATTACCAGTGATTTTTTATATAATTAAATTCTTATATTCTTTCTTATAATATTTTCTTATGGTTAATTTCTCTAGAAAATCTAGTGAGACTTTTTTTGGTAGTTTCATCAATAGGTATTACAGTTAAAAGTCTCATACAGTCAGTGTGGTTGTTAATGGATGGCAAGGCTGAGTCCTACCTACTACTAAGTGGAGCCAAAATGGTGAGAAAGCTAAACATGATCTGAGTAATATATAGTTGTAACATAGAGTTGTGGATCCTAAAGGCCTTCTGATTCCATGTTTAATTAACTTTTATAGTTGCAGGCAATAATTTCCAGTCGCAGAAATTCAACTTTTTATGGATAATTCTCTTCTAAAATTTTCCATATTATATATATTCAATGGATTGATTTTGGTACTTAGTCTCTTTAATTTACAAATGTTAGTGACCTTGTGCTTGTCATTTTCAGGAGGACATACATAACCCCAAATTTTGTTCTTTTGTTTGGTGTGCCGGCCATTAGTACCACCTAAGAAAATCTAAGAACAACATTGGGGTGTTGCTCATCGAATTTTTCCATACATTAACAGGTTTGTTTCTCCATGTGTACTCCATTCATGGATATATTTTATATGGTATATTATTACATAGAAAGCTGGGACAATTAATACTATTGTACTTAAGGAGGGGAAACACTGAAAAAATAAGGTTTGTATTCCAGTTAGACAATAGTATTAAACCTATTGATGAAGACATCCTTATTTGGTATTCTTGTATTCTTACACCTCTTGTGAAACCTTTTGAACCTCAACTCGACTACACATGACTTTGTTTACCACATGAACATTTTGTGAAAAATTATATATCTTGATCTTTGTTGTTTAGATGTTACTACAATATGAACTTGTTTGATTCACAAAGTCATCAAGTTTGGTGCACACTCTAATTATCTTTGGCTTTTCACGGATGGAATTGTTATTTGACAGTTTAATATTTTCTTTTTTAATTTCTCTGTTACGGTCCTGGTAGTAATTTTTAAATAATGGTTTTGTGGTTTTTGAACTTCTACACCTCCTTATTTTCTTTACAATGTTTTTAAAATCAAATATTTTTATCTCCAACAAAATATTTCAAATAAAGGAATTTTTATTTTTAAAATTTTTTAAAATTTGATGTTTCGTGATTTTATTGGATTTTAAGGGTATAATAGGAAAAAAATTAAAATATTTTTATTTTTATTAATATTAATAATTATTAAAATATTTGTCATGTCATTATATATATATATATATATATATATATTTTTTCAACATGGTAAGGTGGCACTGAGGGCATATATATGATATATACATATATATATATAAATTAAAAATAACAGTTTTTAAATTTTTAAAAATATATCATTAGATGGCAGCTTAGCATTTGATCTAGCAACTTTAAAATATAATTTTTTTCAAAAAAATCATGAAAATTATAAGAAAATTTGCAATAAAAAAATGGCAGGAGGGCATGGTTAATGTTTTTCTTATAATAACAATTTGTAAATGTTTAAATATATTTTTAAAATTTTTAAAAATATATCTCATTATTGCCTTTTGATATGGTAACTTTTAAATTTAATTTTAAAAAATCATGAAAATGAAAAACAAAACGCACAATTATGCTGGCTCACATTTCCATGTCATTAATTTTGATTTTTTTTTTAATTTAAGGATATAATCATAAATATTATTTTAAAATATAAAATTATATAGGTAATTTTTTAGTTTTTCCTTACAATCTAAGAAAACCTCGTAATCTAAGAATTTCTAATTTATGGATATTTATTGTACAAATAAATAAATGTAATTAAAAATTTCAATTATTAATATGGCTTTTAATATAAACAAAAATTGCATAACAATTTGTTTTGCCCTCTCAAATTATTTATTTTAAAACTAACAAATGGTAATGAATATCTTATTATGCATTATTTATCAAATAGTTTATAATTCTGGGATAATATTTAAAAATGTTTTTATTAACCTAGCAGGCAAGCATTTACTCAAATGATCTGATGATTAAACAATTTCAGTCATGACCGAAAGCCTAGAGCAAGATGTATTTCATGTTGGAACTGATTCAAATGACTACACTTCAAACAGATACACAAACTGTTGATAAGTTTTTCACCACAAAATAAAATAAATATTTTAATAATTATAATTATTTTAAAATATTTAATATAATATTTAATAAAACATTGTAATTAAATATTTCATGTTACTAATATCATATTTAATACAAATAAAAACTTAAAAGCAATAGGAGAAATTCATAAAAAAAAATTAATTTTTTGAAAATCCATTTTCAAACTCTTTAGAAATAGATTATATAAACATAATCATCTTCTAAAATTAAATTATATATGTAAATTATTTCTTTGTAAAAGTTTTTTATTTTTGAAAATTATAGACTATTTATGAGTTTGATTTTTTTATTATGAAGTAGAATGAAATATCTACATTATTCGAGGGGTCATTATAAGTTAATATCAACTACATTAGATCATAATTTATTTTTATAATATTATTAATTTTTTGGTTAAATTTTCTCATAACAATATATATCTTTTTTGTATATAAATAGTTTTTATATTTGATTTATTTTAAATTATAAATAATACACAAGTAGGGTTCAAACTCTTGATCATTGAGTAGAGAGAAAAATAAAATACTAAATTACCAACAATTTTATTACAAAAGTGACTAATCTATTCTTGGTTTCTCATTAATTTTTCACTATATAAACAATATTGATACAAAATTACACATTGAGTCAAAATCTCGGAGTATTAGGAACGGTTAATTTTTTTTATTTTTTTTAATCATTAAATATTGTCTTCAATGCATGATAATCAAGGCAGTAATTAAAACAACCTATACACGAAGAGGAGCTGCAATTATAATTCCAATATATTGATGAATGCACTTAATTAACTTTTTACTTGCATATATCTACAGAGACAGACAAATTGAATCAACAAAGAGATTGCTAGATGCATTGCATTAGAGTCTTGATGATGCATTTCTCTAAGCAAAGCTAGAGAACTCCAAGAGGAAGTTCATTTAGAGACAACAACAAGAAGGTGTGTTTCTGTGTTTATCCATTTATCCATATATATATATATATAATTTTGTATTCTAATAATGCAAAAGTATATAAATCTCTTTAAATCTTTTAATCTTAATTTTTGTTTAGATATCTGCAGAAAAGAAGAGAAGAAAAATACAGTTGATTGAACCATAGGTTTTTCCAAAACAAGAACAATAACAAATTAAAAACATAGTAGAAAAAGCTTGGAGTATTGATCAAGTGCTCGTAAGAGGGAAAAAACATTGAAAGACTCATAGTTTTGTTATGCATAATTTTACATCATGAAATTATTGTTATGTTTTTAAGTAGAGAAATAGTAATGTGTTGGGCCTGGTTTATAGAAAATAATGAAAATTACATTTTTTTAATCATTTATAAATATATTTTTATTATTATAATAGACAAAATTGTCATTACCATTAATAAATGCTATGAAATTTGGTTACTGCGAGACACGATGTGTGAGATGAGGTGAAAACTAAATAAAATAGTAGAAATGCTTGGGTTCATCTGTTTGAAATGTTGCACTATTGACAGATCGCAGACAGCTCTTCGATATGCAATGATTCAGTGTACAAGTTCCTGACCTCACCAGGTTATTCCAGTTCAAGAGTGGGATCAGGCTCCGAGGAAAATATAAAATTCAAGAAACTCTAATGGCTGTTTCATCGTTTTCTGACCCACATTTTCGGGCTGACCACTCCCTCATTTATCTACTCGCAGCGCCTACTTGAGCTTCAACCAAATTATAACAGCCACAAAAGAAAAAATAATAATAAAAATTAAATTAGCTGATAGGCTAATTACAGAAATAGTGCATCAAATTCAACAATAATAATAATAGTAAAATCTCAGAATTCAAACAATTGAATGAAATACACGAATTACCTCTTGATTTACCTTTTGCCCATTACAAAGCTTCTCATTGGCATTAAGACATACGCTTTATTAATACTACAGGTCGGTTGCTTTCATGTTGTTTCTAAGAAACCAATAACGAAATTTTCTTTTTTGGAAACCCATCGAAACTTATATAACTTGTTTAAAATTTTCTTTACATGTACTATCACCTAGATAAAAATTTAAAAAATTGGTTTTAAAATTTGTGAGAACTAAAATGGATAGCATTTGATCAGTATTACTACTTTATTTATGTTCATAAAAATATTAATATTTTGGTTATAAGAGGCAAATAAAACCACCTTAAAAATTATTATTTATATATATCAAGCATTACCAACCTCTGGTTGTTGCCGCACCTTGACAAAGGAGGTCACTGATAAGAAATTAAGAAGCCAAATTTGATGTATTTTAGAAATTATATATATGACACTAGGATAGATATGATAGTATCTAAGTGCTCTACATACTTTCACTATGAACAAGTATAGTATCAAAAGAAGAACACATTCAAAAATGATTTTTGTTTAGTTTTCATATATTGAAAGTAACCAATGATATCATATCTACACAATTAAATAATTTTTTATTAATATACTTATATGAATCTTCACAATTTTATGACAAATCAAACATGGTCCAGAGATGATAATAGTAAGACATTAAAATTATATGTTTATTTTCAAATTAAACACTCTAAAATTAAATTATTTTTTCATGTTAAGGTCTAAGAATATTAAATGTTTAGTTTCATTCTAAATCTTGTAAAATTAATATACACACACATTCTTTTATAATAATATACAACATTCAAAATTTATTTTCATATTTAAAAATATACATATATAATTTCTAAAACAACCATCCTCTCACTGGCTGGGGCCACAGATAGTATAAGTGGCATTTGTTAAGACAGGGGAAAATTAATAAGAGAAAAATTATAAATTCAAAACAATATAATCTACTACATGAGAAATTATAGAATACAATTCTAGGTGTTTGATTTAACATAACATGAAACCATCAGTCTAATTCAATTTTTCCTCGCTGTTTATCATTGTTATATATACATGTTTTTAAAATTACTTTGATGAATCTGTATATTTTG
>NC_052472.1:5127983-5247732 GCF_009730915.1 Dioscorea cayenensis subsp. rotundata | reverse complement strand
TATATGCATAAGATGATGTTATTGTTAGAATTTCATTAACTGTAATAGGAAAAATCTCAAAATGGTAAGGTAGCGAGAAACCAAATGAAGATGCGACATACCTCGGGTACTATTTCCTTTGCTCGTAGAGCTGAGATGGAGGTATATACCTGGACTATAATCACTCATAAATTTCTTTTGAATTATATCATAAGATGTAATTAGAAGTGATTTGTTATTGAATAAATAGTTTAAAGAAAAGGGAATCCGACCTAAGAGAGCAAAAATGTATGTGAAGTGGCACAAACACAATGACGGAAGGCCTGTGTCTAATGAAGCTAAGGAAGCTATAGTAAGAAAAATCTAATTTTTTTTAATTTTATATTCATAATTATAATAATAACTTTATATATATTTTTAATACTATGTAGAATAAAATTCAACAAATTTTAGATACGCAAGGAGCTAATGGTGAATCTTCCTCACAATCAAATGACTTTGCTCCTTTAGAGGGTGATGCTTTGTTTCAAGTATTTGGACCAGAGAAAAATGCACGTTTCCGAGGGATGGGTTTTGGTGTGACGGCAAAAATGTTTGCAAACTCAAATTTGCAAAGCCTAAAGGAGAATGAACAATTGAAGGAAAAAAATAAAAATCTTGAAGATAAATTTGAAGAATTAACAAAGGAAGTTGGTATGCTGCATGAACTTATTTTGACATATCTTGGCCCCAGTAGTATTGGACTTTCAAAAAAGGTATTTCAAATTATTATTATTGATTTCAATATATCATATATTTTTTATATTTAATGTAATTTAATTATTATTATTATTTTACCTTGATTTTATTGGATATAAAAATTATTCTAGGATGGAGATGCTAAACCTAATCTTGGTTCTCGATCGGCAACTATTTCTCAATTTCATGGTAGTAATGATGATCCTATTGATTGTACAATTTTCATATTATCATCTTATATTTTTAAATTGTTAAAATTTCAAATTTTATTATTTATTTCACACTTTTTATTAATTGATTTAGCTACTCATTGATCTATTTATATATTTTCTTTTGTAGATGAGAGAACAACATGACAAATTTAAAGCCAATTTCAAGGATTGAAGCCTTTTCTTTTCTTTCTTTTTTTTTTTACAATGTTTGAAAGCTATTTCTTTAAGATTTGTTGATCATGTTGACATTATTTTAATTAGTGTTTAAATACTATGCGATATGTTTTTTATTTTTATTTTTGATAAATAATTTTTATTACTATTTTGTTAAATCATGTAAATTAATTTTATTGTATTTATATTTTGTCTCATATTTGACTATTAAATTGTATATAAATAATATTTAAATTATTTTTTTAAAAAATTATACAATAGTTTTCCAACATTTATGAATGTTGCACTTTGTTATCATCCACAAATACTATATAGTTTAAACAACAGTTATGAAATGTTTATATAAGACTTTTAAAGGACACATAACAAATGTTAGTAAATAATCCGTGTTCCAACATTTATAAATGTCACTTAAATTAAAAATTAAATACCATGAATAACTTCTACCAACATTTATAAATGTTGTATTAAATTGATATTAACAAATGATATTTCCTTAAACCAATGTTTACCAAATGTCGTTATAAGTAATTTAAGAAACATTTAACAATTGTTGCCATTTAATGACTATGGCAACAATTATAAAGGTTGCAATATATTTTAGGTTAATACAAAGAAAACCTTGTAGCGACATTTGCTAATATTGCAAAAAATGTTGATTTATCAAAATTTAATATGGTGAGTAACTTCTACTAACATTTACAAATGTCGGATTAAATAGGTATTGATAATTACTATTTTGTTAAACCAATGTTCACAAAAGGTCAATATAAACCTTTTAAGAGACTTTCAACAAATGTTACCATATAATCTTTATAACAAGAATTAAAAATGTTGCAATAGTTCAAATTAATGTAAAAAAAAACTTGTGGCGACATTTGCAAATGTTGCATAAAATAAAAACAAATGTTACTCAAGCCATATACAAATGTTGGAATAAATCCTTATTGAGACTACTTACAAATGTAGGGAAATGTCATAATGAATGTCATAATAGATAGGTACTGAAGTTTCTTGTAAATGTCACAACAAAACATACCGACTGTGACAATTACGACATATAATCGACGTTCGTTAGAAAATTCGGTATAGAACTATTCCAATGTTTTTCCCCATTTTGCGACATATGACAAATGTCATAAAATTGATATTTTGTTGTAGTGTGATGAAAGTAATGCTCATCGTAATTAAAGAATACTTCGCATTCTTAACACACAAGCACTTATCAACTTGTCTCTACAACCCTACATGCACAAAAGTAACACAAATACACATGTATGAATGATAAAATCTGAGAAAAGTAATGCTCATTGTAAGAAAAGAATACTTCATATTACTAATACACAAGCACTTATCAAACTCCCCCACACTTAAGCTTTTGGTTGTCCTCAAGCAAAAATAAAACATTGTAGCATAGAAGAAGGAAATATTGAAGTTGCTTGGCCTTAGGTTCACCGAAAGTGTGCAAAAAAAGAATTCTACAAGTAAGGTACATTTCAATACCAAATATGAAAAATCAATGCTCTAGCTAAAACCTCGAATAAAAAAGGACAACAAACCCAAAATCATGTAAGTGTATGTAAACTCACTCAATTCAACCCAACGTATACTTCTCAAAGTTCTAAGTATAAGGGATTTATTTATTTACAAAACAAAGCAAAAAGATTTTAGTAGCTTTACACATCCTCTAAGGTAGCCTTTTCCCAAGCGGTCATTAAGGTGGCTTTCACACTTTCGAGGTGGTAGCTCTTTCTACTAGGGTAGTAGCTTCACTCATCCCATGAGATAGCTTTTTCTCTCATTAAGGCATAACTAGTATTTGACTTATGAGAGTAGCTTCATACTTCATAGGCGGTAGTTCTTTCCACCCCAAATGCACAACCAAAATAAGTACATATTTTTTTTTAGAAAAACTTAACACAAGAAGCAAAACCAACTAGTCCTTTAAACATCGAACTTGAGTTTCCAAAAAGGTTTAATGAGAGAGTAGTGCAACAGGTGTCAATCGGGCAAAAATTCCTATAAATTCAAGTAAAAACCAGAACATGGGAACATTCAATGTTAAAAATTCTCCTAAACTTAAGAATACAACTATTGTAACTAAGGTGAACCGCCATTGGCTACGTGAGTATTTTTAGTCAAAACTTATGGAAAGAACATGTGTAATGTGAACTCTCCCCACACTTAAGATGTACCTTACCCTCAATGTACGCATGCAAGCACAATAAAACATTTAACAATCAAGATCATATGTGAAGGTGGGTAATTGAAACAATACGCCCCTCAACTCCTAGTGGAACATTTGATGGAGCTAAATTCCTTGAGAGTTGAGTTCCAATGGATTGTGGAGCACACACGGCCATGTGAAAATCACATTGACCGTGGGTGCCTATGACTATTCCACAATTTTCATACCCACAAGACCATCTGCACGTATACACATGGGGTTCAGTGAAGCTCAACAAAATAAAATAAAACTCTAATATATAAAGATAAAGCAATGAAATACAACTCGAGACAACAAAAATAAAAGATAAACTCAGAAGGAGGATCCTTTCTGAGTAATACAAGTCCAAACTGAATGTACAAATAACATACGAAACATAAATGTAAAAAAAATAAAGAACGCATCAAACGTCGGTGTCTGGTGCTATCTGCTCTGCTGCTGGAGACGATATTGTTACCGGTGGATCGACTGGTGCTAGTGGTGATGGTGGTGTCTGAGGGGTCCGGGGTCTCATCACAAAAGGGATGTCGCATCTCGCTCAAGAACCTGCTGCATCACCCTCGGCCTCTACTGTCTCTAGTGGGGGCATGTTTAACACATAAACCCCATCTCTATACCTCCTGATCATTCCCATGAGTCTCATTGTCTCTAGGCCTAGAGGAGAGGGTATTATAATCTTCTCAGCCCTCCGAATGGTGTCCAAAAGACCCATACCCATTATGAGCGTGGTGATGTAGGGACCTGAGAAAATAACTCCTATCCTGGCATATTGCCCCTGATGCCTCAGATAATCTGCTAGTATGTGGCCAAAATGGATCGGCTGGCTCTGTACCATGGAATACAAGTACAGTAACTCCAGTCGGCTAAGGACCCCTGTGCTATCGCCCCGTCCATTCACTGACCTGCTTAGAACGGCGTGCAAGTAACGGTATGCAGGTCGAGAAAGGCAGGTGGCCATGGACAGCACCGGCTCTTACTGGCCCTGACCACATAATGCCCTGTATACACTATGAGGTGTCAGACTGCCAGAATAATTTGTTGAAAGCTGCTCATACTCCTCTGTGGTAGTAAAACCCTCATTGTATAATCCCAACCGAATCGAAACCTCTATGACGCTCATATTGTAATGATGCCCGAATGCTCTGAACTGTATGGCATCAACATTGTCAAATCCCGAATATGATCAATCAAACTCGAACGATGGGAGTACCTCGAAATAAATCAAGATTGGTGAATTAAAGAGGGAATGAGGGTTTACCAACAAGATGAAGATGAAAAACTTGAAAATGACCGGAAAACTCGAGTGAAATCCCTCTAAAACGACGGCGAGGAGTCGAGGGAGTGCAAGGACGTTTTCTCTGAGTATTTGGGATTGTGAAAATGAAAAAGGCACAATAGATTTATAAAGAGAATCGCGACCTTCTGAGTTCTATACATCCGCACGGGCGTGTGAAAATTACCCACGCCCATATGACTCCACAGGGGAGGGGAGCTTCATAGGGACAGGCACACGCCCCTGTGTGCTCTCGGGATAACGCACTTTTCCTCTGAATGCATCCACACGGGCATGTGGAAATTTCCCACGCCCGTGTACTTGACCCACAAGGGCACCCACACGCCCCTATGGCTTCTCTGTCCACCTGAGAAATTTCTCTAAGTGTTTCACACACCTGTGTGGAAATTCCACATGGCCGTGGATCTTCATAAGGGCCACTCATAGGGGTACTCACATGCCCCTGTGTCTTCTCAGGATGGATGAGAACTCATTGCAGAGTTTTCCACAGGCGTGTGGAAATTATCCACGCCCATGTGTAATTCACAAGGTTATTCACAGGGGAAACACACGCCCCTGTGTCTTCTCGAGATAAAGCTCTGAACCCTACAAAGAAACACACGCCCGTGTGAAAATTACCCACGGGCGTGTGACCTTCACAAGGTTGTTCACAAGGGCATTCACACCCCCTTTTGTCTTCTCGGGATGGAGAAGTTATGCTCTAAACAGAAACACACGCCAGTGTGAAAATTTCACACGGCCGTGTGTCTTCTCTAGATGACTTATAAAAAATTACAAACTCAACAAAAAATTTTGCACACTTATACACATACAGAGCCTGCATTTGCTGTGTAAAATTGACCAGAGAATCATGAAAAACACACTCAAACAACCAAGAACTTCACAAATCATAATTAAGAACACGAAAACACTAATGATCCATGAGAAAATCACAACAAAAGAATGTAAAAGATCAAGACACCAACACTCAAGCTCTTATTCATGCAAGTACTAAACTAAAACCTAGAAAACAGTAAATACTTGGGTTGCCTCCCAAGAAGTGCTTGTTTAACGTCAATAAGCTTGATGTACCACTTCGTACCTCACGGGGGCTCATAGATGAAGGTTTTCCTCTTACCATAACCTGAAAGCATGATGAACATAATCTTTTGAAGGTAGAGGGATAGTTATCGAGTTTGTTACCGCACAAGGGTTCGTCACCTTACTCCATTCTTGCACATCCCTATTAACCTTAGGGTGTTTCTTGTGATATCTCCTTGCACGCTTCATCTTTTGGATCATCTTTTTCATGATCCCCAGGGTAGGTTGCACCTTGTCCTCTAGACCAAGTGTCATGATGTCTTCATCCTCTGCCTCTTGCTTTAACAACCCCTCATACGTATCCAGACACATCATTTTCTGCACATATTCATCTATTAGTTCATCGGTAGTGTCAAGAAAGTAGAGAGTATCATCAAATTCTATAGAATGTCTGATGGCTTTGGCGAGGTGATATGTAAGCTTGTCATCCCCAACTCGTAAAGTCAACACCTCACCATCCATGTTGATAAGAGCCTTGGAAGTACGCAAGAACGGCCTCCCAAGTATTAATGGGACTGATAATTACTTAAGTAGACATATTTTTCTATATATTTTACATGTATTGAGCATCACTTTTACCATGGTTTATGTCTCATATTGTATATTTGGTATTCTTTTGTGCAATTAGGTTGTGAATGTCTTGAAGGATTAAAAGGGAGCAAAGATAGGCTATAAAGGCACAGTGTTGAGAGTTCTTCTGCAATTCAAAGACCAAGACATGAGAGGAGTTCATGAATGTGAAGATGTGTGCCAACTTCCAAGGAGATTCAAGTCTATTCACTAGTTGGAAGGGCACAAAGGCAGTCACATCTTCATGTTCCTTCTCTTTGTAAAGATTGCAAGATTTTCTCGAAGACGCATAGATGAAGAAAAGTCTTATAGCCTACCACATGATCGTGTGCCCGACTATGCGGCCTCAGGAGAAGAATGTTTGGATAGTGTATGTGAAAGTAATGTAGTAATTTCACTGCAGCAAAATTACTGTTCACTCGGCCCCGTGGAAATTCCACGCGCTCGCGTGGAAATTTCTGCAGCCCACTCGGGCATTTGGAAAATCCACATGGGCGCGTGGGGGCACATGACTGATGCGATTTAGGCTTATAAATAGCCATTTTGCCCTATTTTTTTATCATCTTTTGTGCGGCTCTTTAGGGGTGAGACTGCTAGGGTTTGGAGAGGAGGTCTTAGCCGATTTGGAGGGTGTTCTTCACCAACTTTGATAGGTTTCTTCGCCATCATTGCACTTGGGAAGCCACCGGAGACCTAGCTTCGGAGAGGAATCCTTCAAGACGTTGAACTACCCATTAAGGCCAATCATCACGAATTCAAGGGGGGTTCCTCTATGGCTTTTGTTGTTTTCCATTGTATTAATCATTGTTTTGTTACTTGCCCATGGAGGGCTAAACCCTAGTAGATACTTGGGCATGTGAACCATAAGATCTATTCTTTTGTATTGATTTTCTTTATGTTTGTAGTTAATCCGAGTTGATTTGAGTTTTAACCTTGTGATTTCATTGCTTGCATGTGTTATTGATCTTTGTGATTGATCTACATTGCATGATTTGTTAATTTGATGTGAGAGGTCTCCATTTGAGTTAGAACTTCAAGGTTAAAGAGGGTTGAGAGGGTGAATCATGAGATAGTGGAGCGTCCCCTTTCCTTTCTGATCGAGTGTTTCCTATCTCCGTATTCCCTAGACTCTATGCAACCATATTTGGTGTGAGGCGGAGATTGAGAGATTTCTCGGTTGGAACCTTGTAGGGGGTTAGGGATCCTTCATCGGGAATTAGGGTTGGATATATCTTTAGGAATCAGTTCACTCTTAGGTATCCCTAGGGCTTATTGCGGTCATATGGGATGTGAGGTGTTGAGATTGAGCGATTTCTCCGCCGAGACCTTGTAGGGGACTAGTACCAGTTTCTTGGAGACAAAGACCAGTTGTTAACAACGCCCCTTGCGTGTGACCCGCAAGTGTACAGGTTTGTCAAAGTAATAAATCCCAGGTGAGTGGGTATCATATCCACAGGTAGTAGGGAATAAAAATAACAAGATTGCTATTTAAATAAGCGAAGAAGGAATAATAATTTTGTTGATAAAATGTAATGAAAGCAAGAATAAAAGAAACAAGAAAGAGAGAAACACAAATAGATGAGAGGTAAGGTAATCGATAGAAGTGGGGTACTCGGATATTATTCCACCTCGGACAATTGCTTCAAGTGCAAACTCAACTATTATATCTCCTAATTGACGCTTAATGAGTCGTGGAAATCCTTAAACACACGGTCCCAAACCTAAGGTCAACCGGGACTAACTCTACACTATGTCCCGGAGGAGAAATCGATCAATCTCAACACCCAGTGTTTGAAAAATCGGCCTAGGCGGCGCCTTGGCGTTAGAAGGTGGCAAACCGACCCATTTTTGGGAAAAAATAGTGAAAAATCGCTGACTTTTCCATCTAAAAACGGACGCCTGTGCACCGCCTAGGCGGGTCAAGCGCGGACTAGGCAAAGCTAGTGTCGGGCTGGGGGGCTTTAATAAAAAATTTAAAATTATATGTTTTTAAGTTTAACTTTCTTAGGTTTAGAATCATTACCTTTCTTAGGCGGCTAAGTCGTTACGTTACGGTTTAATTTTTTGATATATATATATATATAAATATTAACTTAATAACCATTAAAAGTTTTTTAGGTATTTAATATATTTTTATAGTGTATGCTGAACAGAGAGGTATTAATTTTATTTAGTATATATGTATATATATAAATATTAACTTAATAACCATTAAAAGTTTTTTAGGTATTTAATATATTTTTATAGTGTATGCTGAACAGAGAGGTATTAATTTTATTTAGTATATACGCTTAATTAATTGGATTTTTAGGAATAAAAAAGTTATATTATTTTGCATAAACTATAATAATATATATATATATAATTGTGCACTTTATAGGGTTAAATATGCAAATTTCACAATCTAATAAAGTGCTTTTAACTCATTCTATCTCCAAATCATGGGCCCTACCAACTCCTCTATCCCTTTCGGTGTTTTTGTTGGATAAAAATTTCTCTATCTTTTGACATTACCTCAGAAGACCCGAACGAGCATCCCTTCGATCTTCTGATTCCTGCGCCTTGGAAGAAGATTGTCGAGCAACACTTGGACGAACTTGGTAGCTGTGTATCCCTGGCTTAGAGCGAAGCCTTGAGGCCGTTGAACAGCTTCTTCTCCACGGTTAGAGGTTTGTACGATGAGGATAAATAGTTGGGATTTATGTTAAAGGATCAGTGGATTGTATGATGATTAACAATATGAATGTATGATGTAGTAATCAATGAATGAGATGTAAAATTGGAGGTTTTATTTGATGTTCTGTTGTAGAGAAAAGAATTATGTTAAAGTGCTCACCATGTGTTCGATGAAATGCCCAAGTGATTTGCTATGTTAGTTTGGCTTGCTATGTTGAGTAATTAGAAGGCTGAAATCTAAGTAAATACATGATGTGTTAGGAACTTAGGATATTTCAAACATGGAGGTCTGATATGAGATAAATGGAGATTTTAATCCTAGTTCTATGATGATGTTCATGCTTGTATAACTAATTGCTCAAGAGTATGGTTTCTATGTTATGGAGTTAGAAGGGAGCATGGATGCACTTGTGATGTTTGGTGAAATGTCACTTAGAATCTACAAAGCTGATTTCATGTATCATTGTATTGTGAACTAAGATCATCTTATGAGTGAATTCATGAACCTCTAATTAGTTGCAGATGATTAGTAGGAGTAAGGATATTATACAATACTATATTCTTATATGAAATTGAATATACAAAATTCAATGATTCTGATTTGTGAGATGAGTTGGGGAATTCATTTGCTTGGTTTGATTTGAATAGGCAATGATAGCAATTATAGGCAATGAAAATGAGATTTTAGTTTGAAATATTCAATTGTGAAGTATGCATCTAGATGCTTATTTTGCTGAGTGAATTAAAGCCTTCCCTTCAATGAATATTCAGTTGATTCGTGATAAGTTTGTTGATTTGGTATTGGAGTTTGGTTGTTAGTTTAATAGTTTGTTAGCTTGGTTATTTTCAGGTGTCTAATGGCTGAGAATGAATCTTCTGGAGCATCTAATTCAATGACATCTTCAGATAATTCAATGAAGCGTAATTCAAGTGATGTGGGGTGGGAGTTTGCGGTATTGGCAGATCCTACTAATCCTGATAAGTTAAAGTGTAAGTTTTGCATGAAAGTGGTTAGTGGTGGAATATATAGAATGAAGCAACACATAGCTAATATCAAGGGAAATGTATCCTCATGTTCAATGTGTACGGAGGAGGCTAAAGCCAAATGCAAAGCTGCAATAGAAGAAGCAAAAAGCAAGAAACAAAATAAAACTAGACATGAGTTAGAGAAAAGAGAAGAAGTTTACATTACTCCAATTGATGAAGAAGACTATGAAGATGTTGAAGTTGGAGGGTCAATTAAAAGGCCACTCATTTGTGGGCCGATAAATAGATTTACATCGTCTATTAATCTCCAAGCTTCATTGGGTTTGTCTATGCGGCAACAAAATATTCAAGATGCCGTTAATAAGAATAGAAGATATGATGTGCATCGATTTTTGGCAAGATGGGTCTATGAGGCTGGTATTCCTTTCAATGCTATTGATAAGGATAGTTTTATACAATTTGTGGAGGCGGTTGGAATTTATGGCAAGGGTTATCAACCTCCAAGCTAATATGAATTAAAGGAGCCACTATTGAAGGAAGAAGTCGAGAGAACTAAAGGTATTATTAGGGACCATGAAAAAGAGTGGGAAAACAATGGTTACTCAATCATGACCGATGCTTGGTTGGATCAAAAATGGAGAAGTATTATGAATCTATGTGTCAATTCTAGCAAAGGCACAATTTTCCTTTCTTCCAAGGAAGATTCCGAAGAAGTACACACCGGGCCATATATCTATCACTATATCGACAAGTGCATTGAAGAAGTTGGGGCACATAGAGTAGTTCAAGTGGTCACGGACAATGCGTCTAACAATATGGCGGCTGCAATAATATTGGAAGAGAAGAAAAGGCCATCTATACTTTGGACTTCATATGCCACACACATTAAACCTCATGCTTCAAGGAATAGGGAACCTACCTAAGTTTAAAGAAGTGATTGAGAAGGCAAAGGTATGTACTATCTTCATCTACTCACATCACAAAACATTAGCATTGATGGGAAAGTATACAAAGAAAAGAGATATAGTAAGGCCGGGAGTCACAAGATTTGCAACTTCTTTTCTATCATTGCAAAGTTTGATGGAGAAGAAAAGCGAGTTGAGGACTATGTTTGCTAGTAGTGATTGGGATAAGTGCAAGCATTCCAAATCAACAAAAGGGAGAGCAACTTATCCAACCATTATGAATGTGGGTTTTTGGAATGGAGTAGGATTGTGCTTAAAGGTATTTGCTCCTTTAGTTAGGGTGCTTCGCCTTGTTGATGGGGATAAAAAACCATCAATGAGATATTTTTATGGAGAGCTTCTCCACGCTAGGGAAGTGATTAAAGGAGCATTGAAGAATCAAGAGACACTCTATCGAGAAGTCCTAGAAATTATTGAAACTAAAACTCGTGATAGACTTGATCGTCCATTACATTTGACGGTATACATCTTGAATCCTTATTACTCCTATAAAGAGGAAATGATACAAAGCAATTCGCTTGTCATGGATGGGCTACTCGAATGTGTTGAGAAAATTTTCCCCAATTTTGATGCTCAAAATGTGGTGTTGAATGATGAATTGTTGAAGTATAAGAATAAAGATGGTAGCTTTGGGAGATAGGCATCCAAGATGGGATGCACTAAAACCATTGACACTTTTGATCCGAGTATGCATATTTACAATTATTTATTTTCTTTAGCACTAATTGATATATTTTTTCTAATATTATTCAATTTGTGCTTTCTTAGTTGGTTGGTGGGGCACTTATGGAAATGGTGTACCAAATTTGCAACGAATGGAAAGAAGGATCCTCTCATTACCATCAAGTTCATCCGGGTGTAAGAGAAATTGCTGCACATTTGACGGGATACAAACAAAGAAAAGGAATATAGTAGATACAATAAGGTTAAATAATCTAATCTATGTCCAATTCAATTCCAAGATGAAGGAGAAGAGGTAAAAGGTAATGAAGATGGAAAGAGATTTACTTCTTGCTAATGATGCTAGTAAGGATCAAGGATGGATTGTAGAGGGTGGTGATGAAGATGTTGAGGAAGAGGGAATGGCTGGAGAAATGGATAGCGGTAGAGGAAGTAATATGAATTTTCAAGTAAGAGAACTTCATGAAGAAGATTTTTTTTTTTGGATGAGGAAGAAGATGAAGAAGAGGTTGAGTTTGAGCTGAACACAGAAGGAGTCTTGGAGGGCTTTCAAGAAGAGATAGATGCCTAAGTTTTATATGTATGTTTTTATGATAAGTTTTTGTTTTAGAGTTGTTTGGATTCTGGAAGCTCTTGTATTATTATTTGATTGTTATGAATTAATTTGGTTGTTGCCTTATTGGTAAATGTTTATTTGGGTATTATATAGAATTAAAATTATATTATAAATATATATATTTTCTAAAAGGTAAAACCGCCTAGGCTCTTTGGGCGCTAGAAGGTGACTGACTGCCCGACTAGCGCCTACCTTTTTTTGAACATTTTCAACACCTCACACTGTATAGAGTTGCAAGACACTCTAGGGATTCCAAGTGATAAACACTATTCTAATGTATAGATCTAACCCTTTGGTCCAGGCGAAAGACCCCTAGTCGCAATTAAGCCCTAGGTGCTAAAGTCACTTTAACACTTCACTCCGTTGCCTATGCAACTAAGCCCCAACGGAGGTCATCCCTTAGCCCATTTACTCTACTATAACCGCAAAGAACTCTTGGAATATGGAGGTAGTATAAATCACATCGGAATGTAAAGGGGACGCTCCGCTAACTCTTGACTCACCCTCTCAACTCTCTCCAATCTTGCAATGTCTAGCCCTCATAGTGTGTCACTCACTCACAAAGGTTACCAATGTAGACTCTCAACCCTAGTGTCACTCTAAGAGAAAAATCATTCAACAAGAATTCAAGATTAAAACTCAATTAAAGAGATCAATTAAGGAAAACATAATAGAAGATTAATGAAACAAATACACCCTATGGTTCACAAATCCAAATACCCACTAGAGGTTTAGCTCTCCATGGAGCTAGTTACAATCAACAATGAAATCGAATGTAAAAACAAGTAATCCATAGAAAAACCCACTCGATGTTTGTGTCGATAGTCTTGTGGAGTAGCCTTATCTTCTCCAAAGGTCCCGTTGTCAAGCCTAGGGCACACCTCGCAGGATCTATGTCGACGAAAGCTCCGTCAATAACCTTCTTCCAAGCAAAGCGCGGTGTCAAATCTGTAGAACCACTCCAAAGACTTGCCAAAAGCCTCTCCAAACCTTAGCCGACGGCCTCTCAAAAGATGGAGAAAATTTGGAGAGAAGAGGGGAAAAAGATTCCAAAAATCGGGCTGAATTGTGTCCTAAATAGGGTTGGAATCGGGAATTCACACGCCCCTGTGGATTCTCCACACGGGCCTGTGTAATTTTCACACGGGCGTGGGGAATTTCCACCAAATAGTGCGTTCATGATCTACTTTTAGCTTCACAACCCTACATGCGCAAAAGAACACAAATACACATATATTAGCGATTAAACCTGTTAAAAGTAATGCTCAACATAAGGAAAGAATACTTCGCATTCTTAACACACAAGCGCTTATCATTTGTTCTTGGATTATCTCAACTCATTAGAGTCGGTTTAGAAGCATTTAGTGAATCTTGAACTTCATGTTAGATCTTATGGGGAACATTGCCCGCGTACCTCATCTTTATTGATTGAGATTCTCCCTCTATTTCACCCTTGCATATTCATCTCCAGTATTCATTTCTTCATACATTAGATCACCACACCTTTCCATTTATCATTAGGCTAGATAGCAGGGAAGAAGTTAGTACTGGTAGCCATGTTCCCTGTCGATTCGACTAACCGACTCACCGGGTATTTTATTACTTTGACACTCGTGCACTTACGGTACACACATACACACACACACACACGTATTCAGACGTGTTAGGGACATTAACATCCTCATCAACATCCAACACTACAAAATCCACAGGAAATATGTACTTGTCAACCTTCACAAGTATGTCTTCAATGATGTCCCTTAGATGTTAACACATCCGAATATGTGTTTAAACCGCAAGTGCACGGGTGTCAAAGTAATAATTACCCCGGTGAGTGGGTAGTCGAATCCGTAGGGAACGTAAGTATTAGTATTAACCACTTCTTAGTTATCTAGTCGAAATCAATGGATGTGATGAAATAAACTAATTGCAAGAGAATTAATAAGTAAGCAAATGAGCAAGAAAACAAGTAAAGGAGATCTCAATCAATAAAGATGAGGTACCCGGACAATGCTCCCCCTAGGATCAAACATGAAGCTCATGATTCACTAAATGCTTCTAAATCGAGTCTAATGAGTCAAGGTAATCCAAGAACAACCGGCCCTTGCCTCCAAGCCACTGGTACTAGTCCCCTACAAGGTCCCGGCGGAGAAATCACTCAATCTCAACACTTCACACCCCATATGACCGCAATACGCTCTAGGGACACCTAAGAGTGAAACCGATTCCTAAAGATAGATCCAACCCTAATTCCTGACGAAGGATCTCTAACCCCCTACAAGGTCCCAGCGGAGAAATCTCTCAATCTCATGCCTCACACCAAATATGGTTGCATAGAGTTTAGGGAATACGGAGATAGGAAACACTCAATCGGAAGGGAAAGGGGGCACTCCACTATCTTATGACTCACCCTCTCAACCCTCTTTAACCTTGAAGTTCTAACTCTAATGGAGGCCTCTCTCACATCAAAGTAACAAATCATGAGGATCCAATCAACCGCAAGGATTAATTAAACAAGCAAGCAATGGGAATACAAGATTAAAACTCAAATCAACTCGGATTTAATAGAAACATAAAGCAAATCATTATAAAAATATAGATCCTAGGGTTCACATGCCCAAATACTTACTAAGGTTTAGCCCTCCATGGAGCAAGTTACAAAACAATGATTATTACAATGAAGAGCAATGAAAACCATGAAGTAAAACCCCCTTAAATTCATGATGATGGCCTTGATGGGTCGTCCAACGTCTTGAAGGATCCTTCTCTGAATCTTGGTCGCCGAAGACTCCCTCTATGCTATGACGGAGAGAAGATCGATCAAAGTTGGTGATGGACGCCACCCAATATCGCCAAAGACCTCCTCCAAAACCCTAGCCGTCTTGACTTCAAAGTGCTTGCGAAAACCCTAGCCAAAAGTCTCTCAAAATAGGGCAAATGGCTTATTTAAAGCCCAAAACCGCACCTGTCATGTGCCGTCACGCGCCCGTGTGGATTTTCCATGCGGCCGCGTGGGCTACAGGAATTCCCACAGTGAAATTTTGTTATAGTGCTACTAGAGTGAAATTTCTGTGGTACTATTGCTACAGTACTTTTCGCAAAACGCGATCCGAACACTCTTCTCTTAAGGCCACATGTCCGGGCACACGTCCATGTGGTAGGCTATATGACAAGGTCCCTTTGCTTATATCCCGCAAGTGCACGGGTTTGTCGAAGTAATAATCCCGGATGAGCAGGGTCGAATCCACAGGGAGTAGGGAGTAAAGACACTTAATTCGATTCTTAGCTATGTGGAGTATCAACAATGATCTTCCTAGATTTAGACCTAACCCTTTGGTCCAGGCGGAAGGTCCCTAGCCACAATTAAGCCCTAGATACTAAGATCACCTCAACGCTTCACTCCATTGTACGCGCAACTAGGCCCCACGGAGGTTCATCCCTTAGACTATTCACTCTATTATGGCCACTAAGAACTCGAGGAATGGAGGTAGAATCTATCACGTCGAAGGGGAAAAGGGACGCTCCTGTACCTCTCGACTCACCCTCTCAACCCTCTCCAACCTAGCTTTGTCTAACGCTCATGGTGTGTCACTCACTCACAAGGTTACCAACAAGAACTCTCAACCCTAGTGTCACTCTAGGGGAAACGTTCATACAATCAAGCATTCAAGGTTGGAACTCACAATAAACATCAATTTATTGAAAGCATAATAAAGAAGTTCAATGAAACGAATACATCCTAGGGTTCACAATCACCCAAGTACCCACTAGGAGTTTAGCTCTCCATGGAGCTAAGTACAATCAAAGAAATCGAATGTAAAAGCAATGAATCCATAAAGAAATCCCCTCGATGGTCGTGTCGATGGTCTTGTGGAAAGTCCTATACTTGTCATCCAAAGATTCCTTCATCCGGTATAGGATACGCCTCGATCGAAGCTCCCCTACCAACCTTCTTCCTAATGGAATCACGATGTCAGAGCCGTAGAACCTCTCCAAAACCTTGGCCAATACCCCTCAAAACCCTAGCCGAAGCCCTCTCGCAAGTTGGGGAAAAGATGGAGAAAAGAATACCAAAATCGGGGCTGAATCGGCTTTAAATAGGGCTGGAATCGGGCAACTCCACGGGCGTGGACGATACACGTGCCCGTGCGGAATTTCCATACGGGCATGGATAATTTCCACACACCCGTGTGGATTCTCTGTTTCTCTGATTTCTCGGGCGGCTGTGAACAGTGCTGCTACAGTAATTGCTACAAGTGGCTACAGTGCTCTGCTACAGTCTTCGACCTGAATAACTTCCCAATTCCATACTTTCATCGTGGTAACGCAAATGGGCACACGTTCATGTCTTGAATCATTTGCTTCTTCAATGATATACATGTTGGTGGGGTTCTTGTTCTTATATGCATAGGTCGGAATGCTCGAGGGTGACTGCCTTTGTGCCACTCCAAATGGATGTGCTCACTCGAATGCGAGGAGATTGGCACACACTCTAGCATCTCACACCTGTCCTATGTCTTCGCGTTTGAACTTTAGCAAGATCTCCTCCAAAATAAGTGCATTATGATCCACATTAGCCTATTTCCTTCATACTCGGCCTCACAGCCCTACCTGCGTAAAAGTAACATAAAAACACACATATTAATGTAAAACCTGAGAAAAGTAATGCTCAACATAAGGAATGAATGCTTCGCATTCGTATCGCATAAGCACTTATCACTATAAAACTTTTATTCATCGACATATCTTTGAGAGGTCTTGCAATCTTCACAAAGAGAAGGAACATGAAGATGTGGCTGCCTTTGTGCCCTTCCAACTAGTGAATTGACTTGAATCTTCTTGGAAGTTGGCACACATCTCCATGTTTATGAACTCCTCTCATGTCTTGGTCCTTGAATTGAACAAGAACTCCCAACATTGTGTCTTTATAGCCTATCTTTGCTTCTTTTTTACTCTTGAAGGCATTCACAACCTATATGCATAAAAGAACATCAAATACACAATATGAGACATAAACCATGGTAAAAATGATGCTCAATGCATGTAAAACAAATATAAAATATGTCTACTGACACTTATCAAATGTCTAACCGTTCGGTCTGCCCCATCCGAGTGGACCTAGGCTCTCTCAAGCCTAGTTTTTGAAAAAATGAGTAAGTCACAACATTGATGCTAGCCCTTGAATCTGCCAATGCTTTCTCTTCACCCAAATTACTAATGTTGCATGGAATGATGAAGCTTCTGGGGTATTTCTTCTTGTTCAGCATATTCTTTTGCAACATCACCAAACATGAAGCATCTAAGATCATAGATGCACTCTCCTCCAACTTCCTCTTGTTTGTCAAGAGGTCCTTCAGAAACATTGCATAGCAAGGCATTTGAGACAATGCCTCTACAAATGGAATGTTGATATGCAACTGCTTGAATAGACCCAAGAACTTCTTGTATTGCTCATCATTTTGGTTATTCTTCAATCTTGAAGGATAAGGGATTCTTGGCTTGTAAGGTTGGTATACCACCTCCTACTTTTTGGCTCCCTCCTCAACCTCCACAATCTCAGGTCCTTCAACATTGGTCTTCTCACTCGAAACCTATCCTCAATCTCTCGACCACTTCTCAAAGTGATCGCCTTCACATGTTCTCTCGGATTAGGTTCGGTGTTACTAGGCAAGCTTCCTTGAGGTCCATCCGATAACGACTTTGCAATTTGCGCCACTTGATTCTCTAAATTGTGCAATAAAGCGGTGTGGTTGCGAAGTGTAGCTTCTATCTGTTGGAACCTTGTATCCGATGATTGGATGAACTTAGTCAAAGCTTTCTCTAGATTAGTCATCCGGGTTTCCAAACCTAAACTCGATTCTCCATGTTCGGTGCTTGTTGTTGTTGGAAACCCGGTGGTGTCTTGGCCTTTTGTTGCCCTTGATTATTCCATGAAAGATTCGGGTGGCTCCTCTATCCCAGATTATAGGTGTTGCTATATGGATTGCCTTAGCTTCTCATTGTATTACCCACAAAATCCACTTATTCTACTGAGGATGTACCACCAATAAAAATTGAATAATCGGATAAAGCATGTCCTCCCCCACACCCAGTGCAACTAGTCAAGGCTGCCACTCTAGGTGAAGTTAGAGTATCTAATTCTTGCTCAATGACTCAACCTGGGCAGCCAATAAAGTAACTACATCGATCCCATAAAGTCTAGTTACTTTTTTTCTATCTCTTGTGTTCCACTAATAACTATTCATGGCCATTTCTTCAATGAGATGTCAAGCTTCTTCAGGGGTCTTGCTTCCTAAGGTACCTCTTGCTGCAGCATCAAAAAACTGTCTTGTGCTCAGTTTCAACCAATTATAGAATGTCTGAATGATCATCCACTAGGGGAACCCATGTTGAGGACATTTCTGCAGGAGCTCCTCGAACCTATCACATGTCTCAAAAAGAGACTCTAATTCTTTTTTCACAAAGGAGGAAATTTCATTCACGAGCTTCACAGATTTTCCAGGAGGAAAATATCGGGCAAGAAAAGCTTCTACTATCTCCTCCCAAGCAGTAATCGATACTCTAGGTAATGAATGTAGCCACTGCTTTGCTATCCCCTTTAAGGAAAATGGGAAGGTGACACACCCCTTTGCGTGTGACCCGCAAGTGCACGGGTTTATCAGAGTAATATATCCCAGGTTAGTGGGTTATCGTATTTACAGGGAATAGTGAATAGAAACACAACAATTGCTACTTAACTAAGTGAAAATGAAATAGTAATGGTGTGGATAAAATCAATGTGAATAAGACTAAAGAAAATAAGAAAGAGAGGCACGATAAAATGAGAGGAAAGGCAATCGATAGAAAATGGGGCACTCGGACATTGATCCCCCTTGGGTTATTACTTCTAGTCCAAGACCAACTATTATATCTCCTAACTGATGTTTAATGAGTCGTGGAAATCCTAAAATACATGGTCAAAAACCTAAGATCAACCATAACTAACTCTACACTATGTCCTGGCGGAGAAATCACTCAGTTCAACACCTCACACTATGCAAAGTTGCAAGAAGTTCTAGGGATTCCAAGTAATAAATCCTATTCAGCGACCTGTGAATAATAACTGCTACAGTAAATTGCTGCATTGATTTGCTACAATACTCAGCCAAAATACTCCCAAATCCACACTTTTCATCGATGTAATACAAATGGGCACATGCCTATGCTGTAGATCGCGTTGCATCTTCAACTAAAAGCGCATTTGATGAGAATTTTGCTAGCCTTCATAAGTCAGAACACATGAGTGTGATTGCCTTTGTGCCCTCCAATTTACATATTCCATCAAGCATAATGGAGATTGGCACACACTCATATATCTTTGAGCACAACTTGCCTCTTCTCTTGTTTCCACTTCAAGATTCCATCAACATAATGCATTTGCAATCTACTTTGGCTTCTTTCTTCTCTATTTGGCTACACAATCCTATATGCGCAAAAGAACACAAACATACACATATTAGAATACTTTGTAATTTTAGTACACAAGCACTTATCAAATTCCCCCACACTTAAGCTTTTGTTTGTCATCAAGCAAAAATAAAACATTGAAGTATACAAGAAGGAAATATTGAAAGTGCTTGGCCTTAGGTTCACCAAAGCATGCAAGGGAAGCATTCTACAAGTAAGGGAAATTTCAACACCAAATACGAAAAATCAATGCTCTAGCTAAAAACTCAAATAAAAAAAGACAACAAACCTGAAATCGTGTAAGTGTGTGTAAACTCACTCAAGTCGACCCAACTTATAGTCCTCAAAGTTCTAGGTATAAGGGACTTATTTATCTACAAAACAATACAAAATAAAGAGATAGTAGTAACTTCACATAACCTCTAAGGTAGCCCTTTCCCAAGAGACCGCTAAGGTGGCTTTCACACTTTCGAGGTGGTAGCTCTTTCTACAGGGATAGTAGCTTTCACTCATCCCATGATATAGCTCTTTCTCTCATTAGGACATAACTAGCATCCGACTTATGATAGTAGCTTCATAGTTCATAGGTGGTAGCTCTTTCCACCCCAAATGCATAACTAAAACAAGTATTTTTCTCTTTTCATCATTTTTTCATTTTATTAGCAAAATTGCCACAAGAAAACAAAATTAACTAGTCACTTAAACATCAAACTTGAGTTTCCAAAAGGGTTTAATGAGCAAGTAGTGCAACATTGTCAATCGGGCAAAAATTCCTAGAAATTCAAGTAAAAATTAGGGCATGTGAATATTCGATGTTATGAATTCCCCTAAACTTAAGAATACAATCATTGCAACTAAGATGAACGGTCATTGGCTACGCAACCATGTATTTCAGTCAAAACTTATGTAATGAACATGTGTAATGTGAACTCTCCCCACACTTAAAGATGTACATTACACTCAATGTACGCAAGCAAGCACAATAGGATATAAGTCAATCAAAAACATATATGGAAGTGGACAATTGAAACAATACTCCCTTGAACTCTGAATGGTACATTTGATGGAGCTATATTCATTGAGGGTTGAGTCTCAATGGGTTGTGGAGCACACAAGACCATAAGACCATGTCCATGACTAGTTCCTCAAATTCCATACTCATAAGACCATCTGGCACGTATACACAAGGGGTTCAGTGAAGCTCAACAAAAACAAAAACAACTCGAGTATATAAGGATAAGGCAATGAAATACAACTCAAACCAAAAATAAAAGATAACCTCAAAAGGAAGATCCTTTCTGAGTGATACAAGTCCAAAATAAAATACGGAAATGAAATATGAAATTATAAAAAAAGAAAAAAAGAAAAGACACATCAAGCGTCGGTATCATGCTCGGTCGCCTTTATTACTGGTGGTGGTGACGATCCTGATGCTGGTGGATCAATCAGTGCCTGAACTGGTGATGGTGGTGCTGTGGATGCCTGAGGGGTCCTCGGTCGCATGATGAATGGTGAGGCCACGTCTCTCTCAAGTAGCTTCTGTAGATTATCCAGATGTGCCATCACCTTAGTGTAACTCATGGCCTGTAGCACACAAACCTTAGCCAAATCACTCTAGAGCACCCCTACAGCACTCTCGAGCCTCTCAAATCAATCATGGGCTCGAGTTGGGGAGAATATCCAAACTGGTGGGAGTTCCTGCACTGTAGGGGATGCCTTTGCCTCTACCTGTGCCTGCTCAGTCTATGGCTCAAGTACTGGCTAGGACCCTTCTTTTGTGTCTCCCTTGGCCTCGACTGACTCGGTGGGGGCATGTTCAGACATACACCCCATCTCTATATCTCTACATCTCTTTGGTCTCTAGGCTGAATATGCGGGTATGATCGTCTTTTTAGCCCCTATGATAGCATCTAGTAGACCCATCCTGATGATGAGTCTGGTAATGTACGGACCTGAGAAAATAACTCCAATCCTGGCGTACTGACCCTGATGCCTCACGTACTCTGCTAGAATGTGCCTAAGATGGAGTGTTATGCTCTAAACCATTGAATAGAAGTATAATAGCTCCTGCCGGCTCAGGACGCTGGTACTATCACCACGGCCATTCACCGACCTGCTGAGGATAGCATGAATATAGTGGTACGCAAGTCGAGAAAGACACGTGGCCTTAGATACCAATGGCTTATACTGTCCCTGTCCACACAGTGCTCTCTATGCACGCTGTGGAGCAAGTTGGCGGGGTAGTCTGTAGGCAGCTGCTCATAATCCTCTATGTTAGTGAATGCTTCATCATAGAGTTTGAGTCTGATAAAAAATTGAGTGACGCTCATACTATAGTGATGTCCAAATGCTTTGAACTATATGGCATCAGTACTGTCAAATCGAGAATATAATCGGTCAAACTCGAATAAAGCGAGCACTTCCAAAGTGAGTAGCCGAATAGCTGGCTCTCGGATCGATAATAACATCCTCCAGCTACCCATAGAAAGAAGTTCCTCCACCTCGTCAGCCATATCATCGGCTAACTGTACCCTCCAAAGTGAACTCAAGTCCGGGACTCGCGTCTGCCAGAACTTGAGTTTTGATAACCGCTCAAACCGAGCCTAGTGCTTGGGAATGGCAAACTCTATACTCTCTTGCTCAGGTGATGTCTCACGGCCCTTGTGCTAAAAACTCAAAAATACAACATAAATTCATTCTAAAATGCTTCTAAAGCATGAATCTATCAGTTAGACAACCAAACGAAGCTTATTCATAAGATTCAATCGAAAAAATTCAAGTATGGCGAAGAAAAGAGAGAATAAGGATTTACGGACAAGAGGAAGATAGAAAACTTAAAATCGGCCAAAACAACTCGAGTAAAATCCCTCTAACACAATGGTGTGAAGTCGAGAGAGTACAAGAAAAGTTTCTTCTGGTGTGGAGAAGTGTAAAAATGAAAAGGCGAACAAGATTTATAAAGAAAACTTGAGGCCTTTGGCATTGTGTACATCCACAAGGGCGTGTGGAAATTACCCACGCCGGTGTAACTCCATAAGGGAGCTTCAAAGGGGCACTCACACGCCCCTATGTGCTCTCGGGATAGCACTCTAAACCTCTTAATGCAACCACATGGGCGTGTGGAAATTCTCCACACCCGTGTGCCTGACCCATAAGGGCATCCACACGCCTCTATGGCTTCTCTGTCCAACCGTAAAAAATTTGAAGTGTTCTACACGCCCCTGTGGAATTTTCCACATGGGCGTGCGGATCTTCACAGGGGTAATCACAGGGGCACTCACAAGGGCATTCACACACTCCTGTGCCTTCTAAGGATGGGGAGGTCTTCTCTGCTAGAAATCACACGGGCGTGTGGAAATTACCCATGCCCGTATGTAATGCACAGGGTTAGATACAGTGGCTGACACACACCCCTGTGTCTTCTCGGGATAGAGCTCTGAACTTCTATAGAGAAACACACGCCCATGTGGAAATTCCACACGGGCATGTCACCGTCATAAGGTCATTCATAGGGCAGACACACACCCCTGTGTTCTTTCAAGATGAGCTCTGAATGAAGACACACGCCCGTGTGGAATTTCCACACGGCCGTGTGTTTTCACTAGGTGACTTTGAAAAATTTACAGGCTTTAAAGGAAATTTATAAAGAAATACACTCTTTCAAAGCCTGCCTATATATGCACAAGTAACCAGAGAAACAAGAAAAACACACTCAAATGACCAAGATACTTCGCAACACACAAGTAAGCACATAAAGACACCAATGATCCACAAGTAAATCACAACAATAGCATGTAAAAGATCAAGACACCAATCACTTAAGCTCTTATTCACGCAAACACTAACTAATACCTAGAAAAACAGAAAAAACATGGGTTGCCTCCCATGAAGTGCTTATTTAATGTCACTAAGCTTAATGTACCTCTCCTTACCTCACGGGGGCTCTCGGAGAAAAAAAAATACTTCCTTGTCATCTTTACTCACCTCTTGACAACGCCCCTTGCATATGTCCCGCAAGTGTATGGGTTTGCCGAAGTAATAAATCCCAGATGAGTGGGTATCGTATCCACAGGGAGTAGGGAATAAAAATACTTGAATTGTTTCTTAACTAAGCGAAAAGTGAATAATAGTTGTGTAACAAGATGTAATGTAAACAAAAGTAAAAGAGACAAGAGAGAAGGCACAAGTAAAGGTGAGGTAAGGCAATCGATATAAATGGGGTACCCGGATATTGTTTTGCCTAGGACAATCATTTCATGTACAAAAACCCTCTAATATGCTTGCTAACTAATGCATTAATGAATCATGGAGATCCTTTAATACATGATCCCAAATCTAGGTCAACCATGCCTAACTCTATACATGTCCCGGAGAAGAAATTAAACAATCTCTCAACATCGCACTCGTATAGAATCTCAATGAGTTCTAGGGATTCCAAGTGATAAATCCTCTTCCTAGATGTAGACCTAACCCTTTGGTCCAGGTGAAAGGTCCCTAATCACAATTAAGCCCTAGGTGCTAAAATCACTTCAACACTTCACTCTGTTGCCTCTGCAACTAAGCCCCAGTGGAAGGTCATCCCTTAGCCCATTCACTCTACTATGACAACAAAGAACTTGAGGAAATGGAGGTAGGATGAATCACACCGGAGGGGAAAGGGGACACTTCGCTACCTCTCGACTCACCCTCTCAACCCTCTCTAATCTAGCTTTGTCTAACTCTCGTGGTGTGTTACTCACTCACAAGGATTACCAAGGTGAATTCTCAACACTAGTGTCACTCTAAGGGAGCATTCAGTCAATCAAGCATTCAAGATTGGAACTCAAATAAAACATCAATTAATGAAAACATAATAACAATGTTTAATGAAACAAATACATCCTTTAGTTCACAAATCCAAGTACCCATGGAGCTAGTTACAATCAATGAAATCAAATGTAAAAACAAGTAATCCATAGAAAACCCCCTCAGTAGTCATGACGATGGTCTTATGGAGAAGCCTCTACTTGTCCAAGTGTCCCTTTATCCGGCCTAGGATATAACTCGCCGGATCGGTGCCGACGAAATCTCTCCCATTAACCTTCTTCCAAAAGGAGCACGATGTGGGACCGTAGAACCTCTCCCAATCCCTAGCCAATACCTCTCCAAACCTTAGCCTCCACCCTCTCTCAAGTTGGGGAAAAGGTGGAGAAAAGAATGTTGAAATCGGGGCTAAAATTAGCCTTAAATAGTGCTGGAATCGGGCATCCACACACTGCTGTGGATTCTCCACACGACCTTTGTGGAATTTCCACATTGGCGTGGATAATTTGCACACACCCGTATGGATTCTGGAATTCTCTTTTTCGGCTGGCTGTAAACAGTACCCACTCCAGTGAATTGCTACAGTGCCCTGCTGCAGAACTGGCCTGAAATACTCCCGAATCTATATTTTCATCGAGGTAACGTAAACGGGCACACATTTACGTTGTAGGTCTCTTTGCTTCTTCAACAACGGCTTCATCGGTGAAGATCATGCTATTAATGAACAAGCAGGGATATTTGAATGTGACTGTCTTTGTGCCCCTCCAAATCATTGTTCTAACTTGAATACATGGAGATTGGCACACATTCTCGCATCTTGAGCCCGACATATGTCTTCATGTTTGATCCTTCTCAAGATTTCCTCCAAATGGTGCATTCACAATTTACATTGGCTTCTTTCTCTAACATTCGGCTTCACAACCCTATATGCATGAAAGTAACATAAACGTACACATATTAGCGCTAAAACCTGATAAAAGTAATGCTCGTCATAAGGAAAAAACACTTCGCATTCCGATCACACAAGCACTTATCACCTCCCCACCAAAATAAGGTTTTCGCCGATGTCCGTTCACCTTGAATGTACCTTTCTCCGGATGAGAAATTTCAATAGCACCATGGGGTGACACCTCAGTTACAGTATATGACCCAAACCATCTGGACATAAGCTTCCCCGAAAATAGCCACAGGAGAGAGTTGAACAGTAACACATGATCGCCGACCTTAAACTCCTTCAGGTTCTTAATATGCTTATCATGCCACTTCCAAATTCTCTCCTTGTAAATCCTTGCATTCTCAATGCCTTCATTCTCTATTCATCCAACTCATTGAGATGAAGCATTCTTTGTTCCCCCGCCATGCTCAAGTCAAAATTCATCACCTTGATGGCCCAATAGGCTTTATGATCTAACTCCACTAGCAAGTGACATGATTTACCGTATACTAAGTTAAAGGGAGTGGTCCCTATTGTAGTTTTATATGCCGTTTTGTGAGCCCAAAGTGTGTCATCCAAGCATTCCGACCAATCCCGCTTTCCTTGTTCTACGGATTTTGTCAAACTTATCTTAAGCTCTCTATTTGTGACTTCCACCTGACCACTCATCTACGGGTGGTAGGGGGTAGGAAGGCGATGATGCACTCCATAGCGCTTCAACACTTTCTCAAGTTGAGTTTTACAAAAATGAGCCCCTCGATCACTAATGATAATTCATGTGGCCCCGAATTGATTAAACAACCTCTTCAGAAATTTGACCACGGTTATAGCATCATTAATAGGTAAAGCTTGAGTCTCCACCCATTTAGAGACATAGTCAAACACAACTAGAATGTATTGATTACTGTTAGACTTTGGAAACGGGCCCATAAAATCAATTCCCCAAACATCAAATACCTTACAAAATTGAATTGGATTCTGAGGCATTTCATCCCGCCGTGATAGATTTCTGGCCCTTTGACAACTCTCGCATCAAAGAACAAACTAATGTGCATCCTGGAATAAAGTCAATCAATAAAATCTGGCAGCCAAAGCCTTTTCATCCATTCTACTTGAAGCATAATACCCTACCCCACTGGCCCAGAGTGATAATGTGCAAGGATATTCCACCCCTCTTCCCTTGATACACATCTTCGAACTACATGATCTGTAAAAAGGCAGAACAAGTACAGATCATCCCAAAAGTAATTCCTCAAATCACTGGAGAACTTCTTCTTTTGCTGGAATGTGAGGCCCTGCTTAAGTACTCTCCCTGACAAGTAGTTTGCAAAATCTGTGAACCATGCAGTGCCCTCTGATTATAAACTCTGAACTGCATACAAATATTTCTTGGGAAAGTAATCATTAATCTCTTTGCTAGCTGGCTCTTGACCTTCACACCCCTCTAATCGAGATAAATGTTCTGCAACCACATCTTGGGTTCCTCTCTTATCTTTTATCTCCATATCAAAATCTTGTAATAATAGGATCCAACGAATCAACCTAGGTTTCACATCAGCCTTATTCATAAGATAGCTGAGTGCTGAGTGATCGGTAAATACAGTGACCCTAGACAAGATGAGGTATGGTCTGAACTCTTGGAAAGCAAACACCACTGCTAACAATTCTTTTTCCATGGTTGTATAATTCTTTTGAGCACTTGTGAGAGTATTGCTAGCATAATAGATTGGTCAGAATTGCCTATCCTTCCATTGACCCAAAACTGCTCCAATAACATGATCACTTGCATCCCACATGAGCTCAAAGGGCTCGTTCCAATCTGGTATGGTCAAAATTGGTGCTTGCACTAATTTCTACTTCAACAAGTTGAAAGCTATCAGACAGTCATTCCCAAAATCAAAGGCGGCATCCTTTTCAAGGGGTTTATTCAATTGTTGGTTGATCTTCGAAAAGTCCTTGATGAACCTTCTATAAAAACCTGCATGCCCCAAGAAACTATGAACCCCTTTTACATTTATAGGTGCAGGAAGCTTTTCTATGACTTCAATATTTTCCTTATCTACCTCCATCCCCACTTGGGAAATCTTATGTCTAAGGACAATGGCTTCTTGGACCATAAAGCGACACTTCTTCCGATTAAGAACAAGATTTTTTTTCTTCACATCTCATGAACACTCTCTCCAAACTCAAACAAATGTCAAAGGAATCTCCGAACACCGAAAAATCATCCATGAACACCTCCATGATGTCTTCTAAGAGTTCGTCGAAGATAGCGGTCATGCAACATTGGAATGTCGCCAGTGCATTACACAACCCGAAAGACATTCTTATGTAGGCAAAAGTATGGTAAGGGCAAGTAAATGTCATCTTCTCTTGATCTTCTTGAGCTATAGGAATTTGAAAGTACCCCGACATACCATCAAGGAAGCAATAAAACTGATGCCCTAACAACTACTCCAACATCTGATCAATAAACGGTAACAGAAAATGGTCCTTTCGAGTTGCATCATTTAGCCTTCTGTAGTCAATGCAGACACGCCAGCTCGTAACTGTCCCGGTTGGAATTAGTTCATTCTTTTCATTTCTTACAATCATCATTCCTCCCTTCTTCGGGACTACTTAAGTTGGGCTCACCCACGCACTATCTGAGATCTGATAAATAATTCCCGCATCTAGAAGTTTTACCACCTCTGCCTTGACAACTTCCTTCATGTTTGGGTTCAATCTTCTCTGAGGTTGAATCACCTACTTGTAATTGTCCTGCATTAGGATCTTATAAGTGCAAAATATGGGATTGATGTCTTTTATATCAGAGATCTTCTAAACAATAGAAGATTTATGTTTTTCTAACATGCTCATAAGCTTGTGCTTCTGATCTGGAGAGATATTTGAGGCCACAATCACTGGGAGCTTTGATTCTTCCATTAGAAAGGCATATTCCAAATGTGTCGGTAAAGTTTTAAGCTCTAACTCGGGTGGTTCCTCAATTGATGGCCGCAATCTTCCTTCCTTCAGTCTGTCGATGTTCTCAAAATTGTCAGATTTCAAGATTATTCTCTACATCCCCTTCTTGTATATGTGCATCTGAATGGTCTTCAATGACAACAACATCCTCTATCTCACAGATTTCCTACCTTGAAGTTGACACACCAACGACAAAAGTTCTTGTCTTTGTTTATGATAGGATGAATTAAACAGAGCAAGGACCTTCTTCAAACTTTCTTCCAAATGAGTGCTCATAGATGCCAATGCAAACTTTTCAAACTGATCCAGCAAACTATCCAACTCGCAACTCTGATCCTGAATTCTGTCATTGTAATAAACAACTGTTCCTTCCACGGGATGGTTAATAATGAATTGCTCGTACAGGGAGCAACATGAAGTGGATTGCACTACAAACAACTAAACTTTCTGTTCTATATTTTCAACCATTCCCATGATTGTGTCAAATAAGTCAGGAATGTTGATCATTTTTACTGAAATCCAAGAAAAAGAACAAATTAGAATGAGGACAAAATAAGAGAATGTGAAATAGAATAAATGATGGATCTAAAATAGCAAAGTACAAAGTGTTTCGAAAATGCCTATTCCCCGACAACGGCGCCAAAAACTTGACACACCCCTTGCGTGTGACCCGCAAGTTCAGTAATGGTGTGGATAAAATCAATGTGAATGAGACTAAAGAAAATAAGAAAGAGCGGCACAATAAAATGAGAGGAAAGGCAATCTATAGAAAGTGGGGCACTTGGACATTGCTCCTTGACAAGGTCCCCTTGTGTATATCCCGCAAGTGCACGGGTTTGTCGAAGTAATAATCCCGGGTGAGCGGGTATCGAATCCACAGGGAGTAGGGAATAAAAAATACTTAATTCGATTCTTAGCTATGTAAAAGATCAATGATAAAAAGTGTGACAATGATTCAATTCTCAACAGTAAAAGCAACAAGTAAGAGAGCAAAAGTAAAGAAGGGGGTAAGGCAATCGATAAAGATGGGGTATCTGGATAATGCTCCATCTAGGATAATTGTTTCAAGTGCAAGAAACCTCTATTATGCTTCCTAATCAATGCAATGGTGAGTCGTGGAAATCCTTAATTACATAGTCCCAAATCTAAGGTCAACTATGCCTAACTCTATACATGTCCCGGAGGAGAAATCGAACAATCTCAACACCTCGCAATCGCATAGAGTTGCAATGAGCTCTAGCGATTCCAAGTGATAAAACTCTTCCTAATTATAGACCTAACCCTTTGGTCCAGGTGGAGTTCACTAACCACAATTAAGCCCTAGATGCTAAGATCACCTTAACGCTTCACTCCGTTGCACGCGCAACTAAGCCCCAGCGGAAGTTCATCCCTTAGACCATTCACTATATGATGGCCGCAAAGAACTCGAGGAACGGAGGTAGAATCTATCACGCCGGAGGAGAAAGGGGACGCCCCTGCATCTCTCGACTCACCCCTCTCAACCCTCTCCAACCTAGCTTTTGTCTAACGCTCGTGGTGTGTCACTCACTCACAAGGTTACCAACAAGAACTCTCAACCCTAGTGCCACTCTAGGGAAATGTTCATACAATCAAGCATTCAAGGTTGGAACTCACAATAAACATCAATTTATTGAAAAGCATAATAAAAGAGGTTGAAAGAAATAAATACATCCTAGGGTTCACAATACCCGAGTACTCACTAGGGGTTTAGCTCTCTATGGAGCTAAGTACAATCAAAGTAGAATATAAAAGCAATGAATCCATAAAGAAACCCCCTCGATAGTCGTGTCGATGGTCTTGTGGAAAGTTCTCTACTCGTCGTCCAAGGATTCCCTCGTCCGGTATAGGATATGCCTCGATGGAAACTCCCCTACCAACCTTCTTCCTAAGGAATCATGATGTCGGAGCCGTAGAACCTCTCCAAAACCTTGGCTAATACCCTTCGAAACCCTAGCCGAAGCCCTCTCTCAAGTTGGGGAAAAGATAGAGAAAAGAATACCAAATCGGGGCTGAATCGGTTTTAAATAGGGCTGGAATCGGGCGACTCCACGGGCGTGGACGGTACACACGCCTGTGCAGAATTTCCACACAGTCGTGGATAATTTCCACACGCCCGTGTGGATTCTCTGTTTCTCTGATTTCTCGGCCGGCTGTGAACAGTATTGCTACAGTGCTCTGCTATAGTCTTCGACCTCAATAACTTCCCCTATTCCATATTTTCATCGGGGTAACGCAAATGGGCACACGTTTACGTCGTGAATCACTTGCTTCTTCAATGACATACATGTTGGTGGAGCTCTCATTCTTATGTGCATAAATCGGAATGCTCGAGTGTGACTGCCTTTGTGCCCCTCCAAATGGATGTACTCACTCGAATGCTAGGAGGTTGGCACACACTCTAGCATCTCACACCTGACCTATGTCTTCGCGTTTGAACCTTAGCGAGATTTCCTCCAAAATAGGTGCATTATGATCCACATTGGCCTATTTCCTTCATACTCGGCCTCACAACCCTACCTGCATAAAAGTAACATAAAAACACACATATTAGTGTAAAAACCCGAGAAAAGTAATGCTCAACATAAGGAATGAACACTTCGCATTCATATCAAACTCCCCCACACTTAAGCTTTTGATTGTCCTCAAGCAAACATTAAAACATTCTGTGCATCAATGAAGAAAATATTGAAAGTGCTTGGCCTTAGGTTCACCGAGGCATACAAAGAAAGTATTCTACAAGTAAGGAAAATTTTAACACTAAATACGAAAATTCAATGCTCTAGCTAAAAACTTGAATAAAGAAGGACAACAAACCCGAATTTTCGTGGCTTTCACACTTTCGAGGTGGTAGCTCTTTCTACCCGAGTGGTAGCTTTCACTCATCCTGTGAGATAGCTTTTTCTCTCATTAGGGCATAACTAGTATCCGACTTGTGAGAGTAGCTTCATACTTCATAGGTGGTAGCTCTTTCTATCCAACAAATACAAATAATTAATAAAACTATTTTGTTCCTTCTTTTCATTTTCATTTTTTTTTTGAATTTAGCAAAAGAAGTAAACCTAACTAGTCCCTTTAACATTGAACATGAGTTTCCAATAGAGTTCAGAGAGTGAGTAATGCACTAAATGTAAATCGGGCAAAAATTCCTAAAAATTCAAGCAAGAACTAGAGCATGAAAACATTCAATGTTAACAATTCTCCTAGATTTAAGAATACAATCATTGCAACTAAGGTGAACCGCCATTGGCTATGTGAGCATATATCAATAAAAAACAATAGAAAAGATGTGCGCATTATGAAACTCCCCCCAACAATTAAGTTGTACATTGTCCTCAATGTACACATGCAAGCTCACTCAAAATATATCATTCAAAAATAGATATGGGAGAAGCAATCAAAACAATACTCACCTGACTCCTAGTGTTGCGTTTGATGAAGCTAATTCATTGGGAGTAGTGTTCCAACGGGTTGTGAAGCTCACACGACAAGCACCTTGGCTGTGCCCATGACTAAGTCTCAATTCCCAAAATGACAAGACCATCTGCACACATACACGAGGGGGTTCAGTGAAGCTCAAGAAAAACAAAAATAACTCGAGTGTATAAAAGATGAAGCAATGAATACAACTCGATAAATGCAACATAACATAAACTCGAAGGAAAAATCCTTTCTCGAGTGAACAAGTCTAAAAAAACAAGAAAAATAGAATAAAGTAAAAATGCACGAAAGTAAAAGAAAAGTCAAGTGTCGGAGTCGCTCTCGGGCTCCCCGTGGCCGATGCCGTCAAGTGGAAGCACACGGTGGGTCCACTGGTGCTGGAGTCGTTGATGGAGGTGCTGGAGGAATTGACGTAGCCTGAAGGGTCCTTGGCTGTAGGACAAATGATGAGGCAACGTCTCGCTCTAGGATCTGCTGTAATATGTCAAAACATGCCATGAACTCTGTATACTGAGTGGCCTGCGTAGCCCGAATCTCGGTAATCTCTGCTCGAGCCTCAGCCACTTCTGTGTGTATCACTCCCAAGGTTCTCTCGAGCCTCTCAAAATGATCATGAGCTCGAGATGGTGGAAATATACACACGGGGGGTGGTTCCTCTGCCGCTGGAGGTGTCTCGGTCTCCATCGGCGCTGGTTGCGGCTCGGGAACGGACTGAGATGCCCCAGCTTCATCTTCAAATGGTATGTTCAGCACATAAACACCATTTGAATATTTTTGGATCAACCCCATGAGCCTCATTGTCTCTAACCCAAGTGGTGCTGGTATTATCGCTTTCTCAGTTCCGCTGATTTTGTCTCGCAAACCCATCCACACAATGAGTCTAGTAATATATGGACCCGAGAAGATGACACCCAATCGAGGATATTGTCACTGATGCTTCAAATACTCCACTAAAATTTGTCCTAGATGGACCGGTTCGTTCCGAACCATGGAGTACAAGTACAGAAGCTCTTGCTTGTTGATGACTACCGTGCTATCACCGCGACCATTCACTGACCTGCTTATGATGGCGTGAAGATATCTGTAACTGGGTCAAGATAAACATGAGGCCTTAGACACTCCTGGTTCATAACACCCCTTTCCACATAATAATGAATACGCCTCAATAGGAGATAAACTCGTCATGTCAATTGGGAGATTCTCATACTCCTCAGTTTCAGTATACTCTTCATCATATAGACCAAGTCTAGTGGAAAACTGTGTGACACTCATACTATGATGCTGCCCAAAAGCTCTGAACTGAATCGCGTCAACACTATCAAAGTAAGCATAAAAGCGGTCGAACTCAAACGAAGCAAGTAACTCCAAAGTGAGTGTGCGGATAGCAGGGTCATGAATGTTCAGTAACTTGTGCCAATTACCGACCAATAATAATTTCTCGACCTCGTCAGCCATATCATCCGCTAGTTGCACCTTCCTAAGTAAGCCAATATCCGGAATTAGTGTTTGACCAAACTTAAGCTTCTCTAACCGCTCAAACCGAGCTTGATGCGCATGGAGTGTGAATTCCATAACTTCCGGCTTAGGGGTAGGTTTTCGAGGCCGCTTAGCAACTGCTTTCTTCGATTTGGTAGCCATACCTGTATGTATTAGAAAAGGAAAATCAATCGGTCCATTCAAAGTCTGCAGAAAAATAAGAACATACGACTGCAGTGAAGCTCACGACGCCTGCGCGCTTTCCACGGCGTGGAAACCGACACCTTTCCCTTGTAGCCAATCTCCATGCCACCTCTCTATCTTATTTCCATATCGTCTTAAAAACAAATCATAACAAGTTTAGCAAGAAAACGATGTGTATTGACCATTTCAATCGCGGGTAATCAGTTAGATTCAAACGAAATTGAAAAAGAGAGGAAATCAAGACTTACCGATGAGCTGCACTTAAACACCCTTACAATCCACACAATGCTAAATCAATCAACTCGAAGATGACAGTAGCAGGGGACAAGAATGTCAGAAAAAATGCTCTTTGGGCGGCTTATGTTTATTTGAGGGGAAGGGTGTGACTCTTGTATTGGGAGAGCGGATGGTTCTTTAAATCCTGGAGATCCACACGGGCGGGAGTCGTCCACGCCCGTGCGCCCTCAAACGAAGGGTTCACAAGGGTGGACGCACGCCCCTGTGGCCTTGCTGGATATTCGAGAAAAATGTATACACACCCGTGCGGAAATTCAGCACGGGCGTGGACCTACACATGCCCAACTCACAGGGGCAGCCGCACGCCCCTGTGTTTTCTCGGGATGGAGGGAACACCCTGCAGAGTTTCGCACGGGCGTGCGGAAATTACCCACGCCTGCGTGTGTTTCACAAGGTCGCCTAGAGGGGCGATTTTACGCCCCTGTGTGCTCTCGGGAGAATCCGCCTCAACTCGCGAGAATTCACACGCCCGTGCGAAATCACACACGTGCGGCGATAGCATGAGATGGTCGTCCCACAGGCGACCCGCACGCCCGTGCCTTCTCTAGATGAGCTCGCGAGAAACACCCACGCGGCGTGCAAAAATTCCCACACGCCCGTGTGTTTTCTCTGGGTGACTTAGAAAAACCTGCAGGCTCTGCAGAAATATTCTCAACATGTTTACACACTCAGAGCCTGCCCTATTATTCACAATTTACCACATAAAAACCCGAAATAGAACTCAAACGACCAAACTTTGCCAATTCTTCACCAAGCATACGATAAATAATAAAAACCAACAATAAAATCGCAGCACAAGCACTTAAAAATCGAGACACCAACACTTAACAATTTATTCATGCAAACAAATTAAATGAAGAAGATAGGCAAAGAGTAAACACTTGGGTTACCTCCCAAGAAGCGCTTGTTTAACGTCACTAAGCTTGACGTACCTTACCTTACCTCATGAGGGTTCATGGAGGAAAAATACTTCTCTATTGTCACTGCAAATTTCTCCGCCGTGGTATGGTTTCAGCCTATGTCCATTCACCTTGAATGTGCCCTTCTTTGTATAACTAATCTCAATGTTTCCATGAGGTGAAACTTCGGTTATGGTATACGGACCGCACTCACCTTGATTTAAGTTTCCCCGTGAATAAACGTAGACGGAGTTGAATAGTAGCACCCTGTCGCCGACTTTTGAAGTCTTTCGGGGTTTTTAATATGCTTGTCATGCCACTTCCGAATTCTTTCCTTATATATCCTTGCATTTTCATATGCCTTCATCCTGCATTCATCTAGCTCATTGAGATGTAATATTCGTTGCTCTCCATATTTGCGCAAGTCGGAATTCATCACTTTAATTGCCCAATCACGCTTTGTGCTCTAACTCCACCCGGTAAATGGCAAGATTTTTCCATACACTAGATTATAGGAGTGGTCCCTATTGGTGTTTTGTATGTCTGCTCAATGAGCCCCAAAGCGTGTCGTCCAACCTTCGCGACCAATCTCGCTTTACCTTTGTTCCAATCGCTTTTAGTTAAGATTCTCTTGAGCTCTCTCGCTTGTAACCTCCACTTGCCCACTCGCTTATGGATGGTAAGGTGTCGCAAGACGATGATGAACCCCATAACGCTTTAACACTTTCGCCAATTGTGTGTTACAAAAATGTGTTCCCCGATCGCTAATGATAATTCTTGGAGTTACGAATCAAGCAAATAACTTCTTAAGAAATTTCACCACAGTTCTTGCATCATTAGTTGGAAGAGCTTGGGCTTCCACCAACTTGGAAACATAGTCAACTGCTACCAAAATGTATTGATTGCCATTGGACTTTGGGAATGGTCCCATGAAATCAATTCCCCATGCATCAAACAACTCGCAAAATTGCATAGGATTTTGAGGCATCTCATCCCTTCGTGATAAGTTTCTAGGCATTTGACAACTATCACATCGTAAAACGAATTGATGAACATCATGGAATAAAGTCAGCCAGTAGAACCCAGTAGCTAGAACATTCTCTGCAGTTCGACTTGACGCATAGTGCCCCCCACTGGGCCTGAGTGACAATGCGCAATGATGTTCCACCCTTCCTCCCTAGAAACACACCTTCGCACCACTTGATCTGCACAAATACGGAACAGGTACGGATCTTCCCAAAAAAAATTCTTAAGGTCACTGAAAAATTTCTTCTTCTATTGAAAGCTTAAGCCCTGCTTCAATACCTTTCTTGACAGATAGTTTGCAAAATCCGCAAACCATGGGTTATCTTCTGATTCTCGATTCCTCGTATCAGCATACGATGTTCTTCAGAGAAGAAATCATTAACTTCCTTGCTTGCCGGTTCTTGCCCCTCACAACCCTCTAATCTTGACAAATGATCGCTAACCACATTCTCTGTCCCTTTTTATCTTTGATTTCCATATCGAATTCTTGCAACAACAATATCCACCGAATCAATCTCGGCTCGCGATTCCGCTCTTGTTCATGAGATAACGGAGTGCGTAATGATCTCGTGAACACGGCGACATTAGATAGGATGAGATATGGTCTCGAATTTATCAAAAACCATACACTACGCTAATAATTCCTTTTCAGTAGTGGTGTAATTCTCTTGTGCACTTGTGAGAGTCTTGCTAGCATAATAGATCGATTGAAATTGCTTATTCCTTCTCTGACCCAAAACCGCTCCCACTACATAATCACTAGCATCACGCATTACTTCGAATGGCTCATCCCGCTTCGGTGTTGTTAGGATTGGTGCTTGCACTAACTTCTTTTTCAATACATTGAATGCATTCAAACAATCGTTTCCGAAGTCAAAAGGGATATCCTTCTCTAGAAGTTTGGTCAACGGTTGGGAGATTTTCGAAAAGTCCTTAATAAATCTTCTGTAAAAAACCTGCATGACGCAAGAAACTCAGGGATCCCTTTTACATCTCGTAGGTGGTGGAAGCTTGTCAATTATCTCAATCTTCGCCTTTATCCACCTCCATACCGCCTCGAGAAATCTTATGTCCAAGGACAATGGCTTCTTGTACCATAAAAGTGACACTTCTCCCGCTTAAGGACGTAGATTCGCCTCTTCACATCTCACTAATACTCTTTCCAAATTGTTTAAGCAAGCATCGAAAGAGTCCCCAAACACTGAAAAATCATCCATGAAAACTTCCATAATATCTTCGAGAAAGTGGTCAAAAATTACCGTCATACAACGCTGAAATTGTACAGGGGCGTTACACAACCCGAAAGGCATTCTTCTATAAGCAAAGGTACCATAAGGTCAAGTAAATATGGTTTTCTCCCCGATCTTCCGGGCTATCGGAATTTGAAAGTATCCCGACATGCCATCAAGGAAACAAGAGAAATGATGCCCCGCTAGTCGCTCCAACATTTGATCAATGAATGGCAAAGGAAAGTGATCTTTCCGGAAAGTGACGTTATTTAGTCTTCTATAATCAATGCGACTCACCAACCAGAGAATCGTCCCTCGCTCGGGATTAACTTATTCTTTTCATTCCTCACTCATCGTTATTCCTCCTTTTATCGGGACAACTTGGGCTCGACTCACCCACTTGTCGTCATATATGGGGTAGATAATTCCTGCATCCAAAAGTTTTATTACCTCCGCCTTAACAACCTCCTTCATATTCGGGTTCAATCTTTGCTGAGGTTGGATCATAGATTTATAGTCATCCTCTATTAGGATCTTATGAGTGCAGAATGATGAATTTATATCCTTAATATCAGAGATCTTCCATGCGATGCCTGATTTGTGCTTTTTCATCGTGCTAACAAGCTTATCCTTTTGCTCCGCAGATAAGTTCGACGCCACAATTATGGCGAGTTTAGAGTCCTCCATTAGGAATGCATATTCCAAATGTGCTGGAAGAGTTTTAAGCTCAAGTTCTGGTGGTTCGACAATTGATGGCCGCAAGCTACCCTCCTTCAATTTATCAATCTCCTCGAAATCATTTGCCTCATGTTCACAGTTACTCTCTTCCTTTTCCGCCTGGTAATCTATTTCTTTAATATCTGCAATGGATATCAACATGTCCATTCCACAGAATTCCAAATTTGAAATAGCAACTCCAACTAAAAAGAGTTCTTGCTTCTGATCTTGATAGGAAGAATCAAACCTAGCAAGGATTCTTTCTACACTCTCCTCTAATTGGTCACTCAATGACACTGAAGTGGATTCCTCAAACTGCTTTATCACATTATCTAATTCACAGCTTTGCCCTTGAATCCTGGCGATGTACTCTTCAACCGATTCTTCTAATGGTTGTTGAGTTGTACATTGTCCGTGGTAAGAATAACACGATATGTCATTCCATGACACTGTTTGAACTTTCTGCTCTATGTGTTCAACCATTCTAATGATAGTGTCAAATGATTCAAACATGTTAATCATTTTCTGCAACAAAAAGAAATAAGGAAAAGTTAGAGCAATGATAGAATAAGGAGATATGAAATAGAATGTGTGGTGAAATAGCTAAGAAAACAAAGTGCAAAGTATCTCTAAATAGCTAAGAAAACTTGACAAGGTCGCCTTGTGTATATCCCGCAAGTGTACGGGTTTGTCGAAGTAATAATCCCGGGTGAGCGGGTATCGAACCCACAGGGAGTAGGGAATAAAAGATACTTAATTCGATTCTTAGCTATGTAAAAGATCAAAGATAATGAGTGTGACAATGATTCAATTCTCAATAGTAAAAGTAACAAGTAAGAGAGCAAAAGTAAAGAAGGGGGTAAGGCAATCGATAAAGATGGGGTACCCGGATAATGCTCCACCTAGGATAATTGTTTCAAGTGCAAGAAACTTCTATTATGCTTCCTAATCAATGCAATGGTGAGTTGCAATGAGCTCTACGGATTCCAAGTGATAAATATCTTCCTAATTATAGACCTAACCTTTTGGTCCAGGTGGAAGGTCCCTACCCATAATTAAGCCCTAGATGCTAAGATCACCTCAACGCTTCACTCCGTTGCACGCGCAACTAAGCCCCAGCGGAAGTTCATCCCTTAGCCCATTCACTCTATTATGGTCGCAAAGAACTCGAGGAACGGAGGTAGAATTTATCACGCCGGAGGAGAAAGGGGACGCTCCTGTACCTCTCGACTCACCCTCTCAACCCTCTCCAACCTAGCTTTGTCTAACGCTCGTTGTGTGTCACTCACTCACAAGGTTACCAACAAGAACTCTCAATCCTAGTTTCACTCTAGGGGAAATGTTCATACAATCAAGCATTCAAGGTTGGAACTCACAATGAACATCAATTTATTGAAAGCATAATAAAGATGTTCAAAGAAAGAAATACATCCTAGGGTTCACAATACCCGAGTACTCACTAGGTGTTTAGCTCTCCATGGAGCTAAGTATAATCAAAGAAGTAGAATGTAAAAGCAATGAATCCATAAAGAAACCCCCTCGATAGTCGTGTCGATGGTCTTGTGGAAAGTTCTCTACTCGTCGTCCAAGGATTCCCTCGTCCGGTATAGGATATGCCTCGACGGAAACTCCCCTACCAACCTTCTTCCTAAGTAATCATGATGTCGGAGCCATAGAACCTCTCCAAAACCTTGGCCAATACACTCGAAAACCCCTAGCCGAAGCCCCTCTCAAGTTGGGGAAAAGATGGAGAAAAAGAATACCAAATCGAGGTGAATCGGCTTTTAAATAGGGTCGAATCGGGCGACTCCACGCAGGCGTGATCGTACACACGTCAGACTGGAATTTCCACACGGTCGTGGATAATTTCCACACGCCCGTATGGATTCTCTATTTCTCTGATTTCTCGGCCGGCTGTGAACAGTGCTGCTTGATAAACGCCTAAATGTACGTATTTTATACGTATTGATCTTGTATTATTTGTGTATATCTTGATGAATTGATTCCCGTTTGAGTATAAATTTGTTCTTTTTGGTGTTGCGGATCATAAATGTGTCGAATGTAGCTCAAAAATGCAAATTGGATGAATTCGACATCGAAAACGGCATTTTTTGGGGTCCCAAAGACTCGTAGCGGCATCGTAGCTGATCACTATTTATGCTGCGGGCATTTGGCTGTGAGCTTCACGGGCTCCATGCGCCCGCATGGGTGCCCGTGAGGTTTGCTGGAATTTCACACTGTAACTGAGTACTGTAGCACCGACGTGTTTTCTGGGTATTTGGCTGTGAGCTTCACGGGCTCCATGCGCCCGCATGGATGCCCACATGGACTGACGGGATATAAATAAAACCGATTTTTCTAGGGCAGAGGGAGAGGTTTTTGGAGAGCTTTTGGTGTGCAGTTTTCTCTTGGGCCTCTTAGGCCGCCGCACCACTCTTCCCGCCGGCGATCTACTACGCAAGACATCACCAAGAGGGAGGCAAGCTTTGGAGGAGAAGATTGGGTGAAGATCCTAGGCATCCAAGGCATCATTTGAGGGGAGATCTCTTCAAATCTTCATGATCTTCACCATCTAAGGGGACCTAAAGTTAGAGGGAGTAGTTCTTACTTCTTTTCTTCTTTATTTGTTCCTTGGATTTGTATGAGTGGTCCTCTTTCATGAGGTACTAACTTACTTGTGATTTGGATATGATGAACTCTAGGGTTGATTCTTTGTAATTTGGATGATCATCTTTATTGATGTATTGTTGGATGTTATATTTCTTTTATGGAATCTTGTTGTTTGTGGTTCAAGTCTTGTGTACTTTGATGTGTTGATTTGCATGAGAACTCTGTATTTCAACTTCTAGGTTGTACTTGGTTGCGTGACCATCGCCATTGTACTAGACACACTTGGCTTGGAAGGGATTCATGTACAAATACACCGTGACCATCCGGGTATTTTTGTACCCTCCAGAGAATTAGGGGTTGGACCTAGTTTGAGTATCGACCCTCGATTAGAGATTTCCCGAGTGTAATGCAATCATACGAGGATTTGGGCGGAGCGATTCGACCCAATACTTGTATGCGATTAGGGTTCAATTGCCGTGACCATCGGGTTGGGCTAATTTAGGATTCTCTTGGCCCTACTACCGTCTCGCATTTCATCCTAAATTCAGGACCTAATGACAACCCTAGGGGGATTCATTGTCCAAATCATTCCCTTCAATCGCTTTGATTCTCCCTTGAGTTCGTATTGTGTGTAGTAGTACCCCGGATTTCATTGTAGTTAATTCTTTTTTTTTTTTAATTACTATTCATCTTTCGGAGTGTTAGGCTAGGAAATAGACGAAAGGGAAGTAATAGTAGCTCCTTGGGCCCAGGGAATACGACCTTCTCGTGCTCGCACGAGAGGTATTACTTGACGACTCTGTGCACTTGCGGATCGCTCATCACTGCTACATTGCTCTGCTATAGTCTTCGACCTGAATAACTTCCCCTATTCCATTTTTTCATCGGGGTAACGCAAACGGGCACATGTTTACGTCGTGAATCACTTGCTTCTTCAATGACATACATGTTGGTGGAGCTCTCGTTCTTATGTGCATAAATCGGAATGCTCGAGTGTGACTACCTTTGTGTCCCTCCAAATGGATGTGCTCACTCGAATGCTAGGAGGTTGGCACACACTCTAGCATCTCACACCTGACCTATGTCTTCGCGTTTGAACCTTAGCGAGATTTCCTCCAAAATAGGTGCATTATGATCCACATTGGCCTATTTCCTTCATTCTCGGCCTCACAACCCAACCTGCATAAAAGTAACATAAAAACACACATATTAGTGTAAAAACCTGATAATAGTAATGGTCAACATAAGGAATGAACACTTCGCATTCATATCACACAAGCACTTATCACTCCCCTTAGGGTTATTGCTTCAAGTGCAAGACAAAATATTACATCTCCTAACTAATGCTTAATGAGTCGTGGAAATCCTAAAATACACAGTCCCAAATCTAAGGTCAACCATGACTGGCTCTATACTATGCCTCGGCTCACACTGTGCAAAGTTGCAATAAGTGTCTAAATGTATGTATTTTAGTATATGTATTTGTTACCTCTAGCATGTATTTTCATTAGAATTGATGCCCGTTTTGTGCTTAATCGTATGTTATTTGCTTTGCAGGGCACGGGAGCGCCATGGAAGACACGAAGATATGATTCGGGCGAAAAAGAGAAGAAAAACCAAGTCGCAGTACTGTAGCGTATTCCATGTAGCAAAAGACTGTAGCTGGAGTACTATAGTAGTGGTGCTGTAGCCATGTACTATAGTAAAATCACTGTAGCACATGGGGAGTTTTCGAGTCAGGAATCTAATCATGGCATACGACCTCAATGGTGCCCGGTATGGAGCCCGGGATGGTCACTGTAGCTTTAATAGAAGATATTTACTTGATGGAGTTTGCCTACCCCAAATATTGTTAATGTTGAGCTCCATAGAGAGTGGCATGGCACTCGGGATGGAGGCCATTTGGAGGGTATATTAGGGATCTTGGAAGACTTTTAGAGGAGACTTCTTCTTAGCCTCTTGGGCCGCCGCCACCACACAATCTTGAGGCCTTCCGGCCATCCTCCGACGACGATCCTTGGGGGAAACGAGCACGCATCATCACCAAGAGGGAGAGGAGCATAGGAGAAGGAGTTGGAGTGAAGATCTAAGCCACCATTGCATCACCATTCAAGGCTTCATCGATTCAAGGGGATCAAAACCGTAGAGGGGGTTTTCTTGCTTCTTTATTGTCTTTCTTTTCCTTGTATGTTGTTTAAGTGTCCCTTGTCATGAGGGATTAACTTATTATTGTGTTTGAATTTGGATGAACCCTAGGGCTAATCTTGTGTATGAACTTGGAATATTGTTTTTCATTGATTTTGATGGTTGTTTGAGATTCAATCTTTCATGGTTTCATGTCTAGAATTACATGTATGGAGAGATCCGTAATTCTACTATGAGTTGTATGCGTAGATGTGACCTACTCACGTGTACTAGATCTAGGAGATATTGAAAGGGGATACTTGTGCCTACACGCCGAGAGATCGGGTGTTGGTAGCCCTCCATTGCTAGGTTTAAACCGAAGGATAGTAGGTATACTCCTATTAGAGAACTCCAAGAACTTAATGCAATCATAGGTGTGTTAATCTGGAAGAGATTCCGATTGACATTCGTATGGGATCAGGGGTTAGTCACCGAGAGATTGGGGCTAATATACTCACGAGGTCTCTTGGTCTCAATTATCATCAATGCATCTTTAACTCATCCTAGTTCGGGACTTAATGACAACCCTAGGTGGATTCCTTGTCCAAACACTACCTTCTCATGCTTGATACTCCCTTGTTTATTCACATTTGTGTGCTAGTTACCCGGCCATAGATTAGTTAGTTTATTTTATTTTATTTCATTTGTTCTTCATATTAAGAATTGTAGGATAGATAATAGGTGAAGAGTGAGTAATAATACTTCCATGGCCCCATGGAATACTACGACCCCTATGTCACTCACAGGGTTTTACTTGGCGATCCTGTACACTTGCGGGCGATCAATCACCTATATGTAGATCTAACTGTTTGGTCCAAGTGAAAGACCCCTAGTCATTATTAAGCCCTAAATACTAAGTATTACTTCAACACTTCACTCTGTTGCTCGTGCAATAAGTCCCAGCGGAGTTCCTCTCTTAGCACTTCACTCTATTATGACCGTCAAGAACTCTAGGAGATGGAGGTAGGATAAATCAAACCGGAGGTGAAAGGGGACGCTTTATTACCGCCCGACTCACCCTCTTGACCCTCTCAAATCTTGCTTTGTCTAACTCTCATGGTGTGTTACTCACTCACAAGGATTACCAATGTAGACTCTCAACCCTAGTGTCACTCTAAGGGAGAAATCAATCAATAAGCATTCAAGATTGAAACTCAATTAAAGACATCAATTAAGGAAAACATAATAAAAGGTCAATGAAATAATAGCATCCTAGGGTTTACAAGTCTAAGTACCCACTAGGGATTTTAGCTCTCCATGGAGCAAGATACAATCAATAATAAAATCGAAAGTAAAAACATATAATCCATAAGAAATAAGCCCTCGGTATTAGTGTCAATGGTCTTGTGGAGTAGCCGTGTCCTCTTAAAAGGTCCCCTTGTCAAGCCTAGGGCACACCCCGCCGGATCGGTGCAGACGAAGCTCCCCCAATAACTATATTCCAAGAGAAATGCGCTGTCAAAGCCGTAGAACCACTCCAAAAGCCTTGCCAAAGCCCCTCTAAACCCTAGCCGCAAGCCTCTCAAAATATGGAGAAAAGATGGAAAGAAGAATTTTGAAATCGAGTTGAATCACGGCTTTTATAGGTCTGGAATCGGGAATCCACACTAGTGTGTGGAATTTCCACATGCCCGTGTGAATCTTCAGAACTTGGTTTTTCAGCGGCCTGTGAACAATAACTGCTACAGGAAAGTGCTACAGTGATTTACTACAGTACCTCCAGTACTCTGCCAAAATACTCCCGAATCCACACTTTTATCGATACAACACAAACAGGCACACGTCTATGCTATATATCACGTTACATCTTCAAGTAAAAGCATATTTGATGGGAATCTTTCTAGTCTTGCATAAGTCAGAACATATGAGTGTGACTGCCTTTGTGCCCCTCCAATTTACATATTCCATCAAGCATAATGGAGGTTAGAACACACTCATATGTCTTTGAGCACAACTTGCGTCTTCTCATGTATCCACTTCAAGATTCTATCAACATAATGCATTTGGAATCTACTTTGGCTCATTTCTTTTGTATTTGTCTCCACAACCCTATATGCCCAAAAGAACACAAAAATACACATATCAGCGATAAAACCCAATAAAAGTAATGCTCATTGTAAGAAAAGAATACTTCATATTTTTAGTACACAAGCACTTATCAGAAGGCCCTCAATATGATAGCATCATCCGTAACTCCATTAATCTTAAGCATGTCGCACACTTCCAAGAACTTCTCAATGTGGTTGTTCGGATCCTCATCTGCCAAACCGTTAAACTGGCCAATTGCTGTATCATCAGGATGAATGTTGGCTTTAGCTCAAAGTTCTGAGCTATAATTTGGTGGCTGCACAATGCTAGATTACGTGCCCAGAACTGCTGGTTTGGCATAATCTGATAGTATCCTCTGCTGTTCATTCTGTTCTGCCATATTTTCTGACCTTTCACCTTCTACCTCTGTTTGATTTGACTGTTCTTGCACAGGTTCTTTTCCACCTCTTTGAAGTGTTCATTCATGTTCAGGACCACCTTCAACCAATGCCAAAAGGTTCCCTCGGGTCATAACCTGGATCTGTAACCAAAGAAAGAAAATCAAATCAGAATGATGAAAGAATAAGAAACTATGAAATAGAATAAATGATGAATAGCTAAAATAGCAAACTGCAAAGTGTTTCTAAAATACCTATTCCCTGGCAACGGCGCCAAAAACTTGACAAACGCCCTTTTTGCGTGCGAACCGCAAGTGCACGGGTTTGTCAAAGTAATAATACCCTAGTGAATGGGTAGTCGTATCCACAGGGAATAGTGATTAGAAACAAAAAGATTGCTATTTAATTAGAATAAAGATGAATCGATGATCGTGTGAACAAAATCAATGAAAATAGAAATAGGGAAAGAAGCACAAATAAAAGATAGGAGAGACAATCGACACAAATTGGGGCACCCGGACATTGCTCACCCTAAGATATTGTTTCAAGTGCAAGACCAACCATTATGTTTCCCAACTGATGCTTAATGAGTCATGAAAATCCTAAAACACACAGTCCCAAACCCAAGGTCAACCGTGACTAACCCTACACTATGCCCCAACAGAGAAATTGCTCAGTCTCGATGCCACACACTATGCAAGGTTGCATAAAGCTCTTGGGACTTCAACTAATAAACCATATTTCCTTATGTAGATCTAACGTTTTGGTCCTGGAGAAATATACCTAGTCACAATTAAGCCCCAGATACTGATGATTACTTCAACGCTTCACTCTGTTGTTCGCGTAACTAAGCGCCCAGCGGAGTTCATCTCTTAGCACTTCACTCTATTGTGACCGCAAAGAACTCTTGGAACATGGAGGTAGGATAAATCACACTTGAGCAAAAAGGGGACGTTCCGATACCTCTCGACTCACCCACTCCACCCTCTCCAATCTAGCATTGTCTAATCCTCATGGTGTGTCACTCATCCACAAAGGTTACCAAGATAGATTCTCAACACTAGTGTCACTCTAGGGAAAATCATCTCTACAAGCATTCAGGATTGGTACTCAATTAAAGACATAAATTAAAGAAAGCATAATAAAAGGTCAATGAAACAATAGCATCCTAGGGTTTAGAAGCCCAAGCACCCTCTGGGGGTTTAGCTCTACATGGAGCAAAATGCAATCAATAATGAAATCAAAAGTAAATATATGCAATCCATAGGTAAAACCCCCTTGGTGTCCGTGTCGATGGTCTTGTGGAGTAGCTGCGTCTTCTACAAAGGTTCCCTCATCAAGCCTAGGGCACACCTCGCCGAATCGGTGCCGATGAAAGCTCCCCCAATAAATATCTTCCAAAGGAACGCAGTGTTGAAGGCCGTAGAACCACTCCAAAAACATAACCAAAACCCCTCTAAACCCTAGCCACGAGCGAATCGAAAGATGGTGAAAAGATGGGTAAAAGATGGGTAAAAGATGGGAAAAAGGATCCCCCAATCGGACTGAAATCATGGCTTTAAATAGGCTGGAATCTGGCATCCACATGGGCTTGTGGAATTTCCACAAGCCTGTACGGATCTGTAGGAATCGATTTTCTACGGCCTATGAACACTAGCTTTGCTACAATGATTTTCTACATTACCTTGCTACAGCACTCCGCCAAAATACTCCTGTATCCACACTTTTCATCGAGGCGACATGGATAGGCACACATTCATGTGATAGATCATGTTGCTTCTTCAACAAAATAACATTTGACGATAATCTTGCTAGCTTTGTACAAGTCAGAGCACATGAGTGTGACTGCCTTTGTGCCTCTCCACTTTGCATGTTCACTCGAGCACAATAGAGGTTGGCACATACTCACGTGTCTTTGAGCATGACTTGTGTCTTAATGTTTGTTCACTTCAAGATTTCATCAACAACATGCATTCAAGACCTACTTTGGCTTCTTTCTTCCATACTTGTCTCCACAACCCTACATGCATAAAAGTAACACAAATACACATGTATGAGTGATAAAATCTGAGAAAAGTAATGTTCATTGTAAAAAAAGAATACTTCGTATTAATAATACACAAGCACTTATCATGGATTCCCTCCTTAGCTGGATGAACCGTCTCCCTAAAGCTAGGACACAAATCCTTTTTTTAATCTTCTCCATAGGCCCCTTCAAAAGTTAGAGAAAAAAAGACTTTTAAAGTGTTCTGACAGGTTTCCACACAGCCATGTGAATGGCCTTATGGTGTTCTACCCTTTTTCACTCGATCAGCTAAAGTATTGTGCTACACTATCTCCGCTACTTTACTACTACTATTGTACACATAACAATGTCTCTGCCAATTTGAACCCACATGCCCAAGTGGTTACCTGTGTGTCTTTTAGCGCTTTTACACTCCTCATCTATAGTACTATACAGTAGTGTTTTGCTATAGTACTAGTGCTAAAGTGCTTGCTCATGCACATGATCGTGTCTCATGCTCGTGTGAACTGACACGGCCGTATGGTTGGTTATGCGGTCTTTTGCTTCCTAAACATGGTTGATCTTCTGCTCAGAAGCACTAAGAATGCTCTACATCACTAGCTCTACCCCTGAGGGGTTCTCACACACCCTAGCTGTGCAAAAGAGCATAAAAGTACCACATGAAAACATAAAATTGATAAAAGTCATTCTTAATCTATATATAATGTTAACTCATAACATGTATAAAGAAACACTTATCAAAATCCAAGCAAAAAATAATGATTTAGAAGTCATTCAAAACCATGAAAGTGGACATTTTTCTCTACTATTGTCAACTAAAAAAAATCATTCAGAGCATATTAAAAAAATGCAAAATTATACTCAATCACAATCCCTAATCAGAATTATGTATTATACTAATTGAGCAAGATTGCCTATGCTTAAAAACAAGAAGTGAAGATATCTATGGTTAAAACTAGCAAGATTATGAAGGAAATTGTACTATTAATACTCTAAATAGAGACCACATTCTAAGTATTCCTAAACAAGTGTAAATTATTTGTTTATAAATGCTTATTAGACTTGTTATAAAATGCATAATCTCTCCCATAATCAACTAAAATCTCTATATATTAAACAAAGCCCCATCATGTTAATGCAAATTTTTATTATAATGCCAAACAAAAACCCATCATATAAATGTTTATTATACAATTGACACGACCGGATATGCGTGTAAACTGCAAGTGCATGGGTGTGGAAGTAATAAATGCTAGGTGAGTGGGTATCATATCCACAGGGAATAGTGAATAGAAGCACAACGATTGCTATCAAACTATAATGAGAATAAATCGATGGCATGATGAATGAGATTGATATAAGAAAAGACATAAAAGAAATAAGAGAGAGAAAGAGAGAGAGAGAGAGGTACAATAATTGAGAGGAAAGAGGCAATCGATGTAAATGGGGTACTCGGATATTGTTCCACCTAGGATTATTGCTTCAAGTGCAAAACCAACTATTATACCTCCTAACTAATGCATTAATGAGTCATGGAGATCCTAAGATACATGGTGGCAAATCTAAGGTCAACCATGACTAACTCTACACCAAGTCCCGGTGGATAAATCGATCAATCTCAACACCTCGCACTGTGTACAGTTGCAAGACGTTCTAGGGATTCCAAGTGATAAACCCTATTCCTATGTGTAGACCTAACCCTTTGGTCTAGGCAGAAGGTCCATAGTCACAATTGAGCCCTAGGTGCTAAAATTACTTCAACGCTTCACTCTATTGCCTTTGCAACTAAGCCCCAGTGGAAGGTTATCCCTTAGCCCATTCACTCTACTATGACCGCAAAGAACTCTTGGAATGTGGAGGTAGAGTAAATCAAAGGGATGAACCTCCGCTACCTCTCGACTCACTGATAAGTGCTTGTGTGATATGAATGTGAAGCGTTCATTCCTTATGTTGAGCATTACTTTCTTCAGTTTTCTACATTAATATGTGTGTTTTATGTTACTTTTACGCAGGTAGGGTTGTGAGGCCGAGTATGAAGGAAATGGGTCAATGTGGATCATAATGCACCTATTTTGGAGGAGATATTGTTAAGGTTCAAACGTGAAGACATAGGTCAGGTGTGAGATGCTAGAGTGTGTGCCAACCTCCTCGCATTCGAGTGAGCACATCTATTTGGAGGGGCACAAAGGCAGTCATGCTCGAGCATTCCGACTTATGCATATAAGAACAAGAGCCCCGCCAACATGTACATCATTGAAGAAGCAAGTGATTCACGACGTGAACGTTTTCGCATTTGCGTTACCCCGATGAAAGTATGGAATTGGGAAGTTAATCAGGTTAAGGACTGTAGTAGAGCACAGTAGCAATTACTGTAGCAACACTGTTCACAGCCGCCCGAGAAATCAAGAAACAGAGAATCCACACGGGCGTGTGGAAATTATCCATGCCCGTGTGGAAATTCCAGACGGGCGCGTGTATCATCCACGGCCATGGAGTTGCCCGATTCCAGCCCAATTTTAAGCCGATTCAGCCCCGATTTTGGTATTCTTTTCTCCATCTTTTCCCCAACTTGTGAGAGGACTTCGGCTAGGGTTTCGAGGGGTATTGGCCAAGGTTTTGGGGAAGTTCTACGGCTCTAACATTGTGATTCCATTAGGAAGAAGGTTGGTAGGGGAGCTTCGATCGAGGCGTATCCTATACCGGACGAAGGAATCTTTGGACGACGAGTAGAGGACTCTCCACAAGACCATCGAGATGACCATCGACGGGGTTTCTTTATGGATTCATTGCTTTTACATTCAATTTCTTTGATTGTATTAATCTCCATGGAGAGCTAAACCCCTAGTGGGTACTTGGATGATTGTGAACCCTAGGATGTATTCGTTTCATTGAACTTCTTTATTATGCTTTCAATAAATTGATGTTTATTGTGAGTTCCAACCTTGAATGCTTGATTGTATGAACATTTCCCCTAGAGTGACACTAGGGTTGAGAGTTCTTGTTGGTAACCTTGTGAGTGAGTGACACACCATTAGCGTTAGACAAAGCTAGGTTGGAGAGGGTTGAGAGAGTGAGTCGAGAGGTACAGGAGCGTCCCCTTTCCCCTCCAACGTGATAGATTCTACCTCCGTTCCTCGAGTTATTTGTGGCCATAATGGAGTGAATGGTCTAAGGGATGAACCTCCGCTGGGGCCTAGTTGCGCGTGCAATGGAGTGAAGCGTTGAGAGGATCTTAGTATCTAGGGCTTAATTGTGGCTAGGGACATTCCATCTGGACCAAAGGGGAAGGTCTAAATTTAGGAAGAGATTTATCACTTGGAATCCCTAGAGCTCATTACAACTCTATGTGAGTGCGAGGTGTTGAGATTGTTCGATTTCTCCTCCAGGACATGTATAGAGTTAGGCATAGTTGACCTTAGATTTGGGACTATGTATGTAAGGATTTCCATGACTCACCATTGCATTAATTAGGAAGCATAATAGAGAGTTCTTGCACTTGAAGCGATCATCCTAGGTGAAGCATTATCCGAGTACCCCATTCTTTATCGACTGCCTTACCCTCTTCTTACTTTTGCTCTTTCACTTGTTGTTTTTATTGTTGAGAATTGAATCAATTTCACACTTATCACTATTGATATTCCACATAGCTAAGAATCAAATTAAGTATTTTCACTTCCTACTCCATGTGGATTCGACCCCGCTCACTCGGGATTATTACTTCGACAAACCCGTGCACTTGGGGGATATAAGCAAGGGGACCTTGTCACTCACCCTCTCAACCCTCTCCAATCTAGCTTTGTCTAACCCTCATGGCGTGTCACCCATCCACAAAGGTTACCAATATAGACTCTGAACCCTAGTATCACTCTAAGGGAGAAATCATTAACAAGCATTCAAGACTGGAACTTATTTAAAACATCAATAAAGGAAAGCATAATAAAGGGTTTAAAGAAATAATAGCATCCTAGGGTTCAAAAATCCAAGTACCCACTAGGAGGTTTAGCTCTCCATGGAGCTAGTTACAATCAACAATGAAATCAAATGTAAAAACAAGTAATCCATAGAAATACCCCCTCGGTTTTCATGTCGATGGTCTTGTGGAGTGGCCTCGTCCTTTCTAAAGGTCCCCTTGTCAAGCCTAGGGAACACCTTACTGAATCGGTGACGATGAAAGCTCCCCCAATAACCTTCTTCCAAGTGGAGCGTTGTGTTGAAGCCGGAGAACCACTCCAAAAGCCTTGCCAAAACTCCTCTAAACCTTAGCCGCAGTAATCTCTCAAGATGGGGAAAGAATGGAGAAAAGAATGCTGAAATCAGGCTGAAAACGGCTTTAAATAGGCTAGAATTGGGCATCCACACGCCCCTGTGGATGTTCCATACGCCCCTGTGGAATTTCCACACGGGCGCGTGGAATTTCCACACGCCCGTGTGAATTCTCTGGAATTCTGATTTTTGGCCAGCTGTGAACAGCAACTGCTGCAGTAAATTGTTACATTGATTTTCTACAGTGACTTGCTATGGTACCCCCCGCCAAAAACACTCCCGAATCGATTTTTCATCGAGGCAACATAAACGGGCACACGTTTATGCTGTAGATCACGTCGCTTTTTCAATAAACGGGTTCATTGGTGAAGATCTTGCTATTATTGCACAAGTTAGGATACGCAAATTTGACTACCTTCGTGCCTCTCCAACTCATTGTAATGGCCTGAATACAAGGAGGTTGGCACACATTCACGTATCCTAGAGCCCCACTTGTGTCTTCGCGTTTGTTGCTTCCAAGATTCCACCAAATAGTGCATTTATGATCTACTTTTGGCTTCTTTTCTTAATACTTAACTTCACAACCCTACATGCGCAAAAGAACACAAATACAAATATATTAGTGCTTAAACATGATAAAAGTCATGCTCATCGTAAGGAAAGAATACTTCATATTCTTAACACACAAGCACTTATCAACAATCAAACAAAAACCCTAGCTTGCATTCCCCACATCATACCAAAAGAAATGCCATGTATTCAATTCTTGCCATTGAGATTGACAAAGGGATTGATCAGGATAACAAGTGCTCACTAGAAACCTCTCCCAAGACTTCTTTATGAGGCTATTGCTATCGGGCTTGTGAGAGGTAAAAGAGGGAAAGGAGGTGATGGCAAATGAAGGTGGACATTCAATGGAGCCTTGGTTGGTCTTTAGTGGGGCTTCGACGGTTGTAGTGCTAGAACAGTTCGATTGAAGAATTGTTAAAGTGGGAAGAAAGTTTTGGTTGGAGAAATGGATGGATTCAAATATAGATTTCACATTTGGATCCGAATCGAGGTATAAGATTTTTATTTATATTATTTTTAATGTTTCGTAAATTTTTATTAATATTTAAATATTGAAAAATGCTACATCACGATCTGAAAATAGAAAAACTTACGGGTGTTAGTTTTTGCACCACATTAACAAATTTCAAATAATATAGATACTCAATTAATATAAATTGGAACAGAGGGACTGAATGAGCAAAGTCGACAAATTTCAGGAATCATGTAGGATATTACACTAGAAAACAACTACTCTTTTTTAAAAATAGTAGAATACCACTCTCTAATTGCCACACTCACTTTTTCTTTCACATAGTTTTGCATGATGAATGAGGGCTTCACCTTACGTCTCCGTTAGGCCATAGGAGTATCACACCATATGTACCTGTCAATGTTGATTTCTTTTGTCATAATGTCTTCTAGGTTATTCTTCGTATGAATCTTTTGCATGCCCACAGTTTATTCTTCCACTTTCTCATGAGCAAAGTCTTCTAGGTTATTCTTTGTATGTTTTGCCTTTGAAAGAAATGCTTGATTCCTTGCATGATGCATGGCACTCTAATTATCACAATGCACACTACACCAAAGTAAGGCCTTTGTGGTAATATTATGGAGGGTTTTACATAAAACTTGTTAGTGTAAGCCCTAGCCCCAATGTGTTGTACATGAACTCTTATTATTTGGATAATTATTATAAGGCATCATTTTATCTAATTATTATTCTATGTATACCTAATAAGATAAAATATCCTCGAATATTGGTTCTGCTCAAGTTATCAAATGAGTGATTTGGATAGTAAAACCTTGAAGCATAAACTAGAACAATATTCTAAATATCCCCAGTTGATTATTTTCATGGGAATGAAAATAAATTAAGACTAGTCTGTCTTTCGTGAGATGGCCTTGTTTTACAGGTCATAGGATATGGGATATCAATTAAAGGGCATAGATACATGTTAGGGAACAGTGTACCTGGATTGATCCGCTCTTGAGAACACTACATGGTTGTAAATTCATAAGTGTTTTCTCAAGCAATTGTTGTACTCAAATCCTTCGACCTAAAATCACTATAGATCTCCGATGAATTCTTACATGCTTTAACTTATGCCAAACACTATTCTTAACTGAGTGGCAAGTACAGGTATGTTTGGGCATGTTGCTGTTCATGCTGAGAGACATGAGTGAAGTGAAGGGATTGTCCTTCTCTGTAGAGAGAGTGAATATCATCGGCCACTTGATTAGTAAGACTGAGTAGTGCCTGGCCACACCCAAGAGAAATGATAAGAGTTATCATTTACTTGACCTAGTCATTCCACTAAGAGATCAAGAAATTAATTAGCATTAAAATAAGGGTAACTCACTCCATGCCTTATTCTAATTAAGATATTCAGTTGCAAAGGATTGTACGAGGTTGTGATAGGTTCCATTAATTCTCAAAATTGACCTTCATTTAATATTGGGTAATTGTATTATCTTACTGGAGAATAATTATGATTTATGAGCATTAAAATTGATTTAACTCATTGCTAATGTTAAATGGACGTACAGAATCGTACACTAAGAATACTGGGATCAAGGTTCAGTATTTATTATTGACACAACACTTTAGGTGTGTGTACCACAAGTGCACAATTGTTGAAGTAATAAAGTACCCTGGTGAATGGGTAGTCGTATCCACAGGGAATAGTGATCAAAAACACAAGAATTGCTATTTAACTATGATGAAGATGATTTAAAAGTTGTGTGAACAATATCAATGCAAACAGAAGTAAAAGAAAATAAGAAAGAGACACGAGATAATAATAAGAGAGGTAATCGATAAAAAGTAGGGTACCCGGACATTGCTCTCCCTAGGACTATTGCTTCAAGTGCAAGACCAATCATTATGTCTCCTAACTGATGTTTAATAAGTTGTGAAAATCCTGTAACACACCATTCCAAACCTAAGGTCAATCATGACTAACCCTGCACTATGCCTTTATGGAAAGGAGTACTCTTAATGTCTCACACTGTGTGGGATTGCAAGAAACTCTAGGGACTCCAAGTGATAAACCCTATTCCCTAATATAGATCTAACCCTTTGCTCCAGGCGAAAGACCCCTAGTCACGATTAAGCCCCAACACTAAGGATTACTTCAACGCTTCACTCTATTGCTTACACAACTAAGTCCCAGTGGAGTTCATCTCTTAGCACTTCACTCTATCATGACCGCAAAGAACTCTTGGAATGTGGAGAGGTAGGATAAATCACATCGAAAGGGAAAGGAAACATTCCGCTACCTCTCGACTCACCTTCTCGACCCTCTCTAACCTAGCTTTGTCTAACCCTCATGGTATGTCACTCATCCACAAGGATTACCAAGATAGATTCTCAACCCTAGTTTCACTCTAACGGAAAATCAATTCAACGAGCATTCAAGATTGGAACTCAATTAAAAATATAAATTAAAGAAACATACTTAAAGGTTAATGAAACACAGTGTCGAAGACCGTAGAACCACTCCCAAGACCTAGCCAAAACCTCTCCAAACCCTAGCCGCCAGCTCCTCTAAAGGTGGGGAAAAGATGGGAAAGATATGGGAAAAGGATCATTTAAAATGGCTAAAGTCGCGACTTAAATAGGACTGGAATCGGGCATCCACACTAGTGTGAATCTTCAAGAATTGAATTACTGCGAGCTATGACTTGTATTTTGCCAAAATTTTCCTGAATCCACACTTATCATTAAGGCCACAAGAACGGGCAAGCATCCATGTGATAGATCGCATTTGTGTCTTGAATAAAATCACATTGACGAAGATCTTGCTAGTATTACACAAGTTGGAACACATGAGTGTGGCTGCCTTTGTGCCCCTCCAAACTATGTATTTGTTTGAGCATAATGGAGGTTGGCACACACTCACATGTCTTTGAGGACAACTTGTGTCTTCTTATTTGTTCATTTCAAGATTTCATCAACAAAATGCATCCACGATCTACTTTTGGTTTCTTTCTTCCATACTTATCTCCACAACCCTAAATGCACAAAAGAACACAAATACACATGAATGAGTGATAAAACCTAAGAAAAATAATACTCAATATAAGAAAAGAATAGTTCGTATTGCTAATACACAAGCACTTATCAAACTCCCCCACACTTAAGCTTTTGCTTGTCCTCAAGCAAAAATAAAACATTAAAGCATATAAAAAGTAAAATTGGAAGTTCTTTGCCTTTGGTTCACCAAAAGCATGCAAGGGAAGCATTCTACAAGTAAGGAAAAATTTCAACACCGAATAAAAAAAAATCAATGCTCTAGCTAAAAACTCGAATAAAAAAGGACAACAACTCGAAATCATGTAAGTGTGTGTAAACTCACTCAAGTCAACCCAACGTATACTCCTCAAAAGCTCTGAGTACGAGGGACTTATTTGTGTACAAAAGAAAGAAAAGCAATGCTAGTATCTTCACACATCCTCTAAGGTAGCCATTTCCTAAGTGGCTTCTAAGGTGACTTTCACACTTTCAAGGTGGTAGCTCTTTCTACCGGGGTAGTAGCTTTCACTCATTCACATGAGATAGCTCTTTCTCTCACCAGGGCATAACTAGTATCTGACTTATGAGAGTAGCTTCATACTTCATAGGTGGTAGCTCTTTCCACCCCCATGCACAAACAAATCAAACATAACTTTTTTTTTTTAAATTGTGACAAGAAACAACTAAACTAGTCCCTTAAATGTCGAAACTTGAGTTTCCACAAAGTTTATTGAATGAGTTGTGTGACAACTTTCAATCGGGCAAAAATTCCTAAAAATTCAAGTAAAAACTAGAGCATGAGAACATTCAATGTTAAAAATTCCCCTAAACTTAAGAATACAACCATTGCAACTAAGGTGAACCACTATTGGCTACATGAGTATGAAAAATCAAGCATAAGTATATAACATGTGTAATGTGAATTCCTCCTCACACTTAAGATGTACATTGATCTCTCGAAGACGCGTCAATGAAAAAAAGTCTTATAGCCCACCACATGATCGTGTGCCCGACTATGTGGCCTCAAAAGGAGAATGTTTAAACCGTGTTTGTGAAGAGTACTGTAGCAAAACGATGAAAATTTTACTGCAGCAGTAATGTAGTAAAATTACTATTCATGTGCCCATGTGGAAATTCCTGCAGCCCACCTGGGCGCGTGGAAAATCCACATGGGCGTGTGGGGGCACATGACAGGCTTAGGTTTAGGCTTATAAATAGCCGTTTTGTCCTATTCTTTGAAATCTTTTGTGCGGCTCTTGAGGGGTAAGACGGCTAGGGTTTGGAGAGGAGGTCTTTGCCAATTTGGAAGGTGTTCTTCACCAACTTTGATAGTTTCCTTCACCGTCATAGCACTTGGGAAGTCACCGACGACCTAGCTTCAGAGATGAATCCTTGAAGATGTTGAACTACCCATCAAGGCCAATCATCACAAATTCAAGGGGGTTTTTCTCTATGGTGTTCATTGCTTTTCATTGTATTAATCATTGTCTTGTAACTTGCCCCATGGAGGACTAAACCCTAGTGGGTATTTGGGTATGTGAACCCTAGGATATATTCTTTGTATTGATTTACCTTATGTTTCTAGTTAATCAAAGTTGATTTGAGTTTTAACCTTGTGATTTCATTTCTTGCATGTGCTATTGATCTTTGTGATTAATCTACATAGCTTGATTTGATACTTTGATGTGAGAGGTCTCCATTAGAGTTAGGACATCAAGGTTTATGAAGGTTGAGTGGGTGAGCCATGAGATAGTTGAGTGTCAGCTTTTCCTTCTGATTGAGTGTTTCCTATCCCATATTCCCTAGACTTTATGCAACCATATTTGGTGTGAGGCGTGAGATTGATAGATTTCTCCACTGGGATCTTATAGGGGTTAGGGATCCTTCGCCGGGAAATAGGGTTGGATCTATCTTTAGGAATCGATTTCACACTTAGGTATCCCTAGAGCTCATTGCGGTCATATGGGGTATGAGGTGTTGAGATTAAGCGATTTCTCCACCGGGACCTTGTAGGCGACTAGTACCGGTGGCTTGGAGGTAAGGGCTGGTTGTTCTTGGACTACCTCAACTCATTAGACTCGGTTTAGAGGCATTTAGAAAGTCTTGAAAGTACATGTTAGATCCTAGGGGAGTATTGCCCGGGTACCTCATCTTTATTGATTGAGATCTCCCTCTATTTTACCCTTGCATATTTGTCTCCAATATTCATTTCTTCGCACACTAGATCACTACACCATCTCATTTATCATTAGGCTAGATAGAAGAGATGAAGTTCGTACTATTAACCCTGTTCCCTATGGATTTGACTACCTGACTCACCGGGTATTGTACTACTTCAACACCCATGCACTTGTGGTAAATACACGCAATTTGGTCGTGTCATACGGCTATGTGAATAACACATTGACCGTGTCCATAACTATTCCTCAATTTCCAGACTCACAAGACCATCTGTATGTATAAACAAGGGGGTTCAATGAAGCTCAACAAAACAAAATAAACTCGAGTATATAAAGATATAAAAATAAAATACAACTCGAGACAACTGGAAATAGAAAGATAAACTCAAAAGGAAGATCCTTTCTGAGTAGTACAAGTCCAAAATGAAATGCAGAAATAAAATACGAAAATAAGAACAAATAAAAGCAAGACGCATCAAGCGTCAGTGTTGGGCACTGTCAACTTGGCTGCTACTACTGATGATGCTAGTGCTAACGGTGCTGGTGATGGTAGTGTTGGGATGCCTGAGGGGTGCAGGTTCTCATCACAAATGGTGAGGTCACGTCAGCCAGCTCTTCCTGTAACACTCCCACAGCACTCTCAAACCTCTCAAATCGATCATAGGCTTGAGTGGGAGAAAATATTTGCACTAGGATGGCTCCTGTGCTGTGGGGTGCCTCTGTCTGAACCTGTGCCTCTTGTGGCTCTTGCGCGGGCTGAGAAGCCCTAGGCTGCATCTCCCTCGGCCTCGATTGGCTCTGGTGGGGGCATGTTCATCATATAAACCCCATCTCTATATCTGTGCACGATGCCCATCAGACTAACAGTCTCTATGCCGAGGGGAGATGGTACAATCATCTTCTCAGCCCCGTGAATAGCGTCCAATCAACCTATCCCGATGATGAGCCTAGTGATGTACGGGTGACAACGCCCTTTTGCATGTGTACCACAAATGCATGAGTTTGTCGAAGTAATAATACCTTGGTGAGTGGGTAGTCAAATCCACATGGAATAGTGATTAGAAACACAAAGATTGCCATTTAAATAGAACGAAAAATGAATTAATAGTGATGTGAATAAGAATTAATGCAAATAGAAATAAGAAAAGAAGAAGGAGGCGCAAATAAAATATAGGAGAGGCAATCAACGATAAATGGGGCACCCGGACATTGTTCACTCTAGAACTATTGTTTGAAGTGTAAGACCAATCATTATATTTCCTAACTAATGTATAATGAGTTGTAGAGATCCTTAAATACACGATCCCAAAACTTAAGGTCAATTGTCACTAACCCTACACTATACCCCGGTGAAGATATCTCTCAGTCTTCATACCTCACACTGTGCTAGATTGCCTTAAGCTCTAGGGATTGCAAGTGATAAACCCTATTCCCTAAAATAGATCTAACCCCTTGGTCTAGGAGAAAGACCCCTAGTCAGAACTAAGCCCCATATACTAAGGATTACTTCAACACTTCACTCTATTGCTTGCGCAACTAAGCCCCAGCGGAGTTCATCTTTTATCACTTCACTCTATTGTGATCATTTAGAACTCTTGGAACGTGGAGGTAGGATAAATCACACCGGAGGAGAAAGGGGACATTTCGCTACCTCTCGGCTCACCCTCTCAACCCTCTCCAATCTAGCATTGTCTAACCCTCATGGTGTGTAACTCATCCACAAGGATTACCAAAATGGATTCTTAAGCCTAGTGTCAATCTAAGGGAAAATTAACTCAACAAGCATTCAAGATTGGAACTCAATTAAAATATCAATTAATTAAACCATAATAAGAGGTCAATGAAACAATATCATCCTAGGGTTTACAAGCCCAAGTACCCACTAAAGGTTTAGCTCTCCATGGAGCAAAATATAATTAATAATGAAATCAAAAGTAAAAATATGCAATACATGAATAAAACAACCTTGGTGTTCGTGTCGATGTTCTTATGGAGTGGCTGTGTCTTCTCCAAAGGTCCCCACGTCAAGCCACTGGATCAGTCCGACGAAAGCTTCCCCAATAACTCTCTTCCAAAGGAAACTGACACGACCGAATATGCGTATAAACCGCAAGTGCGCGGGTGTCGAAGTAATAATACCCCGGTGAAAGGGTAGTCGAATCCACAGGGAATAGTGCTTCGAATCACCAAGATTGCTATTTAACTAGAATGAAAATATGTTGAAAGTGATGTGAAAACAAACTCAATGAAAACGAAAATAAGAAAAGATAAAGGAGGCGCAAGTAAAAGATAGGGGAGATAATCGACGATAATTGGGGTACCCGGATATTGTTTCAGCTAGGACAATCATTTTAAGTGCAAAACACCCTATTATGCTTTGTAACTAATGCATTAATGAGTCATGGAGGTTCTTTAATACGTGGTCCCAAATCTAAGGTCAACCATGCCTAACTCTATACATGTCCTGAAGGAGAAATTGAATAACCTCTCAAATTCGCACTCGTATAGAATTGCAATGAGTTCTAGGGATTCTAAGTGATAAACCCTATTCCAATGTATAGACCTAACCCTTTGTCCATGTGGAAGGTCCCTAACCACAATTAATCCCTAGGTGCTAAAATCACTTCAACGCTTCATCCCTGTTGCACTCGCAACTATACCCTAGCGGAAGGTGCCTTAGCCCATTCACTCTACTATGGCCGCAAAGAACTCTTGGAACATGGAGGTAGGATAGATCACATCAGAGGGAAAAGGCGACGCTCCGCTACCTCTCGACTCACCCTCTCAACCTTATCCAATCTAGCTTTGTTTAACTCTCATAGTGTGTCATTCACTCACAAGAGTTACCAATAAGAACTCTCAACCCTAGTGTCACTCTAGGGGAGTATTCAAACAATCAACCTACAAGATTGGAACTTACAATAAACATCAATTAATTGAAAGCATAATAAAGAGATTCAATGAAACGAATACATCCTAGGGTTCACAAATACCCAAGTACCCACTAGGTGTTTAGCTCTCCATGGAGCAAAATACAATAGATAATGAAATCAAAAGTAAAGAGATGCAATACATAAATGAAAACCCCCTTGTGTTCGTGTCGAAGGTCTTGTGGATTGGCCCCATCTTCTTCAAATGTCCCCTCGTCAAACCTAGGGCAGACCTCCCCAGATCGGTGCCGACGAAAGCTCCCCCAATAGCTCTCTTCCGAAGGAAACGCGGTGTCAAAAGCCGTCAAACCTCTCCAAAGCCTTGCCAAAGCCTCTCCAAACCCTAGCCACCAGCACCTCCAAAGATGGGGAAAGGTGGAAGAAAAGATAGGGGAAAAGATGGAGAAATCGGGGCTGAATCACGGCTTTTAAAGTGCTCGAATCGGGCATCCACACGGGCGTGTGGATGTTCCACGTGCCCCTGTGGAATTTCCACACTGGCATGTGGAATTTTCCACAAGCCCGTGTGGATTCTCTGAATTTCTAATGGGCACACGTTTATGCCGTAGATCGCGTCGCTTCTTTAATAAACGGGTTTATTGGTGAGGATTTTGCTAACAATGCACAAGTCGGGATACGCAAATGTGACTGGCCTTGTGCCCCTCCAAATCATTGTAATTGTTTGAATACATGGACGTTGGCACACATTCACGTATCTTTGAGCCCAACTTGTGTCTTCGCGTTTGTTCCTTCCAAGATTTCATCAAATAGTGCATTCACGATCTACTTTTGGCTTCTTTTCTTAAAACATATCTTCGCAACCCTACTTGCGGAAATAGAACACAAATACACATGTATTAGCACTTAAACCTAATAAAAGTAATGCTCATTGTAAGGAAAGAACACTTCGCATTCTTAACACACAAGCACTTATTAGACTCCGCCACACTTAAGCTTTTGCTTGTTCTCAAGCAAAAATTAAAACATAGTATGCATAGATGAAGGAAATATTGGAAGTGCTTGGCCTTAGGTTCACCAATGCATGCAAAGAGAGCATTCTACAAGTAAGGGAAATTTCAACACTAAATATGAAAAATCAATGCTCTAGCTAAAAACTTGAATCAAAAAGGACAACAAACCCGAAATTGTGTAAGTGTGTGAACTCACTCAAGTCAACCCAAAGTATACTCCTCAAAGTTCTATGTACAAAGGACTCATTTATCTACAAAAGTAACAAAAATTCAAAAAAGGGTAGTAGCTTCACGCATCCTCTAAGGTAGCCCTTTCCAAAACGGCCGCTAAGGTGGCTTTCACACTTTCGAGGTGGTAGCTCTTTCTACCGGGGTGGTAGCTTTCACACATCCCATGAGATAGCTCTTTCTCTCATTAGGACATAACTAGTATCCGACTTATGAGAGTAGCTTCATACATCATAGGTGGTAGCTCTTTCCACCCAACAAGCACAACTAAACAACAAAACTATTTTGTTCTTTCTTTTCATTTTTCCATTTTTTTTCCAACAAAATACCATAAGAAACAAAACTAAAACTAGTTCCTTTAACATCAAACTTGAGTTTCCAAAAGAGTTTAATGAGCGAGTAGTGCAACAAATGTCAATCGGGCAAAAATTCCTAGAAATTCAAGCAAGAACTAGAGCATGAAAACATTCAATCTTAAAAATTCTCCTAAGCTCAAGAATACAATCATTGTAACTAAAGTGAACCACCATTGGTTACATGAGCATGTATGTCAATCAAAATTTGTGTAAAAGACATGTGCAATGTGAACTCCACCCCACACTTAAGATGTACATTGCCCTCAATATACACATGCAAGAACAATAAAAGTAATACAATTTGGAACACATGTGGGAGTGGGCAATTGAAACAATACTCCCCTAACTTATAGTGGTGCGTTTGATGGAGCTAAATCCTTGGGACTTAAATTCCAACGGGTTGTGAAGCACACACGGCCAAGTGTAAAACACATTGACCGTATCTATGACTAATCCTCAATTTCCATATTGACAAGACCATCTGCACACATACACAAGGGGGTTCAGTAAAGTTCAATAAACAAAAACAACTCGAGTACATAAAAAAATAAAGCAATGAAATACAACTCGAGACAAAACTAATAGATAAACTCAGAAGGAAGATCTTTTCTGAGCATACAAATCCAAAATAAAATGCAAAAATAAAATACGAAAAATAAGAATAGAGAAGGTAAAGATGCCTCAAGTGTAGGTGTCAAATGCTGGTGCATCTGTTGCCGCTGCTAGTGAAGATGACGCTGGTGCTACAAAATAAATGAAGATTGGGCCGGTAGGTGTTAATTGCCGGTGCATCTATTGCCGCTGCTGGTGAAGATGACGCTGGTGCTGCAAAATAAATGAAGATTGGGCGAAGAAAAGAGAAAGAAAAGCTTAACGATAAAATAAGAATAGGAGTCTAGAAAACGGCTGGAAAACTCACGTAACAACCCTTTAAAATGACGGTGAGAGGTCAGGAGAGTGCAAGGGTGTTCTCTGAGTGGTTAGGAGTGTGAAGATGAAGAAAACCGAAGAGATTGTAAAGAAAAACCGCGGCTCTTGAGTTTTTGTGCATTGACACGGGCATGTGGAAATTACCCACGCTGTGTGACTCCCCAGGAGAGACCCACAGGGGTAGACGCACGCCCCTGTGGCTTCTCTGTCCAATCAAGAAAATTCTCTAAGTCTTTCACACGCTTGTGTGACAATTCCACACGGACGTGGATCCTTACTGGGCAATTCACAGGGGCAGGTGCATGCCCCCGTGTCTTCTCGTGACGGAGGAGAAATTCTCTGCAGAGAAACACATGCCTGTGCAGAAATTCCGCACGGGCATGGACCATCACAAGGTCCCTCACAGGGGCGAGTCCACGCCCCTGTACCGCCTTTGGATGAGCTCTGAACGAAAATGCACGCCCGTGCGAAAATTCCACACAGGCGTGTGTTTTCTTTAGATGCTTAGAAAACTTTACAGGCTCTGCAGAAAATTCCTGACCATAAGTATACACTCAGAGCCTGCCTAACAATGCAATTTTAACCAGAAAATACACGCTCAAACGACCAAGATTCTTCGCCACACACGATTAGCCACATGATAACACCACAATGTCCACATGAAAATCACAACGAAAGCATCTAAGAATCAAAATACCAACACTCAAGGCCTTATTCATGCAAATACTAACTAAAAACTAGAAAAACATTATAAATTTGGGTTGCCTCCCAAGAAGGGCTTGTTTTACGTCACTTAGCTTGACGTACCTTTTCCTTACCTTATGGAGGCTTGAAAAGAGTGTATTTCTCCCGACTAGACATTGCATAGCTACTTCCTTTAAACCAAAAATCTACTTGCCGGGATGGAGTATTTGCTGGAGAGTCTAACCATCTTACCTTTGGCCTCCAAGGAAACAATTTGGGTTGGGAATTGTCCAAGCTTAGCACAGGTGGGTCATTGGATGGTTTCAGTCTCCTACCCTATATCTTTTCCCAAACCCAAAATCTCTTTTTTGCAATTTATAAGTTGATCAATCCCAAAGAAAGGTGCTTGTTCCATTACCTTAGGATTCAATTCTTCTTGTGTATTTTCAGCTTGAAAGGAACATGACACTAGTAAATCCCCTTGAAAGTTTTCTGGCTCACAAGCACAATCTTCATTCACACAATCCAGAATCTCAAAATGGTATTCAACTTCTTTCTTTTTATTATTTGCACCAATGTACTCAATTTGCCCTAACTTCTTCATTGTCATTCACTACCACATCATTTTTGTAAGGAACTTAAATTGCTTGATCAAATACTTGTTGTTCCTTGGAGATTGTGTCAAGTATCCCTTCCTAATTGATGCTCAAGGTTTTTAATGGAGGTTTCATGACATCTTAGTGTGGTCTCAATATTTTGGACATGGACATCGGTTGCTTCAATAAAATTAGCTATTACTTTTTACAATTGAAGTGCATCATCTCCAATTATCTCATCCTTTTGACATTCCTCCTTGAGGTGTGATAAGTGCTTGAGTAGACATATTTTTTATATATGTTTTACATGCATTGAGCATCATTTTTACTGTGGTTTATGTCTCATATTGTGTATTTGGTGTTCTTTTATGCATATAGGTTGTGAATGCCTTGAAGAGTAAAAAGGAAGCAAAGATAGGCTATAAAGACACAATGTTGGGAGTTCTTGTTCAATTCAAGGACCAAGACATGAGAGCAGTTCATAAACATGGAGATGTGTGCCAACTTCCAAGAAGATTCAAGTCAATTCACTAGTTGGAAGGGCACAAAGGCAGCCACATCTTTATGTTCCTTCTCTTTGTGAAGATTGCAAGACCTCTCAAAGATACATCGATGAAGAAAAGTTTTATAGCCTACCACATGGACGTGTGCCCGGACATGTGGCCTAAAGAGAAGAGTGTTTGGACCGCGTTTCGTAAAAAGACTGGAGAAATCTTACTATAACAACCTCGCTGTAGCAGCACTGTAGCAAAACTACTGTTCACGTGGCCGCGTGGAAATTCCGCGCGCCCGCGTGGAAATTCTTCCAGCCAACGCGGGCGCGTGGAAAATCCACACGGGCGCATGAGGGCACGTGACAAACGCGATCTAAGGCCTATAAATAGCCGTTTTGCCCTATTCTTTCTTATCTTTTGTGCGGCTCTTGAGGGGTGAGACGGCTAGGGTTTGGAGAGGAGGTCTTTGCGGCTTTGGAGGCACTTCGTCACCAACTTTGATCGATTCCTCCTCCATCATAGCATCAAGGAAGCCACCAGTGAACCTAGCTTCGGAGTGGGTCCTTCAAGACGTCGAAGCTCTCCATCAAGGCCATCAGTTCATATATAAGGGGGTTTATTTCTATGGTTTTAATGTACTTTCATTCATTGATGGTGTGTTTTGTATGTTGCTCCGTGGAGAGCTAAAACCCTCGAGGGTATTTGGGCTTGTGAACCCTAGGATTCTCATCTTTTGTGGATTTGCTTAGTGTTTCGATTTAATCCGAGTTTGATTAAGTTTTAATCTTGTATTCTCATTGCTTGCTTGTTTAATTAATCCTTGTGGTTGATTGGATTTGCATGATTTGTTACTTTGATGTGAAAGAGGTATCCATTAGAGTTAGAATTTCAAGGTTAAAGAGGATTGAGAGGGTGAGTCATGAGATAGTGGAGTGTCCCCTCTCCCTTCCGATTGAGTGTATTCTATCTCCGTTCCTTAAGCTCTATGCAACCATATTTGGTGTGAGGCGTGAGATTGAGAGATTTCTCCACCGGGACCTTGTAGGGGGTTAGGATCCTTCGCCGGGAATTAGGGTTGGATCAATCTTTAGGAATCGGATACAACTCTTGGAATCCCTAGAGTGTTTTACAGTCATATGTGGTGTGAGGTGTTGAGATTGAGCGATTTCTCCACCGGGACCTCGTAGGGGACTAGTATCAGTGATCGGGAGGCCGGATCCGATTATATTTGGATTTCCACGACTTAACTTACTCATCATAGAAACACTTTGCTTATTCGGTACCTAATACCTGAATCCTAGGGGTAGCATTGCCCGAATACCCCACTTTTACTGATTGAGATCTCCATCCATTTAACCCTTGCATATTCGTCTCCGGTATTCACTTCTTTGCACATTAGATCACCACACCTTTCCATTTATCATTAGGTTAGAAAGTAGAGAAGAAGTTAGTACTAGTAGCCCTGTTCCCTCTGGATTCGACTACCCACTCACCGGGGTAATTATTACTTCGACACCCGTGCACTTGCGATTTACACGCATATTCAGACGTGTCAAGTTTTTTGCGCCGTTGCCGGGGAGCAGGATATTAGGAACGCTAGGACTTTGTTGCTCTAGCCACTTATCTTTTTCTTTATTTTGTCTATTCCACACTTTCTTTTGCTTCCATCATTCTCATCGATTTTTATTTTGTTTTTTTATCTATTTCACTCTATCTTCTTCCACCGTTCTATTTTGTTTTATTTTGTCTTATTTACTTTTCCTTGCATGGAACTTGAATGATGATTAATCCAGTTGTAGAATTATATTTTCAGGTTGATGTTCTCACTAGAAAAATTGATCAATTTATCAATGTTCATCAACAACACAATCCATATCGCATCAACTATCATCCAAATCAAAGGAGCTACTCAAACCTCTTATGGGATATTCATGGACAACAATGGGAAGCACCTCAACAAGAACTTCAATGGGATGAGAAAGTTGAAGAAGATGTACTTCGGTTGGAAAGTGTGTTACCAAGATTTATTGAAGCAACTGATGCCCGTTTCCAAAATATTGAGGCCACATTAAGTTGTCATGATGTCTCCATCAAAAACATTGAGCATCAATTAGGAGAGATCTTGGACATGCTTGCTAAGGAAAAAGAAGAATTTGAACAAGCAAGGCAAGTATCTCCGGGACATGATGAGGCCATGAACAACATGGAAGAAATTGGGCAAATTGAGTACATTGGGGCAGAAAATAAAAAGAAAGAAGGTGAATATCATTTTGAGATTTTGGATTGTGTGAATGAAGATTGTGCTTGTGAACGAGAAAAGTTTCAAGGGGATTTGCTAGTGTCATGCTCCTCTCAAGTTGAAAATACATTAGAAGAAGCAAACCCTAAGGTTATGGAACAAGCATCTTTCTTTGGGATTGATCAACTCTTACAATGCAAGAGAGAGGTTTTGGGAAGGGAAGAAGATGTGGGTAGGAGATTGAAGCCATCCAATGACCCACCTGTGCTAAGCTTGGACAATTCCCAACCCAAATTGTTTCCTTGGAGGCCAAAAGTAAGATGGTTGGACTCTCCAATTAATATTCCACCCCGACAACTAGATTCTTGGTTTAAAGGAAGTAGCTATGCAATGTCTAGTCGGGAGGAACACACTCTTTTCAAGCCTCCATAAGGTAAGGAAGAGGTACGTCAAGCTTAGTGACGTAAAACAAGCGCTTCTTGGGAGGCAACCCAAGTTTTTAATTGTTTTCTAGCTTAGATTTTTATTTCTGCATAATAAAAATCATGAGTGTGGTATTCGTTAGATTTGGTGTTGAGTTCTTCATGAAGATTTTTTTGATGTTTTTAGTTTAAATGTATGTGTGTGGCATGGCTTAGGATGATATTCATGTTTTTTTAGTTGGGAAATTGGACTTAATTTCATGTAAATATCTCTATGGATGTGTTTCTGCAGAAATTTGCAGCCCTGACACGGGCGCGTGGAATTTCCACGCGCCTGCATACGACTCCACACCCCCATGTGGAGTTTTCACACCCCCATGTGGGGTAAATTGATGAAGAGGACCACTATTCACAATTTCCATTCACACATCCCTTCATCTTTCTCACACACCCACACTCCCAAACATTTTTTTCCTTGGTCATTAAAAAGTTTAGAAGGGTTTTGCTGGCCGTTTAATCATACTTTATTCTTCAATTCACACCGGTGCGCTCTCATTTTTCTAACCTTCTCCATGCCTCCATTATTCAAACTTTATGTGGATATCTTGGTTCTTATGCATTGTTCTTCATGGAAATCATCTTAATATGCTGGAGAATACTTTTATAAGAGTTTTGGAGCACCGTTGTGGGTCTGTATGGCATTTTTGGCCATAACACGCGGTCGTGTGGGATGACCACGCGACCGCGTGGGTTGAAAAAAAATGCCCAGGAAACCCACGCGGGCGCGTGGAAAATCCACGCGACCGCGTGGATCCACGCGGGTGCGTGGATTTTTCACGCGCCGCGTGCTGCTTTCGGGGCCAAAAATTGGCCACGCGGCGCGTGGATTTTTCCACGCACCCGTGTGGATTTCTACGACTTGCCATTTCATGTAAATTTGCATTTCTTTTGGCAGTTTTTCTTGCGGTATGCCACCAAGGACCGAAAAAGTTTTTGATCGTATATGATTAACCTTGGATGGGAACATTCTTTTTGGCACACCCGAGCAACACCGTAAGACGACGTCGATGCTTGAGGCGTCCCCACTCATGATTCTTTAGTTTCCTTTACTTTTTGTTTTCATTTTTAGTTTTTTTATTTTTATCTTTTAGAGTTTAGTTAACTTTGTGTTTTTGTTTTTGTTTTGTGCGAGTTTGGGCTTCATGTGTTTACTTATAAAAACTCGTACATCTTTTTCTATTTTTGTTGAGCTTCATTTGAACCCCCTTGTCTACGTGCGAGATGGCCTTGAGAGTGATGTTGATGGTGTTTTTAGTCATAGACATGATCATGTGATATTGTCACATAGTCGTGTGAGCTTCACAACCCATACAACAAGCCCATGAGTTAGACTTCACCAAATGATTAATGAGGAGTTCAGGGGAGTATTGTTTTAACTGCATTCCCACACACATTATGCTTCCATTGTTATTATTTTTATTGTGCTTGCATGCGTACATTGAGAACAATGTACATCTTAAGTGTGGGGGAGGGTTCACCTTATACATAACTTTTACTTGTGTTTTCATGAGCATGCTCTTGTTGCCAATGAAGGTTCACCTTAGGGTTAAGAGTTTAATTCTTAGTTTTTGGAGGTTATAAACATGGATTTTATCATGCTCTAGTTTTCATCCAATTTTATTGAATATTTTTGTCTGATTGCTCTTTCCGCACTTTTTCTCGCTCATTAGACCTATGAAGACTCTAGTTCATTATGTTTGGGACTTTAGTGTGCTAGTTTTTATTTGAAAAAAAAATCATCAGAGGAAAATCAGAAAAAATCAGAAAAATTTGAAAAAAAAAAAGAAATGGAAATTGTTTGTTGTTTGTACATAGGGTGTGGAAAGAGCTACCACACATGATGTATGTAGCTACTCTCATAAGTCGGATACTTGTTATGCCCTAATGAGAGAAAAGAGCTATCTCATGGGATGTGTGAAAGCTACCATCCTCGGTAGAAAGAACTACCACCTCGAAAGTGTGAAAGCCACTCGGGAGGCATCTTGGGAAAGGGCTACCTTAGAGGTTGTGTGAAGCTACTACCTATTCTTTTACGTTTATAAATAAGTCCCATGTTAATAAGAACTTGGTAGTGGACATAGTGTTGACATGAGTTGAGTTTTTTTCACACACGCATTCGGATTTTTATCACATTCATTTTTATTGGATTGTTTGCTAGAGCATTGATTGTTTTGTCTAGTGTTTGATTCTCTCCATGATGTAGAATTTTTATTCTTGTACTCATTTTGGTGAACCCTAAGGCCAAGCACTTCTCTTTTTCTTTCCATAGGTATAATGTTTAATTTTTGCTTGAGGACAAGCAAAGACTTAAGTGTGGGGGAGTTTGATAAGTGCTTGAGTAGACATATTTTTATATATGTTTTACATGCATTTTGCATCATTTTTACTGTGGTTTATGTCTCATATTGTGTATTTGGTGTTCTTTTATGCATATAGGTTGTGAATGCCTTGAAGAGTAAAAAGGAAGCAAAGATAGGCTATAAAGACAAAATGTTTTGAGTTCTTGTTGAATTCAAGGACCAAGACACGAGAGCAGTTCATAAACATGGAGATGTGTGCCAACTTCCAAGAAGATTCAAGTCAATTCACTAGTTGGAAGGGCACAAAGGCAGCCACATCTTCATGTTCCTTCTCTTTGTGAAGATTGCAAGACCTCTCAAAGATACATCGATGAAGAAAAGTTTTATAGCCTACCACATGGACGTGTGCCCGGACATGTGGCCTCAAAGAGAAGAGTGTTTGGACCGCGTTTCGTGAAAAAGTACTCGGAGAAATCTTCATCGTAACAACTTCACCCGTAGCAAAAACTCATTCGTCACGCAGCGTGGAAAATTCCGCAGCCCGCGTGGAAATTCTTGCAACCAACGCGGGCGCGTGGAAAATCCACAAGGGCGCATGAGGGCACGTGACAAATGCGATCTAAGGCCTATAAATAGCCGTTTTGCCTATTCTTTCTTATCTTTTGTGCGGCTCTTGAGGGGTGAGACGGCTAGGGTTTGGAGAGGAGGTCTTTGCGGCTTTGGAGGCACTTCGTCACCAACTTTGATCGATTCCTCCTCCATCATAGCATCAAGGAAGCCACCGGTGAACCTAGCTTCGGAGTGGGTCCTTCAAGACGTCGAAGCTCTCCATCAAAGCCATCAGTTCATATATAACGGGGTTTATTTCTATGGTTTTAATGTACTTTCATTCATTGATGGTGTGTTTTTGTATGTTGCTCGATGGAGAGCTAAAAACCCTAGAGGGTATTTGGGCTTGTGAACCCTAGGATTCTCATCTTTTGTGGATTTGCTTTAGTGTTTCGATTTAATCCGAGTTTGATTAAGTTTTTAATCTTGTATTCTCATTGCTTGCTTGTTTAATTAATCCTTTGTGGTTGATTGGATTTGCATGATTTGTTACTTTGATGTGAGAGAGGTCTCCATTAGAGTTAGAACTTCAAGGTTAAAGAGGGTTGAGAGGGTGAGTCATGAGATAGTGGAGTGTCCCCTCTCCCTTCCGATTGAGTGTATTCTATCTCCGTTCCTTAAGCTCTATGCAACCATATTTGGTGTGAGGCGTGAGATTGAGAGATTTCTCCGCCGGGACCTTGTAGGGGGTTAGGATCCTTCGCCGGGAATTAGGGTTGGATCAATCTTTAGGAATCGGATACAACTCTTGGAATCCCTAGAGTGTTTTACAGTCATATGTGGTGTGAGGTGTTGAGATTGAGCGATTTCTCCACCGGGACCTCGTAGGGGACTAGTATCGGTGATCGGGAGGCCGGATCCGATTATATTTGGATTTCAACGACTTAACTTACTCATCATAGAAACATTTTGCTTATTCGGTACCTAATACCTGAATCCTAGGGGTAGCATTGCCCAAATACCCCACTTTTACTGATTGAGATCTCCATCCATTTAACCCTTGCATATTCGTCTCCGGTATTCACTTTTTCGCACATTAGATCACCACACCTTTTCATTTATCATTAGGTTAGAAAGTAGAGAAGAAGTTAGTACTAGTAGCCCTGTTCCCTGTGGATTCGACTACCCACTCACCGGGGTAATTATTACTTCGACACCCGTGCACTTGCGATTTACACGCATATTCGGACGTGTCAAGGTGCTTCTCAATATTGTCCATCACTATTCCACAAGAAGTTTGGGTAGCCCTTTTCAATTGGATGATATGTGTTGCAACAAGGAATGCTCTGTTGTTGTGAAGCAATAATTCTATTAACTTTTTCACTCAGAGCTTCAACTCTAGAATACAGAGCAATAAGCGGATCAATCATCATTTAAACTCCTTGCAAGAAAAAGTAAGACATGACAAAAAAAAATAAATGAGAATGATGGAAGAATAAGAAAGTGTGAAATAGAATGAATGATAAATAGCTAAAGTAGCAAAGTACAAAGTGCTTCTAAAATGCCTAGTCCCCGGCAACGGTGCCAAAAACTTGACACGACCGAATATGTGTGTAAACCGCAAGTGCACGGGTGTCGAAGTAATAATACCCGTGATGAGAGGATAGTCGAATCCACAGGGAATAGTGCTTAAAACCACCAAGATCGCTATTTAACTAGAATAAAAATATGTTGAAAATGATGTGAAAACAAACTCAATGCAAACGAAAAAAAGAAAAGATAAAGGAGGCGCAAGTAAAAGATAGGGGAGACAATCGACGATAAATGGGGTACCCAGATATTGTTCCGCCTAGGACAATCGTTTCAAGTGGAAGAACCCTCTATTATACTTTCTAACTGATGCAATAATGAGTCGTGGAGATCCTTAAATTCATGGTCCCAAATCTAAGGTCAACCATGCCTAACTCTATACATGTCCCGGAGGAGAAATTGAATAACCTTTCAACCTCGCACTCGTATAGAGTTGCAATGAGTTCTAGGGATTCAAGTGATAAATCCACTTCCTAGATGTAGACCTAACCTTTTGGTCCAGGTAGACGGTCCTTAGCCACAATTAAGATCTAGGTGCTAAAATCACTTAAACGCTTCACTCCGTTGCACCCGCAACTAAGCCCCAGCGGAAAGTCATCCTTTAGCCCATTCACTCTACTAAGCCCCAGCGGTGTCGAAGGCCGTCAAACCTCTCCAAAGCCTTGCCAAAGCCTCTCCAAACCCTAGCCATCGGCGCCTCCAAAGATGTGGAAAGGTGGAAGAAAAGATAGGGGAAAAGATTGAGAAATCGGGGTTGAATCGGGGCTTTTAAAGGGCTGGAATCGGGCATCCACACGGGCGTGTGGATGTTCCACACGCCAGTGTGGATTCTCTAAATTTCTGATTTTCTGCGGGCTATGAATAGTAACTGCTACAGTAAACTACTACAATGATTTGTTACAATAGCCTTCTATAGTACTCCGCCAAAAACACTCCCGAATCCACTTTTCATAGAGGCAACATAAACGGGCACATGTTTATGACGTAGATCGTGTCGCTTCTTCAATAAACGGGTTCATTGGTGAGGATCTTGCTAACAATGCACAGGTTAGGATATGCAAATGTGGCTGTCCTTGTACCCCTCTAAATCATTGGAATTGCTTGAATACATAGAGGTTGGCACACATTTACGTATCTTTGAGCCCAACTTGTGTCTTCGCGTTTGTTCCTTCCAAGATTTCATCAAATAGTGCATTCGCGATCTACTTTTGGCTTCTTTTCTTAAAACATATCTTCACAATCCTACCTACGCAAAAGAACACAAATACACATGTATTAGCGCTTAAACCTGATAAAAGTAATGCTCATTGTAAGGAAAGAATACTTCGCATTCTTAACACACAAGTACTTATCAAGCTCTCTCACAATTAAGATTTTGCTTGTCCTCAAGCAAATAAATAAACATTGAAGCACAGAGAAAGGAAAGATTGAAAGTGCTCGGTGACAATGCCCCTTGCGTATGTCCCGCAAGTGCACGGGTTTGTCAAAGTAATAAAATCCCAGATGAGTGGGGTATCGTATCCACAAGGAGTAGGGAATAAAAACATTTAAATTGCTTCCTAACTAAGTGAAATATGAATAGTGATATGTGTTACAAGATGTGAATAACACAAAAGTAAAAGATTAAGAAAGAGGGCACAAGTAAAGGAGAAGGTAAGGCAATCGATATAAATGGGGTACCAGGATATTGTTCCACCTAGGACAATCATTTCAAGTGGAAGAACCCTCTATTATACTTTCTAACTGATGCAATAATGAGTCGTGGAGATCCTTAAATTCATGGTCCCAAATCTAAGGTCAACCATGCCTAACTCTATACATGTCCCGGAGGAGAAATTGAATAACCTTTCAACCTCGCACTCGTATAGAGCTGCAATGAGTTCTAGGGATTCAAGTGATAAATCCACTTCCTAGATGTAGACCTAACCTTTTGGTCCAGGTAGACGGTCCTTAGCCACAATTAAGATCTAGGTGCTAAAATCACTTAAACGCTTCACTCCGTTGCACCCGCAACTAAGCCCCAGCGGAAAGTCATCCTTTAGCCCATTCACTCTACTAAGCCCCAGCGGTGTCGAAGGCCGTCAAACCTCTCCAAAGCCTTGCCAAAGCCTCTCCAAACCCTAGCCATCGGCGCCTCCAAAGATGTGGAAAGGTGGAAGAAAAGATAGGGGAAAAGATTGAGAAATCGGGTTGAATCGGGGCTTTTAAAGGGCTGGAATCGGGCATCCACACGCCAGTGTGGATTCTCTAAGTTTCTGATTTTCTGCGGGCTATGAATAGTAACTGCTACAGTAAACTGCTACAATGATTTGTTACAATAGCCTTCTATAGTACTCCACCAAAAACACTCCCGAATCCACTTTTCATAGAGGCAACATAAACGGGCACATGTTTATGACGTAGATCGTGTCGCTTCTTCAATAAACGGGTTCATTGGTGAGGATCTTGCTAACAATGCACAGGTTAGGATATGCAAATGTGACTGCCCTTGTACCCCTCCAAATCATTGGAATTGCTTGAATACATAGAGGTTGGCACACATTCACGTATCTTTGAGCCCAACTTGTGTCTTCGCGTTTGTTCCTTCCAAGATTTCATCAAATAGTGCATTCGCGATCTACTTTTGGCTTCTTTTCTTAAAACATATCTTCACAATCCTACCTACGCAAAAGAACACAAATACACATGTATTAGCGCTTAAACCTGATAAAAGTAATGCTCATTGTAAGGAAAGAATACTTCGCATTCTTAACACACAAGTACTTATCAAGCTCTCTCACAATTAAGATTTTGCTTGTCCTCAAGAAAATAAATAAACATTGAAGCACAGAGAAAGGAAAGATTGAAAGTGCTCGGTGACAATGCCCCTTGCGTATGTCCCGCAAGTGCACGGGTTTGTCAAAGTAATAAAATCCCAGATGAGTGGGGTATCGTATCCACAAGGAGTAGGGAATAAAAACATTTAAATTGCTTCCTAACTAAGTGAAATATGAATAGTGATATGTGTTACAAGATGTGAATAACACAAAAGTAAAAGATTAAGAAAGAGGGCACAAGTAAAGGAGAAGGTAAGGCAATCGATATAAATGGGGTACCAGGATATTGTTCCACCTAGGACAATCATTTCAAGTGGAAGAACCCTCTATTATACTTTCTAACTGATGCAATAATGAGTCGTGGAGATCCTTAAATTCATGGTCCCAAATCTAAGGTCAACCATGCCTAACTCTATACATGTCCCGGAGGAGAAATTCAATAACCTTTCAACCTCTCACTCGTATAGAGTTGCAATGAATTTTAGGGATTCAAGTGATAAATCCTCTTCCTAGATGTAGACCTAACCCTTTGGTCTAGGTAGAAGGTCCCTAGCCACAATTAAGCTCTAGGTGCTAAAATTACTTCAACGCTTCACTCCGTTGCACCCGCAACTAAGCCCTAGTGGAAGGTCATCCTTTAGCCCATTCACTCTACTATGACCGCAAAGAACTTGAGTAAATGGAGGTAGAATAAATCACATCGGAGGAAAAAGGGGACGCTCCACTACCTCTCGACTCACCCTCTCTATCCTCTCCAATCTAGCTTTGTCTAACTCTTGTGGTATGTCACTCACTCACAAGGGTTACCAACAAGAACTCTCAACCCTAGTGTCACTCTAAGGGAGTATTCATACAATCAAGCATTCAAGATTAGAACTCAAATAAAACATCAATTAATTGAAAGCATAATGAAGAGGTTCAATGAAACGAATACATCCTATGGTTCACAAATACCCAAGTACCCACTAGGGGGTTTAGCTCTCCATGGAGCTAATTACAATCAATGAAATCAAATGTAGAAGCAAAGAATCCATAGAAAACCCCCTCTATAGTCGTGGTGATGGTCTTGTGGAGAGTCCTCTACTTGTCCAAGGTTCCCTTTTGTCCGGTCTAGGATACACCTCGCTGGATCGGTGCTCGACAAAAGTTCTCCCACTAACCTTATTCCAAACCGAGCGCAATGTCAGAGCCATAGAACCTCTCTAAATCCCTACTCAACACCTCTCAAAACCCTAGCCGCTGCCCTCTCTCAAGTTGGGGAAAAGATGGAGAAAAGAAATCTGAAATCGGGGCTGAAATCGGCCTTTAAATAGGGCTGGAATCGGGAATCCACATCCCCATGTGGATTTTTCACACGGGCGTGTGGATTCTCTGTTTTCATCCTTCTTTGGCCGGTTGTGAATAGTACCTACTATAGTGTTTTGCTGTAGTGCCCTTCCACAGTACCGTCCCAAAACACTCCCTAATCCATACTTTCATCGAGGTAACATAAATGGGCACATGTTTACGTCGTAGATCGCTTTGCTTCTTCAATAACATACATGTTGGTGGAGATCTTGCTATACATGCATAAACCAGAATTCTTGAATGTGACTACCCTTGTGCCCTTCCAAATCATTGTGCTAACTTGAATACGAGGAGGTTGGCACACATTCCCGCATTTTGAACCCGACTTATGTCTTCGCATTTGAACCTTCTCAAGATTTCCTCCAAATGATGCATTTACGATCCACATTGGCTTCTTTTTCTAATATTCGACCTCACAACCCTATCTGCATTAAAGTAATATAAATACAAACATATTAGCGTTAAAACCCGATAAAAGTAATGTTCATCATAAGGAAAGAACACATCACATTCTTATCGCATTAGCACTTATCACTCGGCCTTAGGTTCACCAAAGCATACAAGAAAAGCATCCTATGAGTAAGGGAAATTTTACCACTAAATACGAAAAATCAATGTTCTAGCAAAAAACTTGAATAAAAAAGGACAACAAACCCGAACTCTTGTAAGTGTGTGTCAACTCACTCAAGTAAACCCAAAGTATACTCCTCAAAGTTCTAAGTACAAGGGACTTATTTATCTACAAGAAAACCAAAGCAAAAGGATGTTAGTAGCTTCACACATCCTCTAAGGTAGCCCTTTCCGAAGCGGCCGCTAAGGTGGATTTCACACTTTCAAGGTGGTAGCTCTTTCTACCGGAGTGGTAGCTTTCATTCATCCCATAAGATAGTTCTTTCTCTCATTAGGGCATAACTAGTATCCGACTTATAAGAGTAGCTTCATACTTCATAGGTGGTAGCACTTTCCACCCCCAATGCACAACTCAAACAATCCATTTTTTTTTATAGGAAAATGGAGCAAGAAACAAAACCAATTAGTCCCTTAAACATCGAACTTGAGTTTCCAAAAGAGTTTCATAAGTGAGTGGTGTACAAATATTAATCGGGCAAAAATTCCTAGAAATTCAACTAAAAACTAGAGCATGAGAAGATTCAATGTTAAAACTTCTCCTAAACTCAAGAATACAAATATTGCAACTAAGGTGAACCACCATTGGCTACGTGAGCATGTATGTCAATCAAACATGTGTAAAAGACATGTGCAAAGTGAACTCCCCCCCCCCTCCCCCCACACTTAAAATGTGAATTGCCCTCAATGTACACATGCAAGCACAATAGAAAGTATAGCAATCAAGTAAATATGGAGGAGTGGGCAATTGAAACAATACTCCCCTAACTCCTAATGTTGCATTTGATGGAGCTAAATCCTTGGGAGTAAAGTTCCAATGGGTTATGAAGCACACACAACCCACATTAGCCATGTCCATGACTAGTTCTCAAGTCCCATACTGACAAGACCATCTGCACGCATACACAAGGGGGTTCAGTGAAGCTCAATAAAAACAAAAACAGCTCGAGTATATAAAAGATAAGGCAATGAATACAACTAGAGACAACAAAATTAAAATAAAATACATACTCAGAAGGAAAATCCTTTCTGAGTAGTGCAAGTCTAATAACAATACAAAATGAAATAACAAGAAAGAAAGAAAGAAAGAAAGGTGCATCAAACATCGGTGTCGTCCGGTGTCAGCTCTACTATTGTTGCTAGTGGTACATAATTGAATGGTACCGGTGGTTCTGGTGATGGTAAGGCTGGTGGGGCCGGAGGAGTCCGAGGTCGCCTGATGAAAGGCTAGGACGCGTGTCGCTCTAATAACTCCAGTATGGAGTCAAGACCCACCATCATCTCTGCGTACTGCTAAACTTGTATAGCCTGGACCTCGACGATCTTGGTCTGAAGTACACTCACAACACTCTCAAGTCTCTCAAAATGATCATGGTCTCAAGAAGGAGTGAAAATGGGTACCGAGTGCCAGGCTGTCTCCTGTGCTTTAATGGGTACCCCGGTCTCCATAAGTGCAAAATGAGGCTCAGGAAACTATCATGTACCCTCCGCTACATCCTCTCCGCCCTCAGTGGTCCCTGGGTAGGCGTAGCCAGAATGTATGCTCCAGGCCCATATCTACACACTAAACCCATCATCCTAATTGTATCGAGTCCAAGAGGGGAGGGGCCAGCGAATAATACTCCCACTCTCCCATGCTGACCCTAGTGCCTCATGATGTCTACCACTACGTGCCCTAGGTGAATTGGCACTTTCCGGACCATGGAATGTAGATAGAGTAACTCCTGCAGGCTCAAAACACCTGTGTTGTCAGCTCGGCCATTCAAAGATCTGCTAAGAACTGTGTAAATATCTATAGCTCGGCCGGGATAAACATGAAGCCTTAGACACTCCCGGTTATACTGCCCCTATCCACATAATACTCGGTATGCTTGCTATGTGGTCAGGTGCCAGGGTTATCCGTCGGCAAGTGTCCATACTCCTCTGTATCTATGTATGCATCATTATATAAGCCCATACTAACTGAAAACTAAGTTACACTCATGCTAAACTGACGTCCGAATGCTCTGAACTGTACAATATAAAAGATGTCGAATCTCCCATATGACTGATCGAACTCGAAGGACGCCAATACCTCCAGCGTCAATGTGCGGATAGCTAGCTCTCGAATCGACAAAATCTCCTCCAGCTTCCCACGGCCAATAGCTTGTCAATATCATCGGCTAAGTCATCACCTCACTGAACATCTCTCAGCACACTCAAGTCCACAAAACAAGACTGCCCAAACCTGAGCCCCGATAACCGCTCAAATCAAGAGTCTGATGTTCAGGATTCGAGAATTCAACGTATGCCAACTCATGTGAAGTCTTCCTGGGATGCTTACCCTCTTGCTTCGTTGATTTAGGTGCCATATCTATAAAATTTAACAATAGAATCGATCAAGAGTGTTCACAAAATAACACTGTAGAAATTTACATGGCCCTGTGGAAATTCCACATGCCCGTGTGGATCTGCGGGACGTGAAAACTTCACGGCTGTATGCCAAATATTCAAAAACATATGATCAAAACATTCCCAAACCCCTTCTAAACATGCAATTACCCTTATAGAATAAAAACCAAGCATATTCACCCACTATATTCTAATAAAAGCAAGTAATGGAGAAGAAAAGTGGGATTGAAGGATTACCGACGAGATGAGTTAAAAACTTTAAAAACTGGCAGGAAATCAAGTAAGAATCCCTCTAAGATAATGGTACGAAGTTGGGATGATGATCAAGAGTGTTTTTAGAGAGATTTATAGCGCAATGAAGAGGAGACGTGAAGAGATTTTAAGGAAAACTCACTTCTCTTGGAATTCTGCACATCAACGCGGGTATGTGGAAATAACCCATGCCCGTATGTAGCTTCAGGAAAGCATCTACAGGGGCAGACACACGCCCCTGTGCACTCTCGGGATAACACTTTGCTACTTTAAACACATCCACACAGGCGTGCGGAAAATACCCACGCCCGTGCGCCCGACCCACAGGGGCAGACGCACGCCCCTGTTGCTTCTCTCTCCAACCGAGAAAATTCTCTAAGTGTTTCACACACCCGTGCAAAAATTCCACACCGGAGTGGAACCTTACTGGGCAATTCATAGGGGCAAACGCACACCCCTGTGTCTTCTCAGGATGGAGGAGAAATTCTCTGCAGAGAACCACACGGGCTTGCGAAATTACCCACGCCCATGTGTTTGTTGACAGAATCATCCACAGGGGCGAGTCCACGCCCTTGTGTCTTTTCAGGAAAAATCTCTAAGCCTCTACAGGGAAACACACACCCGTGCGGAAATTTCGCACTTGGCGGACAGTCATAAGGTCATTCACAGGGGCGAGTCCATGCCCCTGTGCCATCTCTGGATGAGCTCTGAACGAAAATGCACGCCCGTGAAGAAATTCCACATGGGCGTGTGTTTTCTCTGAACACTTAGAAAACTTTGCAGCCTTTGCAGAAAATTCTTGAACACAAATATACACTCAGAGCCTGCCTAACAATGCAATTTTAACCAGAGAAAACATGAAAAACACGCTCAAACGACCAAGATTCTTCACCACACACAATTAGGCACATGATAACACCACAATGTCCTCGAGAAAATCACAGGAAAAGCATCTAAAAATCAAGACACCAACACTTAAAGCCTTATTCATGCAAATACTAAACTAAAAACTAGGGAAACAATAAAGGCTTGGGTTGCCCCCCAAGAAGTGCTTGTTTAACGTCACTTACCTTGACGTACCTTGTCTTACCTCACGAGGGCTCATAGATGAAGGTTTTCCCTCTTACCCATGACTTGGAAGCATGATGAACATAGTCTTTTGAAGGTAGAGGGAGAGTTGTCGAGCTTGGTACCACTTAACAAGGGTTCGTCAACCTTGTTATGTTCCTGTGCATTCCCAACAGCCTTGGGGCATTTCTTGTGCCATCTCCTTGCCCGCTTCATCTTTCAGAGCACCTTCTTCATAATCCCAGGAGTAGATGGTACTTTCTCCTCTAGACCAAGCATTATTACTTCTTCATTATCCATCTCTTGGTCTAGCAACCCCTCGTACGGGTCCAGATTCAACATTTCATGCACATATTCATCAATTATCTCATCAGTAGTGTTAAGAAAATACAGAGTATCATCAAAGTCAAGAGAATGTCACATTGCTTCGGCGAGGCGGTATGTGAGCATATCATCTCCAACCCTCAGTGTCAACTCCTTGCTGTCCATGTCGATTAATGCCTTGGAAGTGCACAAGAATGGCCTCCCAAGTATCAAAGGAACATCTACATCCTCGTCGACATCCAACACTATGAAGTCTACAGGAAATATATATTTGTCCACCTTCACAAGTATGTCTTCAATAATGCCCCTCAGATGTCTCACTATTCGGTCTGCTAGTTACAATGTCATTCGAGTGGGCCAAGGCTCTCCCAAGCCTAGCTTCATAAAAAAGGTATATGCCATGACGTTGATACTAGCCCCAGAGTCCGCCAATGCCATTTCTTCACCCATATTACCAAATCTCCATGGGATGATGAAGCTTCCGTGGTCTTTCTTCTTGTTTGGCATACTCTTTTGCAACACCGCCGAGCAAGAGGCATTTAGGATCACTAATGTACCCTCCACCAACTTCCTCTTGTTGGTTAATAAATCTTTTCAAGAACTTAGCATACCGAGGCATTTGAGAAAACATCTCTACAAATGGAATGTAGATGTGCAATTGCTTAAATAGACCCAAGAACTTCTTGTATTCCTCATCATTTTTGGTCGTTCTTCAATCTTGAAGGGTAAGGAATTCTCGGCTTATAAGGTAGGGGTGCCACCTCCTTCTCCTTGTTTGCTCTCTCCTCAACCTCCATAACCTCGGGCACTTCAACATTGGTCTTCTCACTAGGAGGTCTACCCTCAATGTCACGACCACTTCTCAAAGTCATCGTCTTCACATGTTCTCTCAGATTAGTTTCGGTATTACTCGGTTTCAGTCAGTCTAGGCTATAGCCTCGACCGACTGAAACCGATTGTCCAATGTCTACACAAATCTGATCAAAGCTTTCTCTAAATTGTTCATCCGGGTCTCCATACGTGAAACACGATTCTCCATGTTTGGGGCTTGTTGTTATTGTTGGAAACCCAGTGGTGCTATAGCCTTCTACTGCCCTTAATGGTTACTCTAAGAAAAGTTGGGATGGTTCTTCCAACCCAGATTGTAGGTGTTTCTATATGGATTACCTTGGTTCCTCATGGTATTACCCACAAAATCGACTTGCTCAACTGTAGATGTATCACCAATAGAAATAGGGTAATTGGTTGGAGCATGTCCTCCCGCACAACCTGTGCAAGTAGTGACGATCGCCAATCTATTAGAAGTTAGAAGGTCTAACTTCTTGCTCAATGATTCCACTTGGGCCCCAAAAAAGTGACTGCATCGATTTCGTGGAGTCCGGCTACTTTTTCCTTTCCCGTGTATTCCACTGGTAGATGTTCATGGTCATTTCTTCTACCAATTTCCGGGCTTCATCAGGGGTCTTGTTCCCCATTGTACCTCCTGCGACAGCATCCAGAAGCTGTCTTTTACTTGGATTCAACCCGTTGTAAAAAGTTTCAATGATCATCCAGTCAGGAAACCATGTTGTGGACACTTCTGTAAGAGGTCCTTGACTTGCTCCCATATCTCAAGCAATGATTCGAGTAGTATGAATTAGGATATCTCATTACGAAGCCTTGCTGACTTTCCTAGGAAAAAGTATCTCGCAAGAAAGGCTTCGACCATTTCATTCCAAGTCATGATGGAAGCCTTTGGCAATGAATGAAGCCACTGCTTGGCTTTTCCTTTGAAATAGAATGGGAAAGGCCTCAATCTTATAGCATCATCCGACACTACATTAATCTTTAACATATCACAAACTTCCAAGAAGTTCTCAATATGATTGTTCAGATCCTCATTGGCCAAACCATTGATTTGCGTTGACTATTGAATCATTTGGATAAATGTCGGTTTCAACTCAAAGTTCAGAGCTGTGATCGAGGGTCGCACAATACTCGATTGTGTGCCCAAAATTGAAGGTCTGGCATAGTCAGAAAGTGTTCAATATTGCTCATTTTGTTCTGCCATACTATCCGACCCTTGACTTTCTACTTCAGCTCGGATTGACGGTTCTTATATAGGTTCCTTTTCCCCTTCAACTAAGTGTATGCTCAAGCTTAGGATCTCCTTCAACAATTTGTGAAGGGTTCCCTCGGGTCATAACCTGGAGCTGCAACAAAAAAGAAAAGAAACATCAGAACGATGATAGAACAAGAAAATGTGAAATAGAATGAATGATGAATAGTGAAAATAGCAAAGTGCAAAGTACCTCTAAACAAACACCTACTCCTCGGCAACGGCGGAAAAAACTTGACAACGCCCCTTGCGTGTGACCCGCAAGTCCACGGGTTTGTGGAAGTAATAAATCCTAGGTGAGTGGGAATTGTATCGACAGGGATTAGGAAATAAAAATACCAAGATTGCTATCTAACTAAGTGAAGACGGAATAATGATTTTGTTGATAAAATGTAATGAAAGCAAGAATAAAAGAAACAAGAAAGAGAGAAAAACAAATATATGAGAGGTAAGGCAATCGATAGAAGTGGGGTACTCGGATATTGTTCCACCTAGGACAATCGCTTCAAGTGCAAAATCAACTATTATATCTCCTAATTGATGCTTAATGAGTCGTGGAAATCCTTAAACAAATGGTCCCAAACCTAAGGTCAACCATAATAAACTCTACACTATGTCTCAGTGGAGAAATTGATCAATCTCAACACCTCACACTATGTAGAGTTACAAGACACTCTAGGGATTCTAAGTGATAAACCCTATTCCAATGTATAGATCTAACCCTTTGATCCAGACGAAAGATCCCTAGTCGCAATTAAGCCCTAGGTGTTAAAGTCACTTCAACGCTTCACTCTGTTGTCTATGAAACTAATCCCAAGCGGAGGTCATCCCTTAGCCCATTCACTCTACTATGACCACAAAGAACTCTTGGAAGGTGGAACTAGGATAAATCACATCGTAGGGGAAAGAGGACGCTCTGCTACCTCTCGACACACCCTCTCGACCCTCTCCACTCTTGCAATGTCTAACTCTCATGGTGTGTCACTCGCTCACAAAGGTTACCAATGTAGACTCTCAACCCTAGTGTCGCTCTAAGAGAGAAATCATTCAACAATTATTCAAGATTGAAACTCAATTAAAGATATCATTTAAGGAAAACATAATAGAAGATTAATGAAACAAATACATCCTAGGGTTCATAAACCCAAGTACCCACTAAGAGTTTAGCTCTCCATGAAGCTAGTTACAATCAACAATGAAATAGAAAATAAAAACAAGTAATCCATAGAAAAACCCCGTCGGTGTTCATGTCGATGGTCTTGTGGAGTAGCCTCGTCTTCTCCAAAGGTCCCCTTGTCCGGCCTAGGGCACACCTCACTGGATCTATGCCGATGAAAGCTCCACCAATAACCTTCTCCTAAGCGAAGCGTGGTGTCAAATCCGTAGAACCACTTTAAAAACTTGCCAAAAGCCTCTCCAAACCCTAGCCGATGGCCTATCAAAAGATGGAGAAACGTTGGAGAGAAGAGGGGAAAAAGATTCCATTAATTGGGTTGAACCGCGGCTTAAACATGGCTTGAATCGTGAATCCACACGCCCCTGTGGATTTTTCCAATGAGCCTGTGGAATTTCCACACGGGCGTGGGGAATTTCCACTGGCCCGTGTGGATTCTCTGGAAAACTATTTTTTCGACCGGCTGTGAACATGAACTGCTACAGTATTTTGCTACAATGATTTGCTATAGTACCCTACTACGGTACTCCGCCAAAACACTCCCAATTCCACACTTTTCATTGAGGCAACATAAACAGGCACACTTTTGTGCCGTAGATTGCAACTCTTCTTCAATCAAAGGCCTCATTGGTGAAGATCTTGCTATCAATGCATAAGTCGGGATATGCAAATGTGCATGCCTTCGTACCCCTCTGACTCATTGTAATAGCTTGAATACATAGAGGTTGGCATATATTCACATATCTTAAAACCCTACTTGTGTCTTCGCATTTATTCCTTCCAAGTTTTCACCAAATAGTGCGTTCACGAACTACTTTTGGCTTCTTTTATTAATACTTAGCTTCACAACCCTACATGCGCAAAAGGACACAAATATACATGTATTAGCGATTAAACCTGATAAAAGTAATGCTCAACGTAAGGAAAGAATACTTTGCATTCTTCACACACAAGCACTTATCACATCACTCATAACTTACACTCATTAAAAGTTTTACTTCATTCTAGGTGTCACCTCACAAAACACCTTTATGTAGAACCTTGAACATCTGGGTTAAAATAGATGATGATTTTTTACCATCTGTGATGCTAACCCATTACTTAGGCGTCGTGCTTTGACATGTTAGGTTCCATCTCTAATGGAACCTTAAGGACTTCTTACTATAACAAGAGCATAGATACCTTTAAATTTTTTCCTTACTTAAGTTAGATGACATAGATAGTAGTTAAATATATGTAATGATAGTGTTCTTCTGCTCATATTAGCTTAGTAACTTGGTGTTCTGGCACTTAACCAAAGTGTCACCTAAACCGAAAGCTACAGAAGCATGAAAGCATACATGTGAATTTGTAATTCTATAAGTAAGTTCGTTTTTGGTGCCTAACTTGCATATTCACCCTTTAGAAAGTAAATTTATAGTCCATGTTAGTCTAGAAATTATTTTAAAAATAACCTACTCATCACTTATAGTGTTTTAACTCTTATATTTGGTCAAAAGCTTCATGTTTAGAGTGATAAAGTGCTTGTGTATTAGTAATATGAACTATTTTTTTCTTATGATGAGCATCAATTTTCTCAGATTCTATCCCTAATACATGAGTATTTGTGTTCTTTTGTGCATGTAGGGTTGTGGAGACAAGTATAGAAGAAAGAAGCTAAAGTAGTATGGAATCTTGGAGTAAACAAATTTGAAGACACAAGTTGTGCTCAAAGACATGTGAGTGTGTGCCAAACTCCATTATGTTCAAGGAAATATGCTCAAAGATAGTCACATTTACGTATTCCGACTTGTGCAATGCTAGCAAGGTTTTCATCAATGTTAACTTTTATTGAAGAAGTGATGCGATCTATAGTATAGACTTGTGCCCGTTTATGTTGCCTCAATGAAAAGTGTGGATTCGTGAATGTTTTTGGCGGAATACTATAGAAGGTACTATAGCAAATCATTGTAGCAATCTATAGTAGCAGTTATTGTTCACAGGCCGCTGAAAAACAAAGTTCTGCAGATTTGTACGGGCATGTGGAAATTGTACACGCCTGTGTGGATTCCCGATTCCAGAACCTATATAAAGCCGCGACTTCAACCGATTTAGGGATCCTTCATTCCATCATTTCTCTATCTTTACTCCAACTTTGGAGAGGCTCGCGGCTAGAGTTTAGAGGGGCTTTGGCACGGATTTTGGAGTGGTTCTACGGCCATCGACACCATGTTCCTTTGGAAGAGAGTTATAGGGGGAGCTTTTGTCAGCACCAATCTAGCGAGGTGTGCCCTAGGCTTGACAAGGGAACACTTGAAGAGGAGGAGGCTACTCCACAAGACCATCGACATGAATACCGAGGGGGTTTTACTTATGGATTGCATCTCTTTACTTTTGATTTCATTATTGATTGTATCTTGCTCCATGGAGAGCTAAACCCCTATAGGGTACTTGGACTTGTAAACCCTAGGATGTTATTGTTTCATTGACGTTTTATTATGTTTCTTTAATTGATATCTTTAATTAAGTTCCAATCTTGAATGCTTGTTGAATGATTTCTCCCTAAGAGTGACACTAGGGTTGACAGTCAACATTGGTAATCCTTGTGAGTGAGTGACACACCATGAGGGTTAGACAAAGCAAGATTGGAGAGGGTCAAGAGGGTGAGTCGAGAGGTATCGGAACGTCCCCTTTCCCCTTCGATGTGATTTACTCTACCTCCGTGTTGCAAGAGTTCTTTGCGGTCATATAGAGTGAAGTGCTAAGAGAGGAACTCCGCTGGGGCTTAGTTACGTGAGTAACAGAGTGAAGCGTTGAAGTAATCCTTAGTACTAGGGCATAATAGTGACTAGGGGTCTTTCGCCTAGGCCAAAGGGTTAGACCTATATTAGGGACTAGGGTTTATCACTTGGAATCCCTAGAGCTTCTTGCAACTATATGCAGTGTGAGGTGTTGAGACTGATTGATTTCTCCGCCGAGGCATATTGTAGAGTTAGTCACGGTTGACCTTAGGTTTAGCACCGTGTATTTTAGGATTTCTACGACTTATTAAGCATCAGTTAGGAGACATAATTGTTGGTCTTGCACTTGAAGCAATAGTCTTAGAGGGAGCAATGTCCGAGTACCCCACTTTTTATCGATTACATTTCCTCTCATTTTATTGCGCCTCCCTTTTTTATTTTCTTTAGTTCTTTTCATATTGATTTTGTTCACACCACTATTAATTCATCCTCATTTTAGTTAAATAGTAATCCTTGTGTTTCTGATCACTATTCCTTGTGGATATAATAACCCACCCACCTGCGTATTATCACTTTGGCAAACCCGTGCACTTGCGGGTCACACACAAGGGGTGTGTCAAGTTTTTGACACCATTGCCGAGGAATAGGCGTTTTAGAAGCATTTTGTACTTTGCTATTTTAACTATGCACCATTTATTCTATTTCACAGTTTCTTATTCTTCCATCATTCTGATTTGTTTTTCTTTCTTTGGTTACAGCTTCAGATTATGACCTGAGGAAACCCTTTGACATTGGTTGAAGAGGATCCTAAACTTGAACGAACACTTCATAGAAGAGGTAAGAACCTGTGCAAGAACATAATCATTTAGCTGAAATAGAGGGTGAAGAATCTGAAAACATGGCTGAACAAGAGGGCCAACGAAGAACACTTATAGATTTTGTTAGACCTACTATTCATCGGACACAATCGAGTATTGTGAGGGCACTGTTAGCAGCCCAAAATTTGGAGTTGAAGCCAGCTTTTATTCAAATGGTTCAATAGTCCGCACAGTTTACTGGGTTAACTGATGAAGACCTGAACAATCATATTGAGAACTTCCTTGAAGTGTGTGATATGTTGAAGACCAATAAGGTTTTTGATGATGCAATTCACTTGAGGGCTTTCCCATTCTCTTTGAAAGGAAAGGGCCAAACAGTTGCTCCATTCATTGCCAAGAGCTTCCATCGCAACATGGAACAAAATAGTCGAAGCTTTCCTTGCAAGGTACTTACCCCTGGGAATATCTGCAAAGCATTGCAATGAGATATCTTCATTTGTTCAGATGGAGCTTGAAACTTTGTTTGAGACTTGGGAAAAATTCAAGGACCTATTGCGGAAGTGTCCACAACATGGGTTCCCTAAGTCGATGATCCTTAATTCATTTTATAACGGGTTGAGCTCAAGCAACAAACAACTTCTGGATGCCACCGTAGGAGATACAATGGAGAGCAAGACCCCCGAAGAAGCCTGGCAATTGATTGAAGAAATGGGTTTGAATAGCTACCAATGGAATGTAAGAGAAAGGAAGAAAGTGGCCGAACTCCATGAAATTGATGCGGTTAAATCCTTGGCAGCCCAAGTAGAGTCATTGAGCAAGAATTTGGATACATTGACTTCACTAAGGGTAGCCGCAATCACAAGTTATGATGGTCGTAGGGGTTCGCAAATGCCATCCGATTATCCTATTTTGATTGCTGCTTCAGCCCCAACAGAACAAGTAGACTTTGTGGGCAATTCAGGAAGAGGACAAGACAATCCTTATAGCAACACCTACAACCAAGGATGGAGAAATCATCCAAATCTTTTATGGGGAAATCAAGGGCAGCAAAAAGCGGCTGCCCCACCAGGATTTCAGCAAACACCTTTGATTCTGGGGAGAGTTTTAGAATTAGAAAGGGTTTTGTTAAAGTTCATTCAATCAAGAGACACAAGGTTTCAAAACATAGAGGCAAAACTCCGAAATCACACTGCTTCGCTACATAATGCAGAGAATCAAGTGTGACAAATAGCGAAGTCATTGGCTGAACATCCTCTAGGAAGCTTGCCAAGTAGCACCGAGACTAACCCAAGAGAGAAACTTAAAGAGATCACTTTGAGGACTAGTCGAGAGCTCCAAGAGAAGCTCATTGCTGAGAAAAATTCTAAAATTGCATAAGAGAAAACCCCCACTGGGAAGACTACTGAAAATCCTCAAGAGAAGTTGAAAGATAAGGTGCAAGATAAGGAGAAGGGGCCAGCTGTGTTACCCCCTTCATATGCTCCAAGAATTCCTTATCCGCCACGTTTGAAGAAGGATCAAATTGATGAGCAAAATAAGAAATTTTGGATCTCTTTAAAAAGTTGCACATCAACATTCCATTCGTAGAGGCATTATCCCAAATGCCTCGTTATGTGAAATTCTTGAAGAACTTCTTGACCAACAAGAGGAAGATGGAGGAAAGTGTGGTTGTGGTATTGGAGGGAAATTGTTCAGCAATGCTTCAAAAAAAGTTTCCAAACAAAATAAAAGATCCGGGAAGCTTCATCATACCTTGTGTAATCGGAGGTTTGGGGAAAAAAAAGCTTTGGCCGATTCGGGAACTAGTATAAATGTCATGCCGTACCCATTGTTTCAGAAATTGGGGTTGGGAGAACCAAGTCCAACCCGCATGACTTTATAGTTGCCAGATAGCTCCATTCGTCATCCTAAAGGTATAATTGAAGATGTTTTAGTAAAGATTGACAAGTATATTTTTCCTACAGACTTTGTTGTGCTAGATGTTGATGAGGATGCGGAGGTTCCATTAATCCTAGGAAGACCTTTCTTATGAACCTCCAAGGCACTTATTGAGATTGATGGAGGTGAGACTACATTACGCATTGGAGAAGAAAAGATCACATATCATCTCATCGAAGCAATGAAGCACTCTCTTGACTTTGATGACACTTGTAATTGTTTAGATATTACTGATGAGATTGTCGATGAGCACTTGTAGGAAATGATATGTTCGGACCCATTGACAAGGTCTCCTTGCGCATACCCCGTAAGTGCACAGGTTTGTCGAAATAATAATCCCGGATGAGTGGGTATCAAATCCACAGGGAGTAGGGAATAAAAACACTTAATCCACTTCTTAGCTATGTGAAAGATCAGTAGTGATAAGTGTGACAATGATTCAATTCTCAAACGTAAAAACAACAAGAGAGAACTAGTAAAGGAGGAGGTAAGACAATCGACAAAGATGGGGTACTCGGATAATGCTCTGCCTAGGACAATTGTTTCAAGTACAAGAACCCTCTATTATACTTCCTAATCAATGCAATGGTGAGTCGTAGAAATCCTTAAATACATAGTCCCAAATCTAAGGTCAACTATGCCTAACTCTATACATGTCCCAGAGGAGAGATTAGATAACCTCTCAACCTCGCACTCGAATAGAGTTGCAAAGAGCTCTAGGGATTCCAAGTGATAAATCTCTTCCTAATTATAGACCTAACCCTTTGGTCCAGGTCTAGGGTTTCTTTTCTTCATACTCGGCTACACAACCCTACCTGCACAAAAGTAACATAAAAACACACATATTAATGTAAAAATCTGAGAAAAGTAATGCTCAACATAAGGAAAGAATGCTTCACATTCATATCACACAAGAACTTATCACCCAAACGAGGGGTTTCTAGACCAAGAGATGGAGAAAGAAAAAGTTAGGACGCTTGGTCTAGAGGGCAAGGTGCACCCTACCCAGAGGATCATGAAGAAAATGGTCCAAAAGATGAAGCGAGCAAGGAGAAGCCATAATAAACACGCCAAGGCTAATGGGGATGCACAAGAATGGAACAAGGGTGACAAACCCTTGTGTGGTAACATGCTCAACAACTCTCCCTCTACCTTTAAAAGACTATGTTCATCATGCTTTCAAGTTATGGGTAAGAGGGAAACCTTCATTCATGAGCCCCCGCGAGGTAAGGACAGGTACGTCAAGCTAAGTGATGTTAAACAAGCGCTTCTTTGGAGGCAACCCAAGTTTTTACTGGTTTTTCTAGGTATTAGTTTACTTAGTGTTTGCATGAATAAGAGCTTAAGTGTTGGTGTCTTGATCTTTTACATGTTATTTTTGTGATTTTCTCATGGATCATTGATGTTTTCATGTACTTACTTGTGTGCGGCGAAGTATCTTGGTCGTTTGACCTTATTTTTTATGATTTTTTGGTTAATTTTGCATTGTAGAGGCAAGCTCTGAGTATGTATACATGTTAAGGAATTTTTTTGCGAGCCTCATGATTTTTTCTAAGTCATCTAGAGAAGGCGAGATGGCGGTGTGGAAGTCGACATGGGCATGTGTCTCCATTCAGAGCTCATCCCGAGAGGACACAGGGGCGTGTGAATACCCCTGTGAGTGACCTTGTGATGGTCACACGCCTGTGTGGAATTTCAACATGGCTATGTATTTCTCTACAGAGACTTAAAGCTCCATCCAGAGAAGACACAGGGGCATGTGTAAGCTCCTGTGGATGGCACACAGATGTGGGTAATTTCCACATGCTCGTGTGAATTCTTGCAGAGAAGTCTCCTCCATCCCGAGAAGACACACGGGGGTGTGGATGCCCCTGTGAGTGCCCCTGTGAAGATCCACACCCCCGTGTGGAATTTCCACAGGGGCATGTGGAACACTTAGAATTTTTCTCGATTGGACAGAAAAGCCATAGGGGCTTGGAGGTGTCCCTGTGGGTCAGGCACACGGGCGTGCAGAATTTCCACATGCCTGTGTGGATGCATTCAGAGCAGAAGAATGTCATCCCGAGAGCACACAGGGGTATGTGTCTACCCCTATGAATTTTCCTTGTGGAGTCATACGGACGTGGGTAATTTCAACACACACGTATGGATGTACAGAATACCAAGGGGCACGGGTTTTCTTTAAAATCTTTTCGCGTTTCTTTATATTCTCACTCCCAAACATTTGGAGAATGCATCCATTCACTCCCCCAACCTTGTGCCATCGATTTGGAGAGTTTTTATTCGAGTTTTTTGGCCGATTTCAAGGTTTTCAACTTCATTTTGTTAGTAAACCCTTATATTCTCTTTTCTTCGCCATACTTGTTTTTATTGGATCAAATCTGGTGAATTTGCTTCGTTTCCATGCTAGAATGGTTATTGCATGTTTAGAATGAGTTTAGAGAAGAATTTGATGTATTATTCAAGGATTTTAGCACAAGGGCCATGCGGGTTTCACGCTCTGTGGATCCACACGGGCATGTGGAATTTCCACACGACCGTTTGGATTTCTGCAGTATTAATCTGTGAGTGTTCCACATGCCCAGAGCACCAGGCTTGATTTATGAGATTATCCAAACTCAAGTTTGGTCAGACTCGATTCCCAGACTTAAGTGCGATTAGGGAGGTCCAGTTGGCCGATGACATGGCGAATGAGGCTGAGCAGTTGCTGGCTGTAGGCAATTGGCGATGTCTATTACTGATTCGTGAGCCGGCCATTCGTATGTTGAGTTTGGAGGTACTTGCATCATTTGAGTTTGACAGATCATACTCAAGTTTTGATAGCGTAGACACGATTCAGTTTAGAGTATTCGACCAGCATTATAACATGAGTGTCAAACAGTTTTCAATCCGGTTGGGATTATATGATGAGATTTTTACGGACAAGCTTGACTCCTCAGAGAGCATACAGGGCCTTATGTGGTCAGGGTCAGTATGATCTGGGGTTTCAAAGGCTACTTGTCTATCTCGACCGAGCTAGAGATACATACACGCTGTCCTAAGCAGATCAGTAAATGGTGAGTGGCGTGATCTTGAAGTTTTGAGCATCACAGGAGCTTCTATACTTATATTCTATGAGTGCAGTACGTTACATCTGGGGGCACATTATGGCCGAGTATTTGAGACACAGGGGACGAGTACACGGATCGGCGTTCTCTTCTTGGTTCCCTACATTCACGTGACTCATCATCGGGTATGGGTCTCACGGATACAATTAGAGGGGGGAGAAGGCGATCATACCGCTCCCACGGGCATAGGGAGCAGAAAAGCAGATGGGGATGGTACATAGGTATCGGTCGAGAGTTCATATGCTGATTACACGTGCATCAGAGATAGCTGAGGGAGAGGGTGATGCGAGCGAGAGGGTCTCGGCCGGTCCGAGGGAGCCCCGGCTGGCGAGATGGAGCAGGTGGAGCCCTCTACGATCGAGGGAGCCACCACTGGGTCCTTATTCTCTCTCACCTCGAGCCCAAGATCATTTTTGAGAGGTACTAGAGTGTTGTAAGGGTCCTCTAGAGTGACTTGGGCTGAGGTTCGTACTCTATGAGGGCTGCGAACCACACTATGGTGATGGCGACGTCTAGATATTCTACAGCGACTACACGAGAGATGTGGCCTCACCATTCATCATATGACCAAGGACCCCTCAGGTTTCACCAGCACCAGTCGATCCACCAGCATCAGCATCATCACCACCACCACCACCCGGCGAGGCGGCTCAAGCCCGGAACCACGAGGCGCTTATACGTCCTTCTTTTAGTTTCTTTATGTTTTCATATTTTATTTTGGACATATATATCTCAAAAAGGATCTTCTTTTGAGTTTATCTTTTATTTTTGTCTCTAGTTTTATTTCATTGCCTTATCTTTATATACTTGAGTTGTTTTTGTTTTTATTTAGCTTCACTGAACCCCCTTATGTATACGTATCATTAGGAGTTTAGGAAACATTAAGGGACTAATTAGTTTTGTTTCTTATGTTAATTTTGCTGAAAAAAAGAAAAGGAAAAAATTTTTATTTGTTATGGTTGTGCATTGGGGTGGAAAGAGCTACCACCTATGAAATATGAAGCTACTCTCATAAGTCGGATACTAGTTATGCCCTAATGAGAGAAAGAGCTATCTCATGGGATGAATGAAAGCTACTACCCCGGTAGAAAGACCTACCACCTCAAAAGTGTAAAAGCCAACTTAGCAGCTGCTTCGAAAAGGGCTACCTTAGAGGATGTGTGAAGCTACTACCATCTCTTTATTTTGTGTGATTTGTAGATAAATAAGTTCCTTATACTTAGAACTTTGAGGAGTATAATTTGGGTTGAGTTGAGTGAGTTTACACACACTTACATGATTTCATGTTTGTTGTCCTTTTTTATTCAAGTTTTTCGCTAGAGCATTGATTTTTCGTATTCGGTGTTGAAATTTTTCCTTACATGTAGAATGCTTCCCTTGCATGCTTTGGTAAACGTAAGGCCAAGCACTTTTAATATGTCCTTCTTCTATGCTTCAATGTTTTTTTTTTCTTAAGCACAAGCAAAAGCTTAAGTGTGGTGGAGTTTGATAAGTGCTTGTGTATTAGTAATACAAAGTATGTTTTTATTACAATGAGCATTACTTTTATCAGATTTTAGCACTAATATATGTGCATTCATGTTATTTTTGTGCATGCAGGGTTGTGGAGCCAAATATAGAGGAAGGAAGCCAAAGTAGATTACGATTGCAATTTGTTGATGGAATCTTTGAGTGAACAAACGTGAAGACAAAAGTTGTCCTCGAAGATACGTGAATGTGTGACAACCTCCATGCGCTCAAGCAATTCCATGGTTTGGAGGGGCACAATAGCAGTCACATTTGCATATTCGACTTGTGCAATGCTAGCAAGATCGTCATCAATATTATCCTTTATTAAAGAAGCGTGCGATCTCGACATAGATGTACATACTGTTTATGTTTCTTATATGAAAAGTATGGATTCAGGATTGTTTTTGGCAAAGTACTGTAGCAGGTATTGTAGTAAATCACTGTAGCAATTCTGAGTAGAAGTTACTATTCACATACGCTGAAAAAACCAATTCTGCTGATTCACCTTGGCGTATGGAAATTCAACACGCCCGTGTGGATTCAATATTCGAGCCCTATATAAAGTCGTGACTTGTACCGATTTAGGGATCCTTCTTTCCATTCTTTCTCTATCTTTTTCCCCAACTTTAGAAAGGCTTCTGACTAGGGTTTAAAGGGGCTTTGGCAAGAGCTTTTTGGAGTGGTTTCTTGACCATCAACACCACGTTCCTTTGGAAGAAGTTATTGGGGGAGCTTTTGTGGCATTTTGACAAGATCCCTTGCTTATATCCATGAGTGCGGGCTTGTCGGAAGATAATCCCGGGTGGCGGTGGTCGAATCCACGAGATGCTGGTGAAAATACTTATTTTGATTCTTAGCTATGTGGAATATCAATAGTGATAAGTGTGAAATTGATTCAATTCTCAACAATAAAAACAACAAGTGAAAGAGCAAAAAGTAAGAAGAGAGTAAGGAAATCGATAAAGAATGGGGTACTCGGATAATGCTTCACCTAGGATGATCGCTTCAAGTGCAAGAACTCTCTATTATGCTTCTAATCAATGCAATGGTGAGTCGTGAAATCCTTACATACATAGTCCCAAATCTAAGGTCAACTATGCTAACTCTATACATGTCCGGGAGGAGAAATCGAACAATCTCAACACCTCGCTCTTTCATAGGTTGCAATGAGCTCTAAGGGTTTCAAGTGATAAATCTCTTCCTTAATATAGACCTACCCCTTTTGGTCAGGTGGAAGGTCCCTAGCCGCAATTAAGCCCTAGATACTAAGATCCTCTCAATGCTTCACTCCATTGCAGCGCAACTAGGCCCCGGTGGAGGTTCATCCCTTGAACCGTTCACTCCATTATGGCGCTAAAAACTCGGGAATGGAGGTAGAATCTCTATCACGTCGGAGGAAAGGGGGCTCCATGCCTCTGGACTCGCCCTCTCAGACCCTCTCCCAGCCTAGCTTTGTCTACGCTGAGTGGTGTGTCACTCACTCACAAGGTTGCCAACAGAACTCTCAACCCTAGTGTCACTCTGGGGAAATGTGCATATAATCAACCATTCAGGTTGGAACTCACAATAAACATCAATTTATTGAAAGCATAATAAAGAGTTCAATGAAACAAATACATCCTATGGTTCACAATCATCCAAGTACCCACTAGGGGTTTAGCTCTCCATGGAGCTTAGTACAATCAAAAATCAGAATGTAAAAGCAATGAATCCATAAAGAAACCCCTCGATGGTGTCGTGTCGATGGTCTTTGTGGAAAGTCCTCTACTAGATCGTCAAGGAGTTCCTTCGATCGGTATAGGATGCGCCTCGATGGAGCTCCCCTACCAACCTTCTTCCTAATGGAATCACGATGTCGAGCCGTAGAACCTCTCTCAAAACCTTGGCCAATACCCCTCGAAAACCCTAGCGAAGCTCTCTCACAAGTTGGGGAAAAGATGGAGAAAAGAATACCAAAATTGGGGCTGAATCGGCTTTAAATAGGGTTGGAATCGGGCAACTCCACGGCGTGGGCGATACGCGCCCGTCGGAATTTCCACTGCAGGCGTGGATAATTTCCCTGCCTTGAGTGTGGATTCTCTGTTCTCCGATTTCTCGGCCTGCATGTGAATAGTGTTGCTATCTGATGGTGCTACGGTGTTGCTAAAGTGCTCTTCTACGGTCTTGACTGATTAACTTCCCAATTCCATACTTTCATCGAGGGATGTAGCAAATGGCACTACGTTCACGTCTTGAATCACTTGCTTCTTCAATGATATACATGTTGGTGGGGTTCTTGTTCTTATATGCATAGAGTCGGAATGCTCTAGTGTGAGCCTTTGTGCCCCTCAAATGGATGTGCTCACTCGAATCGAGGAGGTTGGCACACACTCTAGCATCTCACACGACTTATGTCTTCGCGTTTGAACCTTAACAAGATCTCCTCCAAAATAGGTGCATTATGATCCACATTGGCCCATTTCCTTCATACTCGCCTCCTACCCTACTGCGTAAAGTAACATAAAAACACACATATTAATGTAGAAAAGCGAGAAAGTAATGCTCAACATAATGAATGAGCAACCCTGCATTCATATCGCTACAAGCACTTATCAGCACCAATCTAGTGAGGTGTGCCCTAGGTTTTGACAAAAACCCTTGAAGAGGACAGGCTACTCCACAAGACCATCGACATGAATACCGAGGGGTTTTACTTATGGATTGCATCTCTTTACTTTTTGATTTCATTATTAATTGTATCTTGCTCCATGGAGAGCTAAACCCCTAGAGGTACTTGGACTTGTAAACCCTAGGATGTTATTGTTTCATTGACCTTTTATTATGTTTCTTTAATTGATGTCTTTAGTTGAGTTCCAATCTTGAATGCTTGTTGAATGATTTCTCCCTAAGAGTGACACTAGGGTTGAGAGTCAACATTGGTAATCCTTGTGCAGGTGGTGACACACCATGAGGGTTGGACAAAGCAAGATTAGAGAGGGTCGAGAGGGTGAGTCCAGAGGTAGCGGAACATCACCCTTTCCCCTTTGATGTGATTTACTCTACCTACGTATTTGTAGAGGTTCTTCTGCGGTCATAATAGGCTGAAGTGCTAAAGAGACAACTCCGCTGGGAGCTTAGTTGCACGAGTAAGACAGTGAAGCATTGAAGTAATCCTTAGTGCTGGGGCTTAATTGTGACTAGGGGTCTTTCGCCTGGACCAAAGAGTTAGACCTATATTAGAGACTAGAGTTTATCACTTGGAATCCCTAAAACTTCTTGTAAATATACACAATGTGAGGTGTTGTGACTAATTGATTTCTCCATCGAGGGCATGAGTGTAGAGTTAGTCGCGTTGACCTTAGGTTCGGCACCATGTATTTTTAAGTTTCCACGACTTATTAAAGCATCGAGTTAGGAGACATAATAGTTGGTCTTGCACTTGAAGCAATAGTCTTAGTGGAGCAATGTCGAGTACCCCAATTTCTATCGACTGTCTTTCCTCCCATTTTATTGTGCCTCTCTTTCTATTTTTCTTTAGTTCTTTTCATATCGATTTTGTTCACACACTATTAATTCATATTCACTTTAGTTAAATAGCAATCTTTGTGTTTCGAGTCCCTATTCACGTGGATCGATAACCCACTCACCTAGGTATTATTAGCTCGACAAACCCATGCACTTGTGGGTCACTACGCAAGGGGTGTGTGTGACGCCCTTGTATATGTCCAGCGGTGCACAGTTTGTCAAAGTAATAAAATTCAGGGTGAGTGGGTATCGATCCTACAAGAGTAGGGAGTAAAAAATCTTAAATTGTTTGATTAACTAAGCAAAATATAAATAGTGATTTGTGTGACGAGATGTAATGCAAACAAAAGTAAAAGAGACAAGAGAGAGCACAAGTAAAGGAGAGGTAAGGCAATCAATATAAATGGGGTACTCGGATATTGATCCGCCTAGGACAATTGTTTCAAATGCAAAAACCCATAATTATGCTTCTAACTAATGCATTAATGAGTCGTGGAGATCCTTTAATATATGGTCACAAATCTAAGGTCAACCATGCCCTAACCCTATACATGTCCCGGAGGAGGAATTGAACAACCACTCAACCTCGACTCGCATAGAATTGCAACAAGTTCTAGGGATTCCAAGTGATAAATACTTTTCCTATATGTGAGACCTAACCCTTTGGTCGGGGGGAAGGTCCTAGCCACAATTAAGCCCTAGATGCTAAAATCACTTCGACGTTTCGCTACCTCTCGACTCACCCTCTCAACCCTCTCCAATCTAGCTTTGTCTAACTCTCATGGTGTATCACTCACTCACAAGGGTTACCAACAAGAACTCTCAGCCCTAGTGTCACTCTAGGAAGTATTCATATAATCAATGCATTCAAGATTGGAACCCAATAAAAACATCAATTATTTAAAGCATAATAACAAGGTTCAGTAAAACGAATACATCCTAGGGTTCACAATCCATGTACACACTAGGGGGTTTAGCTCTTCATGGAGCTAATTACAATCAATGAAATCGAATGTAAAAGCAATAAATCCATAGAAAACCCCTCGATAGTCGTGATGATGGTCTTGTGGAGAGTCCTCTACTAATTCAAAGGTCCCTTTGTCCGGCCTAGGATACACCTCACCGGATCGGTGCCAATGAAAGCTCTCCCACTAACCTTCTTCCAAATGAAGCGCGATGTTAGAGCTGTAGTAGAACCTCTCCCAATCCCTAGCCAATACCTCTCAAAACCCTAGCCGCAACCCTCTCTCAAGTTGGGGAAAAGATGGAGAAAAGAATGCTGAAATCGGGGCAGAAATCGGCTTTTAAAGGACTGGAATCACGAATCCACACGCCCTTGTGGATATTCCACACGGGCTTGTTGAATTAACACACAGGCATGTGAAATTTCCACACTCCGTGTGGCTTCTTTTAGCCAACTCCTTCTTCGAGTCGGTTGTAAATAGTACCTACTCGAGTATTTTTGCTAGAGTGCGGTGCTACGATGACTGGGTATAAAACACTCCATGAAACTATGCTTTCATTGAGGTAGCGTAAGCGGATACAGTTTACGTCATAGATCACTGCTTCTTCAATGAGCGGCCGCATTGGTGGAGATCTTGTTACACATGTATAAGCAGAATACTTAGAATGTGGCGCCTTTGTGCCCTCAAATCATTGTGCTAGGGTTGAATACAAGGAGGTTGGCACACATTCTAACATCTTGAACCCGACTTATGTCTTGGCGTTTGAACCTTCTCAAGATTTCCTCCAAATGGTGCACTCACGGTCTACATTGGCTTCTTTCCCTAAGATTCGGTTTCACAAACCTATATACATGAAAGTAACATAAATACACACATATTAGTGTGAAAACCGAATAAAAGTAATTCTCACCATAAGGAAAGAACACTTCGTATTCTTATCACACAAGCACTTATCAGTGTGCCAGGCGCCCGTGGCTAGGGTTTCGAGAGGCTTTGGCTAGGTCTTTGGAGAGGTTTGACGGCCTTCGATACCGCATTCCTTCAGAAGAGATTTATTAGGGGAGTTTTCATTGGCATCGATCCGGCGAGGTGTGCCCTAGGCTTAACGAGGGGACCTTTGGAGAAGACACAGCCACTCCACAAGACCATCGATATGAACACCGAGGGGTTTTATCCATTCATTTCATATCTTTACTTTTGATTTCATTATTGATTATATTATGCTCCATGGAGAGCTAACCCCTAGAGGGTACTTGAACTTGTAAACCCAAGGATGCTATTGTTTCATTGACCTTTTATTATGCTTTATTTAATTTATGTCTTTAATTGAGTTCCCATCTTGAATGTTTGTTGAGTTGAATTTCCCTTAGAGTGATAATAGGGTTTGAGAATCCATCTTGGTAGCCTTTGTGGATGAGTTAGACACCATGAGTGTTAGACAATGCTAGGTCGGAAAGGGTTGAGAGGGTGAGTCGAGTGGTAGCGGAATGTTCCCTTTCTCTTCTGGTGTGATTTATCCTACCACCACATTCTAAGAGTTCTTTGTGGTCACAGTAGAGTGAATTGCTAAGAGACAAACTCCACTAGGACTTAGTTGCGTGACCAATAGAGTGAAGCGTTGAAGTAATCCTTAGTATCTGGGGCTTAATTGTAACTAAGGTTTATCAATTGGAGTCCCTAGAGCTTTAAGCAATCCTACACAGTGTCAGGCGTCGAGACTGAGTGATTTCTCCAGAAGGGCATAGTGTAGGGTTAGTCACAGTTGACCTTAGGTTTGGGGCCGTGTGTTTTTGGATTTCCATGACATATTAAACAACAACTAGGAGACACAAGTGTGTGTGTCTGCCCATGTGTTTGACCTTGTGAACTACACACTGGCATTGGTAACTTCCACACACCCGTGTGAATTCATGTAGAGAGTTCCCCACCATCCTGAGAAGACATAGGGCATGTGAAAGCCCCTTATGAGTGGCCCCTAGGAGATCCATGCCCCTCTAGAATTTCTACACAGGCGTGTGAAACACTTAGATGAATTTCTCGTGTGGGCAGAGGAGCCACAGGGGCGTGTGGATGCCCCTGTGGGTCGGACACACAGGTGTGTGTAATTTCCACACGCCCATATGGATGCGTTCAGAGATAAAGAATGCCATCCCGATAGCACACAGGGTTATGTGTCATCACTGTGAAGCTCCTGAGTTCGATCACTAGCAGTGGGTAATTTCCACATGCCCGTGTTGATGTATAGAATTCAGAAAGGGCACGAGTTTTCTTTTATAAATCCTTTTGTGCCTTTCATTCTCACACTCCCCAAACGCTAAGAGAACACACCCATTCAATCTTCCGACTTCTCACTTTCATTTTAGGGGCATTTTACTAGAGGTTGCCGGCCGTTTTCATGATTTTCGTTCCTATTTCATCGGCAAACCCTCATTCTTTCTTTTCTTCGCCATTACTTGATTTTATTTAATTAAGCTGGTGAATGTGCTTTGTTTCTATGATAAAGTGGTTATTGAATGTTTAGAACAAGTTTAGAAACGAATTTGATGTATTTTTCATGGATTTTTGCATAATGGTCATGCGGTTTTAACGCCCCGTGGATCCACACGGCCATGTGGATTCTGCGATATTGTTATTTTTGAATGAATTTGATCGATTTCTTTTCAATACTTGTAGATATGGCCCCCGAACAAAGAAATAAGAAACCAAACATCCCAGAGCACTCACCGAGCTGAGCACATGAGGGTTTCGATTCGAGCACCGAGCTCGTTTTGATAGGTTAGCAAAGCTAAAATTTAGACATACACGTTTTCGGACATAGGTGCTTTGAGAGGTTCACTACTGGATGATATGGCGAGATGAGGTGGAGGAGCTCCTCTCAGTGAGTAACTAGAGGAGGTTATTGACTATTTTGAGCCGACTATCCATATGTTGCATTCGAAATACTAAGCGTCGTTTGAGTTTGACATATCATATTCCAGTTTTAGCAGCGTGGACATGATTTAGTTAAGAGCGTTTGGACATCACCATAGTATGAGCGTCACGTAGTTTTTGGTCGACTACGGTTTGTATATGAGGCGTTCTGGACACGAAGAGTAGGATAGGGCTGTAGGGCCGATTATCCTAATAGCTTGACTCCTCGGATAGCATATAGGGCACTCTGTGGTCGAGGGCGGTATGAGCGTAGTAGTAGAAGGCTACTTGCCTTTCTTGGCTAGCACGCAGATACATCCACGAGTTCTCACTGATCGGGTGAGCGGGCATGGTGACAATACGAGGTACTCGAGCAAAGCAGGAGCAATTATACACTGCACTCTATAGTGCATGAGGCGAGCCAATTCATCTAGGGCACATCCTGGTCGAGTACTTGCGCCCACCGAGGCGATGACATGAGAGTAAGGGTGATTTTCTCTGGTCCCTACATTACTAGACTCATCATGAGGATGGGTTTGCGGGACGCTATTAGAGGGGGCAAGAAGACAATCATACCTATCCCCCTAGGTATCGAGACGATGAGACAGATGGACATGTTACGCAGGTATCGGTCGGGAGTGCATATATCGATTACACCTACCCCGAGTTAGCCGAGGAAGGAGTCGATGTTGCATAGGGTTCTCAACTGCGCTGAGCCACGCACCCGAGCCGATAGAGACAAAGGCCCCATGACAAGGTCCCCTTGCGTATATCCCGCAAAATGCACGGGTTTTGTTGAGGTAATAATCCGGGTGAGTGGGGATCGAATCCACGAGGGAGTAGGGAGTAAAAGACACTTAATTCGATTCTTAGCTATGTGGAGTATCAACAATGATAAGTGTGATAATGATTCAATTCTCAACAATTAAAAGCAACAAGTAAGAGAGCAAAAGTAAGGAGGAGGTAAGGGAATCGATAAAGATGGAGTACTCGGATGATGCTTCACCAAGGATAATCGCTTCAAGTGCAAGAACTCTCTATTATGCTTCCTAATCAATGCAATGGTGAGTCGTGGAAATCCTTACATACATAGTCCCAAATCTAAGGTCAACTATGCCTAACTCTATTCATGTCCCGGAGGAGAGATTAAATAACTTCTCAACCTCGCACTCGAATAAAGTTGCAATGAGCTCTAGAGATTCCAAGTGATAAATCGCTTCTTAATTATAGACCTAACCCTTTGGTCCAGGCGGAAGGTCCCTAGCCATAATTAAGCCCTAGATACTAAGATTCCCTCAACGCTTCACTCCATTGCACGCGCAACTAGGCCCCAGCGGAGGTTCATCCCTTAGACCGTTCACTCTATTATGGCCGCAAAGAACTCAAGGAACAGAGGTAGAATCTATCACGTCCGAGGGGAAAGGGGACGCTCCTGTACCTCTCGACTCACCCTCTCAACCCTCTCCAACCTAGCTTTGTCTAACGCTCGTAGTGTGTCACTCACTCACAAGGTTACCAACAAGAACTCTCAACCCTAGTGTCACTTTAGGGGAAATGTTCATACAATCAAGCATTCAAGGTTGGAACTCACAATAAACATCAATTTATTGAAAGCATAATAAAGAAGTTCAAATAAACGAATACATCCTAGCGTTTACAATCACCCAAGTACCCACTAGGGGTTTAGCTCTCCATGGAGCTAAGTACAATCAAAGAAATTGAATGTAAAAGCAATGAATCCATAAAGAAACCCCTCGATGCTCATGTCGATGGTCTTGCGGAGAGTCCTCTACTCGTCGTCTAAGGATTACCTCGTCCAGTATAGGATACACCTCGACAGAAGCTCCCCTACCAACCTTCTTCCTCAGGAATGATGATGTCAGAGCCATAGAACCTTTCCAAAACCTTAGCCAATACCCCTCAAAACCCTAGCCGAAGCCCTCTCTCAAGTTGGGGAAAGGATGGAGAAAAGAATACCAAAATCGGGGCTGAATCGGCTTTAAATATTGATGGAATCGGAGCAACTCCGCAGGGCGTGGGCGCTACAGCGCTTTCGTCTTGGAATTTCCACACCGGCGTGGATAATTTCCACACGCCTGTGTGGATTCTCTGTTCTCCGATTTCTCAGTGGTCGGAACAGTCTTTGCTACGATGATTGCTACATTACTGCCTTTCTGACCTCGACTGAATAACTTCCCAATTCCATACTTTCATCGGGTAACGCAAATGGCCACACGTTCACGTCTTGAATCACTTGCTTCTTCAATGATATACATGTTGGTGGGGTTCTTGTTCTTATATACATAGGTCGGAATGCTCGAGTGTGACTGCCTTTGTGCCCCTCCAAATGGATGTGCTCACTCGAATGCGAGGAGGTTGGCACACACTCTAGCATCTCACACCTGTCCTATGTCTTCGCATTTGAACTTTAGCAAGATCTCCTCCAAAATAAGTGCATTATGATCCACATTGGCCTATTTCTTTCATACTCGGCCTCACAACCCAACCTGCGTAAAAGTAACATAAAAACACACATATTAATGTAAAAACCTAAGAAAAGTAATGCTCAACATAAGGAATGAACGCTTCACATTTATATCGCACAAACACTTATCAAACACCCCACACTTAAGCTTTTGCTTGTCCTCAAACAAACATTAAAACATTCTGTGCATCAATGAAGAAAATATTGAAAGTGCTTGGCCTTAGGTTCACCGAGGTATACAAAGAAAGTATTCTACAAGTAAGGAAAATTTCAACACTAAATACAAAAAATCAATGCTCTAGCTAAAAACATGAATCAAAAAGGACAACAAACCCGAATTTCGTGTAAGTGTGTGAACTCACTCAAAACACCGCAAATTATACTCCTCAAAGTTCTAAGTACAAGGGACTTATTTATCTACAAAAGTGATAAAAATTTTAAAAGATGGTAATAGCTTCACACATCCTCTAAGGTAGCCCTTTCCAAAGCGGCCGCTAAGGTGGCTTTCACACTTTCGAGGTGGTAGCTCTTTCTACCCGAGTGGTAGCTTTCACTCATCCTATGAGATAGCTCTTTCTCTCATTAGGACATAACTAGTATCTGACTTGTGAGATTAGCTTCATACTTCATAGGTGGTAGCTCTTTCCACCCAACAAATACAAATAAACAATAAAACTATTTTTATTCCTTCTTTTCATTTTTCCATAGAATTAGCACAAGAAAATAAACCTAACTAGTCCCTTTAACATCGAACATGAGTTTCCAATAGAGTTCAAAAGAGTGAGCGAGTGCACTAAGTGTAAATCGGGCAAAAAAATTCCTAAAAATTTAAGCAAGAACTAGAGCATGAAAACATTCAATGTTAACAATTATCCTAGACTTAAGAATACAATCATTGCAACTAAGGTGAATCGCCATTGGCTATGTGAGCATATATCAATCAAGAACAATAGAAAAGTTGTGCGCATTATGAAACACTCCCCACACACACTTAAGTTGTACATTGTCCTCAATGTACTCATGCAAACTCACTCAAAAATATATCATTCCAAAAAAATAGATGTTGGAGAAGCAATCAAAACAATACTCCCCTGACTCCTAGTGTTGCGTTTGATGAAGCTAATTCGTTGGGAGTAGTGATTCAACGTGTTGTAGAAGCTCACACGGTCAAGTGCCGAAAGCACCTTGACCGTGCCCATGACTAAAGTCTCAATTTCCCGAGGAAGACAAGACCATCTCGACGCATACACGAGGGGGTTCGAGTAAAGCTCAAGAAAAAAACAAAAAAATAAGTCGAGTGTATAAAAAGATGAAGCAATGAATACAACTCGATAAATGCAATATATCATAAACTCGGAAGGAAAAAAATCCTTTTACGAGTGAACAAGTCTAAAAAAACAAGAAAAATAAAAATAAAGTAAAATGCATGAAAGTAAAAGAAAGGTCAAGTGTCGGAGTCGCTCTCGGGCTCCGCTGCTGCTCTGCTGAAGTGGAAGCATATAGTGAGTCCTCCGGTCTTTGGGGTCGAGGATGGAGGTGCTGGAGAAACTGAGGATCTGGGTCTCAGGAGATCTCGAAGAAATTCGAATCGGGCCATAAGATCTATGTACTGAGCCGATTGCAAAGCCCGGAGCTCAGCTATCTCAGTTCGAATCTCTCTAACATCGGTCTCCAGCCTCTCAATACGGTCATAGGCTCGAGTACCCGGTGCTATAGAAGTTGGAGGAGTCTGCTGGACACCCCCTGCAGTATCTCCTTCGCTCTTGGTGGTCTCAGTGGTAGCTGTAGTGAGAATATAAAGTCCTGGCCAAAACCTACGTACCAACCCCATCATCCTGATCGTATCGAACGCAAGAGGGGTGGGCACAACTGTCTTCTCAGCACCACGTAGAGCGTCGCCCAAACCCATTCCCAGAATGAGTCTGGTGATATAAGGGCCCGCAAATAGTAGACCCACTCTTGTTGAATGACCCTAGTAATGTAAAACATCTGCTAGAATGCACCCTAAGTGAATTGGTACATTGCGAGCCATGGAGTATAAGAAAAGCAAATCCAGTCTGGTCAAAGCGGCTGTGTTATCTGCTCGACCTGTCACGGACCTGCTGATGACTGCGTGTACGTATCTGTAACTGAACTGGGACAAACTAGAGGCCTTCGACAATCCCGGTTCGTACTCTCCACGCCCACACAAAATCCTGTATGCATGATATGGAGTGACTGACACTGAAAAATCTACTGGTAGTCGGCCATACTCCACGGTACCTGTATAAGCGACATCGTACAGGCCCGTCCTAATCGAAAACTCAGTAACGCTCATGGAGAATGGATGTCTGAATGACCGAAACTGTATCGCCTCGGTAGTGTCAACTCTCCCATGCAGCAATCGAAACTCAAAGGATGCTAAAACCTCTAGCGTAAGTGTGCGGTAAGCTGGTTCACTAATCGTCGTGACCCTCCTCCGACTTCCCACTGCCCAGACATCTCATCAATCTCATTAATTACCTCGTCATCCTGCTGAATATGTCGAAGCACTTGTACATCCACGAAGAAAGTCTGACCAAACCCAAGTCGTTTGAAAGTATCTCAAGCGAGCCCCGATGCTCGGGGTTCGAGAAGTCCACATGTATCGGCTAGGGTGAGGTGAGCCTGAGGCGCTTAACTTCGTTCTTCTTCGCCTGAGGTGCCATATTTGTAGTGCAAAAGAAGAAAACAATCAAAAATCTCGAAGCAATATCTGCGAGAATTCCCACACGGGCCTGTGGAAATTACCCACGCCGTGTGGCTCTACAGCGTAAAAACTCCCCTGCAGGGTGCACAACAAATCTTAGCAATTCAATTTAAAACCACTTCTAAATGCATACTACACATCCATCATGCATGAGAATTCGCATTTAAAAGTATTCAATCCGTGAAAAACCATAATTGGCGAAGAAAAGAGGATAAAAAGGTTACCGAAGAAATGAATATGAAAACTTCTGAAATTTGGTAAGATTTGCGAAGAAAATTCCTCCAAATAGCGATGAAGGGTCAGAAAGATGATCGGGAACCGTTTTCCGGCGACTGGAGATGAAGAATGAGACGGATCACAAGGTTTTTAAGGAGAAAATCGTGTCTCTTGGAATTCTGTGTATCCCCACGGGCGTGTGGAAATTACCCACGCCCGTGCGCCTCACTTCGAGAGCGCCATAGGGGCGTACACACGTCCATGTGCTTTCTTGGGAAAACGCTCCATTGACTCTGACTGCTCTCACACGGGCGTGCGGAAATTACCCACGCCCCTGCGCCCGACCCACGGGGGCAGACGCATGCCCCTGTGGCTTCCCTGGACAACCGAGAAAAATATCAAGTCTTACGCACGCCCGTGCGGAAATTCCCCACGGACGTGGCCATTCACATGCCCAACTCACAGGGGCAGCCGCACGCCCCTGTGTTTTCTCGGGATGGAGGGAGCAACCTGCAGAGTTTCGCACGGGCATGTGGAAATTACCCACGCCCGTGTGTGTTCACAAGGTCACCCACAAGGGCGAGTCCACGCCCCTGTGTGTTCTCGGGAAAATCTGCCCAACTCTGCAGGAAGTCACACGCCCGTGCGAAAATTGCCCACGGGCGTGCGCCAGTCGCATGGTCGTCCACAGGGGTAGCCGCTCGCCCCTGTGCCTTCTCTGGATGAGCTCGCAGTGCAAATCCACGGGCGTGCGGAAATTCCCCACGCCCGTGTGTTTTCTCTGGATGACTTAGAAAAAACCTGCAGGCTCTGCAGGAATATTCTGAACATGTTTACACACTCAAAACCTGCCCTATTATGCAAAATTTACCAGACAAAAACACGAAATAGAACTCAAACGACCAAACTTCGCCAATTCTCCATAAAACACACGATGAATTTGAAAACCCCACAATAAAACTACAGCACAAAAATCTAAGCATTAAAAACACCAACACTTAACAGTTTATTCAAGTAAACAACTAAACTGCAAGATACGAAAACAGTAAACACTTGGGTTGCCTCCCAAGAAGCGCTTGTTTAACGTCACTAAGCTTGACGTATCTTTCTTACCTCACGGGGGTTCATAAATGAAGGTTGCCCTCTTACCCATGGCTTGGAAGCATGATGAGCAAAGTCTCTTGAGGATAGAGGGTGTACTCTCGAGCTTCGGACCACCTAGCAATGGTTCGTCCAACTTCCTTGGCTCATGTACATCTCCAACAATCTTGGAGCATTTTTGGTGGCGTCTCCGAGCCCTCTTCATTTTTTGGAGCACCTTCTTCAAGATCCCCGGGGTAGATGTTTCCTCTCCAGTCGAACCAAGCATCATTACTTCTTCATTGCTCTCCTCTTCATCAAACAAACCTTCATACGGATCTGGGTTGAACATCTCCTGCATATATTCATCAACAATTTCATCAGTAGTGTCTAGAAAGTATAGAGTATCATCAAAATCGAGAGAATGTCGCATGGCTTTAGCAAGGCGGTATGTGAGCTTATCGTCTCCAACTCTCAAAGTGAGCTCCCCACCGTCAATGTCAACCAATACTTTGGAAGTCCGCAAGAACGGTCTCCCAAGTATCAAAGGTACATCTGCATCCTCATCGACATCTAGCACTACAAAGTCAACCGAAAAAATGTACTTGTCCAACTTGACAAGCACGTCTTCAATGATGCCTCTCGGATGTCGCACCGTTCAGTCCGCTAATTGTAAAGTTATCCAAGTAGGCCTAGGCTCACCCAAGCCTAGCTTTTGGAAGAAAGTATATGGCATGACGTTGATGCTCGCCCCTGAATCCCCCAATGCCATTTCCTCACCTATGTTGCCGATGTTACACGGAATGATGAAGCTTCCCGGGTCTTTCTTCTTGTTCGGCATGTTCTTTTGCAACACCGCCGAGCATGAAGCATCTAGCACCACTGAAGCACTCTCCTCCAATTTCCTCTTGTTGGTCAATAGGTCTTTCAGGAACTTCGCATACTTAGGCATTTGAGCCAATGCCTCAACAAAAGGAATGTTGATGTGGAGTTGCTTGAACAAACACAGGAACTTCTTATACTGTTCATCCCCTTGGTCATTCTTCAATCTAGAGGGATAAGGGATTCTTGGCTTGAAAGGTGGGGTTGCCACCTCTTTCTCTTTGTTTTCTCCCTTCTCAACCGCTACAACCTCGGGTGCGTGTTCTTTCGGCTTCTCACTCGGAAGCCTCCCTTCAACCTCATGACCACTTCTCAAAGTGATCGCCTTCACATGTTCTCTAGGGTTGGTTTCCGTGTTACTTGGTAAACTTCCATGTGGCCTTTCGGAGAGAGACTTTGCAATTTGCCCCACTTGATTTTTAAGATTGTGCAAGCAGGCGGTGTGATTGCGAAGTGTAGCCTCAACTGATTCAAACCTTGTATTTGCTGATTGAACAAATCTAGCCAAGTGCTTCTCCAAATCTGTCATTCGGGTTTCCAAGCCTGAAATTATGTTTTCCACTTGAGGGGCTTGTTGTTGTTGGAAACCCGATGGCCCCATGGTCTTCTGTGGTCCTTGATTACTCCATGAAAAATTGGGATGATTCTTCCAACCTAAATTGTAGGTGTTGTTGTATGGATTCCCTTGAGGTCTCATTCCATTACCTACAAAGTCAACGTTCTCAATTGAAGAAACATCACCAATGACGATTGGGAAATCGGAGGGAGCATGTCCTCCACCACAACCGGTGCAATTGATCACGGCCGCAACTCTATTCGAAGCTATGAGATCTAGCTTCTTACTCAAACTCTCCACTTGGGCCGCCAATGAAGTTACCTCATCAATTTCATGGAGACCGGCCACCTTTTTTTCATCTCTCTAGCGTTCCACTAGTAGCTATTGAACCCCATTTTCCTCAATAAATTGGCGAGCCTCGTCGGGGTCTTGCTACCTAAGGTACCTCTGCCACTGCATCCAAGAGTTGCCTTGTACTCGCGTTCAAACCATTGTAGAAGGTTTGAACAATCATCCAATCGCGGAATCCGTGTTGCGGACACTTAGCGAGGAGTTCCTTGAACCTTTCCCATGTCTCAAATAGAGACTCCAATTCCAACTGCACAAAAGATGAGATCTCATTCCTAAGCTTTGCTGATTTTCCGAGAGGGAAATAACGGGCTAGAAAAGCTTCTACCATCTCGTCCCCATGTAGTGATTGATGCTCTAGGTAATGAGTGTAGCCAACGCTTTGCTTTCCCCTTTAAGGAAAATGGGAAGGCTCTCAACTTGATGGCATCATCTATCACACCATTTATCTTCAGCATGTCACACACCTCAAGGAAGCTCTCTATGTGACTGTTTGGATCCTCATCGGCCAAACCGTTGAATTATACGGACTGCTGCAGCATATGGATGAATGTCGGCTTTTAGTTCGAAGTTTTTGAGCTATAATTGGGGGACGCACAATACTCGATTGTGTCCCCTAACACTGAAAGGTCTAGCATAATCGGATAGTGTTCGTTGTTGCTTATTTTGTTCCGCCATGTTGTCGGATCCATCTACTTCCAAATCACTCGGATTATCTCGTTCTTACGTGAGGTTCTTTCCCTTTTCTTCTAAATGTACGTTCAAGCTCAGGATCTCCTTCAATCAATATTGATGGATTCCATCGGGTCATAACCTGGAGCTGCACCAAAAAAATAAAGAAAAAGAAAAATCAGAACGATGATAGAATAAGAAGATATGAATTAGGCATGTGGTGAAATAGCTAAGAAAACAAAGTGCAAAGTATCTCTAAACACCTAGCTCCCGACAACGGCGCCAAAAAACTTGACAAGGTCCCCTTGCATATATCCAGACAAGTGCACGGGTTTGTCGAGTAATAATCCGGGGGTGAGCGTGGTCGAATCCACAGGGAGTAGGGAGTAAAGACACTTAATTCGATTCTTAGCTATGTGGAGTATCAACAATGATAAGTGTGATAATGATTCAATTCTCAACAATTAAAAAGCAACAAGTAAGAGAGCAAAAAGTAAGGAGGAGGTAAGGCAATCGATAAAGATGGGGTACTCGGATGATGCTTCACCTAGGATAATCGCTTCAAGTGCAACAACTCTCTATTATGCTTCCCAATCAATACAATGGTGAGTCGTGGAAATCCTTACATACATAGTCCCAAATCTAAGGTCAACTATGCCTAACTCTATTCATGTCCCGGAGGAGAGATTAAAATAACCTCTCAACCTCGTACTCGAATAAAAGTTGCAATGAGCTCTAGGGATTCCAAGTGATAAATCACTTCTTAATTATAGACCCTAACCCTTTGGTCCAGAGCGAAGGTCCCTAGCCATAATTAAGCCCTAGATACTAAGATACCCCTCAACGCTTCACTCCATTGCACACACAACTAGGCCCCCAGAGGAGGTTCATCCCTTAGACCGTTCACTCTATTATGGCCGCAAAGAACTCAAGGAACGGAGGTAGAATCTATCACGTCGAAGGGGAAAGGGGGCGCTCCGGTACCTCTCGACTCACCCTCTCAACCCTCTCCAACCTAGCTTTGTCTAACGCTCGTGGTGTGTCACTCACTCACAAGGCTAGCAACAAGAACTCTCAACCCTAGTGTCACTTTAGGGGAAATGTTCATACAATCAAGCATTCAAGGTTGGAACTCACAATAAACATCAATTTATTGAAAGCATAATAAAGAAGTTCAAAGAAACGAATACATCCTAGGGTTCACAATCACCCAATTACCCACTAGGGGTTTAGCTCTCCATGGAGCTAAGTATAATCAAAGAAATTGAATGTAAAAGCAATAAATCCATAAAGAAACTCCTCGATGGTCGTGTCGATGGTCTTGCGGAAAGTCCTCTACTCGTCGTCTAAGGATTCCCTCGTCCAGTATAGGATACGCCTCGACGGAAGCTCCCCTACCAACCTTCTTCCTCAGGAATGATGATGTCGGAGCCGTAGAACCTCTCCAAAACCTTAGCCAATACCCCTCAAAACCCTAGCCGAAGCCCTCTCTCAAGTTGGGGAAAGGATGGAGAAAAGAATACCAAAATCGGGGCTGAATCGGCTTTAAATATTGCTGGAATCGGGCAACTCCACGGGCGTGGATGCTACACGCGCCCGTGCGGAATTTCCACACGGGCGTGGATAATTTCCACACGCCCGTGTGGATTCTCTGTTTCTCTGATTTCTCGACCGGCTGTGAATAGTGCTGCTACAGTAATATCTTCATTGTTGCTGTAGTGCTCTACTACAATCTTCGACCTGAATAACTTCCTAATTCCATACTTTCATCGGGGTAACGCAAATGGCCACACGTTCACGTCTTGAATCACTTGCTTCTTCAATGATATACATGTTGGTGGGGTTCTTGTTCTTATATGCATAGGTCAGAATGCTCGAGTGTGACTGCCTTTGTGCCCCTCCAAATGGATGTGCTCACTCAAATGCGAGGAGGTTGGCACACACTCTAGCATCTCACACCTGTCCTATGTCTTCGTGTTTGAACTTTAGCAAGATCTCCTCCAAAATAAGTGCATTATGATCCACATTGGCCTATTTACTTCATACTCGGCCTCACAGCCCTACCTGCGTAAAAGTAACATAAAAACACACATATTAATGTAAAAACCTGAGAAAAGTAATGCTCAACATATGGAATGAACGCTTCGCATTCATATCGCACAAGCACTTATCACCCCACCTGTAGCATAGGAGCCACCCTCAGTGTGCATCTTCTCACTAACTTGAGCCCATAATCGCTTTGAGAGGCTTGAGAGCGCGGTAAGAGTCCTACAGTCCGATTTGGCTGAGGTTCGTGCTCCATAGGCAATGACCACACCGAGGTGATGCCACGTCTAGATATTCTACAGCAGCTACTTAAGAGAGACATGACCTCACTATTCATTATGAGACCTAGGACCCCTAAGGCACCACCATCACTAGCACCAGCCATAGTACCAGTTGATCCACCAGTTCCAGCATCTTCACCGATAATAGCAGCAGCAGCAGCAGAGCAGATAGCGCATAACACCGACGCTTGATGCGCCTTTACTTTTCTTTATTCCTATTTTTTGTATTTCATTTTTGTATTTTATTTTGGACTTCTACCACTCAGAAAGGATCTTTCCTCTGAGTTTATCTTTTATTTTTGCTGTCTCGAGTTACATTTCATTGCTTTATCTTTATATACTCTAGTTTATTTTGTTTTTCTTGAGCTTTACTGAACCCCCTTGTGTATACGTGCAGACGGCCTTATGAGTATGGAAATTGAGGACTAGCTAATAAGTGTTTATGTATTTGTAATATAAAGTATTCTTTTCTTACGATGAGCATTACTTTTATCGATTTTTAGCGTAATACATGTGTATTTGTGAACTTTCGTGCGTGAAGGGTTATGGAGCCAAAATAATGAAAGAAAAGAAGCCAAAAAGTAGATTGCGATTGTACTTTGTTGATGAAGTCTTGGAGTGAATAAATAATGAAAGAAAGAAGCCAAAGTAGATTACGTGAATGTGTGCCAACCTCCATGAGCTCAAGCAATTACATGGTTTAGAGGGGCACAAAGACAGTCACATTTGTGTATTCTGATTTTTTAATGTTAGCAATATCTTCACCAATATGGCATTTTATTGAAGAAGCGATGCAATCTATGGCATAGATGTATGCCCGTTTATGTCGCCTCGATGAAAAGTGTGGATTCGGGAGTATTTTGGCTGAGTTATCGTAGCAATTTATGTAGCAATTTACTGTAGCAGTTATCGTTCACAGCCCTTAGAAAATCATATTTCCAGAAACCCACATAGGCGTGTCAAAATTTCTCTTGCCCGTGTGGATGCCCGATTCCTGCCCTTTATAAAGCACGGCTTGTATCAATTTGGGGATCCTTCTTTCCATCCTTTCTCTATCTTTTCACCAACTTTGGAGAGGCTTGCGACTAGGGTTTAAAGGGACTTTGGCAAGGGTTTTGGAGTGGTTCTACGGCTTTGACACCGTGTTTCTCTTGGAAGATTGTTATTAGGGAAGCTTTCGTTGGCACCGATCCGGTGAGGTGTGCCTTAGGCTTGACAAGAGGACCTTTGGAGAAGATGAGGCTATCCACAAAACCATCGACACCAATACCGAGGGGGTTTCCTTATGGATTACATGTTTTTACTTTCGATTTCATTATTGATTGTATCTTGCTCCATGGAGAGCTAAACCCCCTAGTGGGTACTTGGACTTGTAAACCCTAGGATATTATTGTTCCATTGACCTTTTATTATGCTTTCCTTAATTGATGTCTTTAATTGAGTTCCAATCTTGAATGCTTGTTGATTGATTTTTCCCTTAGAGTGACACTAGGGTTGAGAGTCCATCTCAGTAGCCTTTATGGATGAGAGACACAACATGAGGGTTACACAAATTGGAAAGGGTTGAGATCGAGAGGTAGTGGAGCGTCCCCTTTCCCCTCTGGTGTGATTTATCCTACCTCCATGTTCCTAGAGTTCTTTGCGGTTAAAATAGAGTGAAGTACTAAGAGAGAAACTCCGCTGGGGCTTAGTTGTGTGAGCTACAGAGTGAAGCATTGAAGTAATCCTTAATATATGTGGCTTAATTGCGACTAGAGATCTTTCACCTGGACCAAAGGGTTAGATCTATATATAGAAATAGGGTCTTGCAACTATACACAATATGAGGTTTTGAGATTAAGTGATTTCTCCGCCGGGGCATACTGTAGAGTTAGTCACAGTTGACCTTAGGTTTGCGACCGTGTATTTTAGGATTTCCACGACTCGTTATGCATCAGCTATGAGACATAATAATTGGTCTTGCACTTGAAGCAATAGTCCTAGGCGGAGCAATGTCCGAGTGCCCCACTTTCTATTAATTGTCTTTCCTCTCATTTTATCGTGCCTCTCTTTCTTATTTTCTTTAGTCTTGTTCACATTGATTTTATCCACGCTATTATTGTTTTATCTTCACTTAATTAAGTAGTAATCGTTATGTTTGTATTCACTATTCCCTATGGATATAATAACCCACTCACCTGGGATTTATTACTCGACAAACCCTATGTACTTCTTGGGTCACACGCATGAGGCATTGTCACTCGACCATGAACACGGTCAATGTGTTTTTACACATGGCCGTGTGTGCTCCACAAACCCAGTGGAACTCAACTCACAAGGAATTTAGCTCCATCAAATACACCATTAGGAGTTCAGAGGAGTATTATTTCAATTGCCCACCTCCCATTTATCATCGATTGCCCCTCCTATCTTTTATTTGCGCCTCTTTCTTCTTTTCTTATTTCTATTTGCATTAAGTCTTATTCCCATCACTATTAATTCATCCTTATTCTAATTAAATAGCATTTTTTGTGTTTCTGATCATTATTCCCTGTGGATTTGACTACCCACTCACCGGGTTATTATTACTTCGACAAACCCGTGCACTTGTGGTACACACACAAAAAGAGCATTGTCAAAGTTTTTGGCAACATTGCGGGGAGTAGCCATTTTAGAAACACTTTTGCACTTTTGCTATTTTTTGCTATTCATCACTAGTTCTATTTCATATCTTCTTATTCTTCCATCATTCTGATTTGTTTTTTTTCCTTTGGTTGCAGCTCCAGGTTATAACCCGAGGAAATCCTTCGACATTGGTTGAAGGAAATCCGGACATTGAACGAAGAATTCATAGAAGGGGAAAGAACTTGTACAAGAACAGTCTAATCAAGCTGAGATATAAGGTCAAGGGTCAGATATGGCAAAATAGAATGAGTAGTAGAGGACACTGTCCGATTATGCCAGACCCGGAGTTCTTGGCACATACTCTAGCATTGTGCGGCTACCAATTATAGCTCAGAATTTTCACCTCAAGCCAGCATTTATACAAATGTTACAGTAGTCGGCACAGTTTAATGGTTTGGTGATGAGTATCCAAACAATCACATAGAGAACTTCTTGGAAGTGTGTGATATGCTCAAAGATCAATGGTGTTACGGATTATGCTATCAAGTTGACGGCCTTCCATGCAAGGAGAGAGAAGCAATGGCTACATTCATTACCTATAGCATCAATCACTACATGGGAGGAGATGGTAGAAGCTTTTCTTGCACGATATTTCCCTCCCGGAAAAATCTGCAAAGCTTAGGAATGAAATATCCTCTTTGTGCAAACGGAATTGGAGTTTTCTATTTAAGACATGGGATAGGTTCAAGGAGCTCCGGCGAAAATGTCCTCAACATGGGTTCCCCGAGTGGATGATCACTATAATTGGTTGAATCCCAGCACAAAGCCACTTACTTAATCGTCTGCAGTAGGGAGGCACCTTGAGAGCGAGACCCCGAAGAAGCTCGACATCTCATCGAAGAAAATGGTTATGAACAATTATCGATGGAATACTAGAGACGTAGAAAAGAAGGTAGCTCGGACTTTATGAGATTGACGCGAGCTACTTCATTGGTGGCTTAAGTGGAGTCATCGAGCTAGAAGTTAGACACTCAAACTTCTAATAGAGTGGCAAATAGTGACTAGTTACGCAGAGTGTGAGGACATGCTCCATCTAATCGGGACCGATTTCTATTGGTGGTACATCCTCAGAAGAACAAGTGAATTTTGTGGGTAATGCAATGAGAAATGAAGACAATCCATATAGCAACATAACAATCGGGTTGAGGAGCCACCGAATCTTTTTATGGAGTAGTCAAGGACAACAGAAGACAATGGCACCACCCGGTTTCCAACAACAACAACAACAAGCCCCGAATATGGAGAACTGAGTTTTAGGATTGGAAAACTGGATGATTGATTTAGAGAAGGCTTTGACTAGATTCTGTCCAATCATCGGATACAATATTTTAATCGGTTGAAGCCACACTGTGAATCACACCACGATCATTGCACAATTTAGATAATCATGTGGGGCAAGTTGTGAAGTTGTTATCCGAGAGACCTCGAGGAAGCTGCTTTAGTAACACTCGAAAACCAACCGAGGGCAACATGTGAAGGCGATCACTTTTAAAGAAATGGTCGTGAGGTTGAGGGTAGGCTTCCGAGGATGGAGACCAATGTTGAAGCACCCGAGGTCATAGAGTTTGGAGGAGAGACCCAACAAAGGGAAGGAGATAACACTCCCACCTTACAAGCCCAAGAATCCCTTTATCCTTCAAGGTTGAAGAACAACCAAAATGATGAGCAATACAAGAAGTTCTCGGTCTATTCAAGCGCTTGCACATCAACATCCCATTTGTGGAGCCATTGTCTCAAATGCCTCGGTATGCAAAGTTTTCAAGGACCTCTTGTCCAATAAGTGGAAGTTGGAGGAGAAAGTGCATGTGATTCTAGATGCTTCATATTTGGCAGAGGTTGCAAAAAGAATATGCCGAAACAAGAAGAAGGACCCTAGAAGCTTCATCATTCCGAGCAACATTAGTAACTTGGGTGAAAAAGGTATTGCCGGATTCCAAGTTTAGTATCAATGATCATGCCTTACACCTTTTAGAATCTAGGCTTAGGAGAACCTCAGGCCCACTCGGATGATACTTTCAACGATCTGAACGGTGAGACATTCGAGGGGCATCATCAAATACGCTGTGAAAGTTGACAAGTGCATATGTCGTCAGACTTCATAGTGTTAGATGCTAATGTGGGATGTTGACGTTCCTTTGATACTTGGAAGGCCCTTCTTCGTGTACTTCCAAAGGTCTTATGTCGACAAAGATGGTGGGGAGTTGACTTTATGAGTTGGGGATGACAAGCTTACATATCAGCCACCGAAGCCATGAGACATTCTCTAGACTTTGATGATACTTTTACTTTCTACACTCTCGACGAACTAATAGATGAATATATGCAAGAAATGATGCATCCGCACCCATATGAAGAGGGTGCTAGATCAAGAAGTGGAGAATGAAGGCTGATAATGCTTGGTCTAGAGGACAGGTGCAAGCTACCACGGGATCATGAAGAAGATGCTCCGAAAGATGAAGCGTGCAAGGAAGCATCATAGCAGAAATGCCCTAAGGCTAATGGGATGAGCAAGAATAGAGTAAGGGTGATGAACCCTTGTGCGTATCGAACTTGATAACTCCTCCTCTACCTTCAAAGACAATGTTCATCATGCTTCCAAGTCATGGGTAAGAGGAAAACCTTCATCTATGAGCCCCGTAAGGTAGGTTAGGTACTTTAAGCCAAGTGACGTTAAACTGGCGCTTTCTTGGGAGGCAATTCAAGTCTTTCACTATTTTTTTCTAGGAATTAGTTAGTGTTTGAATGAATAAGAGCTTGAGTGGTGTATCTTGATCTTTTACATGCTATTGATGTAATTTTCTTGTGGATTGTTAGGGTTATCACGTTCTTAATTGTGTGGCAAAGTTTTCTTGGTCATTTGAGCATGTTTTTCATGATTCTCTGGTTGCATTGCATAATATAGCCAGCCTTTTGAATAGATGTAAAATGTTCAAAAATTTTCTACAAAAGTCCTGTAAGTCCTAAGTCATCGGAGAAGACACTGCAGTCGAGTTAGGAAATTTTCCACAGCTGAGTGTCATTCGAGAAGCTCATCCTCAAAGAGGACATAGGGGGCTTGTGATTGCTCGAGAACGACTCAATGACGGTCCACACGCCCATGCTTCTCACAAAAAGTTCATAGCTCTATCTCGAGAAGACACGGGGATGTGTCTCGCGCCGTGTCCGACCCCCGTGTGATTCCACCAAGCGTGGGGAATTTCCTACCACGCTGGTGTGAAACTCGGCAAAGAAAGATCCTTCCATCCGAGCAAAACACGTGGGCGTGGCGGGCGCTGCATGAGAAGGCCTTGTCGAGACCCATGGCCGTGTGTATTTCCCGCCGTGTGGAGCACTGAGAAATTCTCGTGTGGAGCAGGAATAACGGGTGGCATGTGGGTGCCCCTATGGGTGGCCGGGCACTGAGGGAGCTCACGCGTTGGTGTGTATGTGTTTTCGAGGCAAAGAATGCCATCCGAGAGAGCACGGGGCGTGTGCGCACTGATGAGAGGTCTCCTGTCAGTCCACCAGGGTGATAATTTTCACACCGTGTAGATGTCTGAAATTCAAAAGTTACGATTTCTCTATACAATTCTTGTTCTTCTTTTCATTTTTACACTCCCAAACACTTTGAGAACGCATCCTTACACTCTCGATCTTTGCCTTTCGTCATTTTAGAATAGATTTCATGAGTTTTCAATGGATTTCTAAAGGTTTTTCATCTTCATCTTTTCGGTGATGGCTCCTAGGACAAAAGAAAACAGTGAAACGTCCGAGAGAACCTTCATTTGAGCTAGAAGCACATGAGTTCGCGATTCCCGTAAACTATGAGCTATTTTGAGAGATTGGCAAAAGCTGAAGTTTGGACGGAACACGTTCTAGGCGTAAGTGTTTTGAGAGAGGTTCAGCTTGCAGATGACACTAGCAAATGAGGGTGGAAAGGCTCTTCTCGATGGGTAGATGAGGAGGTTGTTGACGATACGTGAGCCGATTATCGTATCTTACGACACTAAGTACTATTGTCATTTGAGTTTGACGGATCATCTCAGCTTTGACCCGACATGGACATGATTCGCGCGCGTATCGTTCTGGACATCACCATAGAATGAGTGTCTCTATTTTGGACCGACTCGGGTATGATGAGGCATTCACGAGATGAGTACTCGATTGATGGACTATCCTAGCGCTTTGACCCGCAAAGAGCTTCAGGAGCATTATGCGGACGGGACGCCAGAGCCACGGTGTCTAAGCCACGTCCTATCCAGTCTGAGGATACATTCATGCCATCCAGGAAAATCAATGGATGACCGTGACGGCGATCTGAGTTTTGATGAAACGGAGCTTTTATACTTATTTTCCATGAGTAGAACCAGATTCATCTTGGTCATATACTAGCAGAGTACCGAAGGCATCAGGGGCAGTATTCCAGGATCAGGGTGATCTTTTCAGGCCCATACATCACTAGACTAATCATCAGGATGGGTCTATTG